>NC_083401.1:55958604-56266381 GCF_020745735.1 Hemiscyllium ocellatum
GAGGTAAGACTCACCGGCCTACAGTTACTAGGGTTATCCCTACTTCCCTTCTTGAACAAGGGAACCACATTTGTTATCCTCCAGTCTTCTGGCATTATTCCTGTAGACAACGAGGACATAAAAATCAAGGCCAATGGCTCTGCAATCTCCTCCCTTGCTTCCCATAGAATCCTAGGATAAACGCCATCAGGCCCAGGGACTTATCTATTTTTACACTTTCCAGAATTTCCAACACCTCTTCCCTAAATACCTCAAAGCCATCCATTTTAATTAATTGTGACTCAATATTCACATCGGCAACAATGTCCTGTTCCTGAGTGAATACTGACGAAAAGTATTCATTAAGTGTCTCCCCAATCTGTTCAGCCTCCACACGCAACTTCCCACTACTATCCTTGACTGGACCTATTCCTACCCTAATCATTCATTTATTCCTGACATACCTATAGAAAGCCTTCGGATTTTCCCTAATCCTACCAACCAAGGACTTTTCATGTCCCCTCCTTGCTGCTCTTAGCTCTCTCTTCAGATCCTTCCTGGCTACCTTATAACTCTCAATCACCCCAATTGAACCTTCACACCTCATCTTTACATAGGCCGCCCTCTTCTCTTTAACAAGGGATTCCAATTCCTTATTAAACCACAGCTCCCTCACACGACCCTTTCCTCCCTGCCTGACAGGTACATACTTATCAAGGACACGCAATAGTTGTTCCTTGAACAAGCTCCACATATCGATTGTGCCCTTCCCTTGAAGCCTACTTTTCCAAGCTACTCATCCTAAGTCATGCCTCACTGCATCATAATTTCCCTGCCCCCAGCTATAACTCTTGCCCTGCAGTGCACACTTATTCCTCTCCATCACTAAAGTAAAAGTCACCGAATTGTGGTCACTGTCCCCAAAGTGCTCACCTACCTCTAAGTCTAACACCTGGCCTGGTTCGTTACCCAGAACCAAATCCAGTATGGCCTCACCTCTTGTTGGCCTGTCTACATATTGTGTCAGGAAACCCTCCTGCACACATTGGACAAACACCGACCCATCTAACGTACTCGAGCTATAGCTTTCCCAGTCAATATCTGGAAAGTTAAAGCCCCCATAACAACCACCCTATTACTTTCACTCTTCTCCTGAATCATCCTCACAATCCTTTCTTCTACATTTCTAGGACTATTAGGAGGCCTGTAGAAAACTCCTAACAGGGTGACCTCACCTTTCCTATTTCTAACCTCAGCCCAAGCTACTTCAGATGGCGAGTCTTCATCCATTGTCCTTTCCACTGCTGTAATACTATCTTTGACAAGCAATGCCACACCTTCACCTCTTTTACCCCCACCTCTGACCCGACTAAAACATTTAAACCCTGGAACCTGCAAAAGCCATTCCTGTCCCTGTTCTACCCATGTCTCTGTAATAGCCACAACATCGAAATCCCAGGTACCAACCCACGCTGCAAGTTCACCTACCTTATTTCATATACTTCTTGCATTGAAGTATACACACTTCAAGCCACTTTCCTGTTTACAGGCACCCTCCTTTGAGATTGATGACATGTTCCTAACCTCCCTACACTCCAGGTCCTGCACCCTAAAGCTACAGTCTAGGTTCCCATGCCACTGGAGAGTTAGTTTAAACCCCCCCAAAGAGCACTAGCAAACCTTCCCCAGTGGTGGTGGCATGAGACTTTTTGGTGAACATTAATTATCTAATTAAGACAGTCAACTGGCAGTGGGATGGAAAGACAGTGCATGTCTTCCTGCTGAAGTTTTAAGCAAGGCAGTGACAGGAATTCAGTGACAGTCTAACTCACCTAAATTTCACCTGAGCTTTTATTCACCTGGACCATCTCAGACTCCTCCCTCCCCTTCCTAGACCTTTCCATTTCTATCTCGGGCGACCGAATCAACACAGACATCTACTATAAACCGACTGACTCCCACAGCTACCTAGACTACACCTCCTCCCACCCTGCCCCTGTAAAAACGCCATCCCATATTCCCAATTCCTTTGTCTCCGCCGCATCTGCTCCCAGGAGGACCAGTTCCAATATGGTACAGCCCAGATGGCCTCCTTCTTCAAGGACCGCAGATTCCCCCGAGATGTGATCGACGGTGCCCTCCACCGCATCTCCTCCACTTCCCGCTCCTCCACCCTTGAGCCCCGCCCCTCCAACTGCCACCAGGACAGAACCCCACTGGTTCTCACCTACCACCCCACCAACCTCCGTATACAGCGTATCATCCGCCGTCATTTCTGCCACCTCCAAACGGACCCCACCACCAGGGATATATTTCCCTCCCCTCCCCTATCAGCGTTCCAAAAAGACCACTCCCTCCGTGACTCCCTCGTCAGGTCCACACCCCCCAACAACCCAACCTCCACTCCCGGCACCTTCCCCTGCAACCGCAAGAAATGCAAAACTTGCGCCCACACCTCCTCCCTTACTTCTCTCCAAGGCCCCAAGGGATCCTTCCATATCCGCCACAAATTCACCTGCACCTCCACACACATCATCTATTGCATCCGCTGCACCCAATGTGGCCTCCTCTATATTGGGGAGACAGGCCGCCTACTTGCGGAACATTTCAGAGAACATCTCTGGGACACCCGGACCAACCAACCCAACCACCCCGTGGCTCAACACTTTAACTCCCCCTCCCACTCCACCAAGGACATGCAGGTCCTTGGACTCCTCCAACGCCAGAACATAACAACACGACGGTTGGAGGAAGAGCCCTTCATCTTTCGCCTGGGAACCCTCCAACCACAAGGGATGAACTCAGATTTCTCCAGTTTCCTCATTTCCCCTCCCCCCACCTTGTCTCAGTCAATTCCCTCGAACTCAGCACCGCCCTCCTAACCTGCAATCTTCTTCCTGACCTCTCTGCCCCCACCCCACTCCGGCCTATCACCCTCACCTTAACCTCCTTCCACCTATCACATCTCCATCACCCCTCCCCCAAGTCCCTCCTCCCTACCTTTTATCTTAGCCTGCTGGACACACTTTCCTCATTCCTGATGAAGGGCTTATGCCCGAAACGTCGAATTTCCTATTCCTTGGATGCTGCCTGACCTGCTGCGCTTTTCCAGCAACACATTTTCTGCACTGTAGCTCAGTGGCTATTGCCTGACAGCACCAGGGACCCAGGCTTGATTGCAGCCTCAAGTGATTGTGTGGAATTTACACATTCTCCATGTGTCTGCGTGTATTTCTTTTGGGTGCTCCCACAGCCCCCCAATAGATTAGATGAATTAGCCATGAGAAATAAAGGATTATAGGGTAACCACCCTAATGGGTGTGGGTGGGATTTTTTTTGGACGATCAGTGTGGACTCAATGGGCTGAATGGCCTGCTTCCACACTACAGGAATTCGATGATTCTGTTCCCTTCTGCCACCAAATTTGCCTGGGCAGGAGGATGTTGAATGCATTATGCTGCAGTCTTTAATTCTGTTTGTCTCCCCTCTTCAAATATTGCCAGACCTGCTGAGTATTTCCAATACAGTGTATTTGGAAATTGTTTCAAGTTTGCATTAGGTCTGAGGTGGGTGGGACAGGAGTTTGGGGCTGTAGTGCTGGGTGGGTTTCACTTTCACATGAATTGGTCAGTGGACCACAACCTGCATGAGTTACCAGCCTTTTGCATTAAGATCTATAATCTTGTTCTAAAGCTGGCCATGGCCTTTATGCCACCTCTGTCTCTCTCAAATAAAAAATCTTTTGGTTTATTCAGAGTCAGAGGTGCAAGATTTTGGCCTCCAGCAAGTCATGGGGTTTGACAATAAATCCTTCCATTATCCAGCATTAACATCAGTTGGTATAACAAATGGTGTGGGAAAATTATTCATGTTGCAGCCTGTAAGATTGTTAATCAACCCACGAATCCTTTCAATACTTGACACCCTCCCCTCAGAATATGAAGTTATAAAAACAGCAACTGCAACAGTTTATGAAACTAATTGAAGATTTTAACAAGCATACAAAATCACATATTATTTAACAAAGAAAACTGATATTCTATTTTCAATGGAGATTAGAAGAATGAAGGGGAAATCTGATTGAAAAGAATATTGAGAGACCTGGATAGGGTGGACATGGAGAAAATGTTTCTCATAATAGATGAGGTTGGGCTTGAAAAATAACCTCAGAATAAAGGGACTACTCTTTAGATCTGAGATGAGGAGGAATTTTTTTCACCAAGAGGTGATAAGTCGGAAAGTTGTGGAGGTCAAATCATTGCAACGGAGATGGATAGGGTTTTGATTAGTAAGGGAATTAAGGATTAGAGGGAGAATGGATGTGAGAAACATATCAGCCATGATCAAATGGCAGCACAGACTCGACTGGCTGAATGGCCTAATTCTACTCCTATCTTATGGATATACTGACACATATAAAGATAAATTAATTGTCATACATGTTGGAGAATTATTGCTGCAGTTAAGTCCTACCTTCATGTGAGACTCTAAGTACAATTCCTTAATAAAAGAATAAAGTTGGTGAGGTTGAACTATAATAAAACAAATCACATCTCATATTTGCATTTCATCATTATATTTAAAATTGGATATATAACATTTGTTTATTTGGCTAAGTACGTTAACAATTAACCTGTGCTTCTATTATTATTTGCAACATTGTATCATTTTCAATGTTAGCCACTGGCATTGAAAATTTTGATTTGATGGAAATGTCATGGAGTTGGCTGATGATCTTGGCCAGGAGCTGGAGAGCTGGCAGGAGAGTCACACTGCGTTCTCCTCGAAGGTGACCAGTGTTACATGCTAATCAGATAGTTGAGAGGTCATGGCAGTCCTTCCATATGATTGGGACTCTGAGTATGTGGGCTGTCCTTTGCTCACCACTACCACCAGGGAAATAATGGCTGCTGCTGATGCTGATGGTCACAATTAATGGCAGGACAGGAAAGCCTTCCCGCAATGGGCTTAATCAATTTAGGAGGAAGACATCTCATCCAATTACTTGCTCTTCCCACCTCTAAACTCATCAGAGGAGGAAAGCATAAAATTTCCCACTTGGAGCTAATTTTGAAATAAATTAAATAAATGATATACATATGCAATTCCTTAGTCTAATATCATAATTATTTCTGCAATCTTGAAATTGCTTAAGTCCTTTCCCACCTCCCCCATATTCTTGCTTGTGCATGTCAGTTTTAGTTCTATAGGTTTTTGTTAAGTTGAATTCAGTGCTGGTCACATTCATGTTCTGCTTCTCTCCAAGAATTAAGACTGAATCACAGCAGCTGAGTGAGACTCCTGTTATGGAGAGCTCAGCCGCAATTCACTTTCAGTCAGTCACACTTTGTCTGCTTTGGCAGCCTCAGTGAAGAAGGGGGAGGAAGTGCTGCAGCAAGAAGTGATGTTGACAGAGTAGAAGCATTAAGATCATCACAGGAAGACACACAGGATATATTTTTTCCTTCGTCACAAAGTTTACTGCCCTGGGTCATTCCATCTGTGACTTTCGGAGGAGCAATGCTTCAAATGTTTCTGACTGAATAAGAAGACAAAGTTACAAATGCACCATCTATAACAGTAGGATCTGCTGACAGTCATCAAGTAAGAATTCAGCCCCACTGACAGTAAAGTGACCACATCCTTAGGCTGCTTTGTACCTTAGACTGTCCAGTTCAAATGAAAGAACATAACAAAAACAAATCCACATCTAAACAGCAGGAATAGCATCATCTGTGAGGAGTAAAGATCAATAATGCTTTGTATAGCTATGTATTATCCAGTCTTCAAGGGATAAATTATGGGAGACCATTACATCCTTCTGCTGTTGTTATGATTCCAGCTGATGGTACTAATGGGCAAGTCAGACCACACATTAAATCTGTTTTTTTAAAAAAATTGGATAGTGTAGTGGCCAGCATTTTAGAGAGGAAAAAAAACTGAATTTACATATAACTCTCATCAGGTCTCCTCTGAACTGACTTCAGCATTTGCAACTCTTAAGTCTTCTCAACTCAAAATCAATGCTCAACTCTTCTGAACTGAAAACAAGATAATAGCTTTCAATGTTTACACTACCTGACAAAAATCCCAACAGTATAAGTATTTTATTCAATTAACATACCAGGGGGCTCTCAGTCACCTGCTTTTTTGTCACATAATAAATTCTATCAACCTATATTGCACACATCTCCCTTTAGATCACAGCATTTGATTCCCTCAAAAAATATCTGACAGGCCAATTGATACTCGATTTGTCTTCTTGTAGTGAAATGGTATCCAGCTCAACGTTGCTGGAATCAAGAACCAGATTGAATGAATTGTCATAATTTGAGTCTGCTAAAACAAATATGGCTTTCATCACAACCTTCAAGTTGCCCAATGTAATCTGTCATTCTTGCGTCCATTCAAATTTTCTACCTTCTGTTCACACATTTACACAAGAAGCCTCTAAATTCTGAAGCTAGGGACAAACTTGAGATAAAATCCATTCATGTCAAAGATTTCAAAATTTGTGCTTTGTCCTAGACGTAGGAAAAGTCAAAATAGCTCTTCCTTTTATTTTCTAGGTGTTAATTGGCTGGGTCCAACAGTGTTGCACAATTAACATCCATTTGCAGATATATTCTAACCTGTTCAAAAAGCACACAATCTGTCAGCATGTGACATTTTATAAATTCCTACTTTGGAAATAGAACTGGTCTGACTCAAGGTTGGAATACAGACGGACTCTAACCTCACAACTTTAATGCATTGTCTGAGCTGAGAAGTCACCTTTATTAATAAAACTTTAAATTATCTTGGTAATGTGATTTGAAAGAAGTTCTGGGATTTACGTATTAATTAATCGAAACCTGCAACCCCATTCCAAGTGATTAAAGACTGAAGAGCGATCTAGGTTTGTTCAATTTATTGCATCAGTTGTCTGACACTTTGATCTTTTATTATAAACTCTGTGTCCTATGATCCTGTGCCACTAGCTACCTGGTGAAGAAACAACACTCTGAAAGCTTGTACTTTCCAATAAACCTACTGGACTATAATCTGGAGTGATTTTTAACTTTTTCCACACCAGTTCAACACTGGCACCTCCACATTATAAAAGAAAAAGAAAATAAGGGCATACATTTAAAATAATGAGCAGAAGAAACAAGGGTGATGTGAGAGAAAGTAAACCTTTGGCACATAGTATATAGTTGAGGTAAGGTATGCACTGTCTCAACATGTGGTGGAGACAGGTTCCATTGCACCCCTCAAGAGGGTATTGGATGACTATTTGGATAGAAATTGTGTACAAAGGTATGGTGTAAAGGCAGGAAATTGGTACAAGAGAATAGAACAGGTGCAGGTATGATGGGCTGAATGTTCAGTGACAATTCTGTGATTCTGTGATCTGTAATTCAGGTTCCCTTTCTTCAAAGCATAACTGTTGTGTAATCATTTGTAGGTTATTCTGCTGTAACGCACATTTTGTTAACACAAATTCACTGTAACACGATTTCCAAATTGGAGACACTACTTCTAAAGTGCAGACTTTTAAAATGTGTGTTGGCTGTTACACAATTACATCACCAACACTTTAGGTTCTGTTTCTAAAGCGTAATTTTTCTATAATGTGGATTTGCAACCATCACTTTATAGAAGAATTTCCTGTACAGCATATACTCTTTTTAATATCTTGATTCTATTTATATAATCAATTTATCTGGCAATGTTTTCAGTTTACCCTTTGTCAAGGTTTCAAATAATCTACTGCTATGGCTTGTAGTCCCAGAAAAATCTTACCAACATTCAAATTTATAGTGAAAATCTAATCAATTCAATTGATATCACCATAATAATCCTGTGTTTTGTTCAGAATCTCCACGTACACTTTGCTTTAAAAAAGTAATTGTTAAATTCAATTACTTTAAATCCAGGACAAGAGCTCCACTTGTTAAAGGGTAATGATACCACTGGATTGTCAGATCCCATGCTGAAAGCTGATTTTATGGATAATCTGTTTTGCTTTATTTTAGTTAACCAAAACATAGTCCCACAGGCTGCAGAGTATCTTTAACACAAAGCAAAAGTTTATTAGATAAAGGAAGAAAGCAATAAAAAAAACCCAAAAGAACTGCAGTTGCTGTAAATCAGAAACAAAAACTGAAGTTGCTGTAAAAGCTCATCTGTGAAGAGAAATCAGAGTTAACATTTCAGGTCCAGTGACCTTCCCTCCGATCTAATCAAAAGGAAAACAAGCCACCTAGAAATGGTGTTAGAAAGATCTTAAAGTATGCAGTAAATAAAAGTTTTCAACTTACTACCTCACATTACCCCTTTACAAGATTCCTATCTGGAAGAACAGCTCTCTATGTCAAATCTTTAGGTTCTATGTCACTGATTATCCTCTTTCCTGAATATGAAGTCTTCTTAAATGAATACTCACAAAACTGAGAGGTTATTGTGAGCTTCTAATTGCCTCTGCAAATTTCTAACCCAACAGTCCTATTCTAGAAGTTGCACATCCCAAATTATTCCCTTAATATTTCAGAAAATACTCCTTTTTAGGATAAAAACTATTAGTTGCTCCTGTCAAGTCCCCTCCAAACTGCCCTAAAATGCTTTCAACTTTTGGATCTTCTGAACTTAAAAATCAATCCTTTATTCTTCTGACTCGAATCAAATTACTGTCTGTCAATGTTTACTCTACCTTTCATAAACCATTACAGCAGAACCATAATATTAAAGTAATACTCCAGAGATTATCATCATCTGCTCCCTGACATATACTGGATTGGGTCATTATTCCACAGTTATAGAAGGACTGTCTGACCCAATTTGTTTCAAAAATGGCCTTCACATATGCGAAAAGGTTGAAATCCAAACTCTAAAAATTATATACATACCTTACACTTATTTCATTACTCTGTTTGTAACTCACATCGTTATTGAAGGTTGGCAATCGTCAGAGGATTATTTAGAATTGTGACCTGTCACATAGCTCATCACATTGCAAATCTTCTTTTGGCATCCAGAGCAAGAATGTGAATATATAACAACAAAGAAATCCGAGATGTCATACAAAGCCATTCTTAAGGAAGGAAAGATGATAGACAGGTTATTTCTCCAGATAGTATTACCTTACAAACACTTGAAACCATTCTTGCTACACCATTCCTTTACATTTGAGTAAAACAAAAGTGCATATTTACAACCTAACAATGGTTTCAGTCATCAATACTTGTGTTCAGCATGTATGCATTCTATTGTATCTAACAAAGTTTACAATTACAATATGTTACTAACATTATTCAAAGGTAATGCTGAGCAATGCTTTATCATTTCTGCCTGGCCCAACCTTCTGAGGAAAAAGTCCAGATTGTCTTTTTCTCTATGAATTACTTCCTTCTTCCTTTGAGATATCGTGTTATAGTTTTCTTTACTAACTCACTCACCAGCTCACTATACTCACTAACACCATATTCCCATTCATATCTTCATAACTCTTTACTAGCTCACTATATTTGGTAATACCACAATTCCATTCATTCATTCAAATCCTTTACTAACTCGCATTTACTATAACATGCTTTCATTCATTCATTCATAAAACCATTTTTGTAGTGCATATTACTATAACAAGATATACTAAACTGAAGCACCCCTTTCAACCCATTACTGCTTCATACTACAATCCTTCTCAGTCCCACACTCTAATCTTAGTTAGGCCTATTTCTACGTCGAAAGCTGCCTCTGAATAAGTGTCAATATAGTAAGTATCTTCAAAACAATACCCTCTCGACATTGCAGCTCAGCGTTCTTCAATGTTCTGAGGAGGGGTCACCAGACCCAAAATATTAGCTCTGATTTCTCTAAACAGATGCTGCCAGACCTGCTGAGCTTTTCCAGCAATTTCTGTTTTGGTTCTGATTTACAGCATCAGCAGTTCTTTCAATTTTTACTGAGATATTTGTACTCTGTAAGAACCAGGTGATAGAGGTTTCACTTGTGGAGAAGAATTTTGTCAGTTCAAAAGCTATTCAAGATTTAAAGGAATAATATAAATTGACGGTCCAGTGATACTGGAGGAACATTTTGTTGTCTTTATCACTTTTCAGCAGAGATAATTGAAACAAAATAAACGAATGTCTCATTTTCCTTATCAATTAGCTAGATGAATCTTTTCTAACCAGCAATTCTCTGAAGCTTATAAAAGTTTCCAAAGGATGTTCCTATGCTTTGTACAGTTTCTCTTGATTATGTGTGCAATTGTTGCAACTGGCTGGAGGGTTAAAGACTTAACTTTTGATCGTCCCCTGGTATTTGCCTCCTCTGTCTACTTTGCTAGTTGAGAATAATTGCTTCATCTGAAATTGTTCTGTTTCATCATAAAAATGTACTGCATCTGTTTTTTTTTTAACCCATCTCCATTTTACTGAAGCCAAATCTCTTGTTCATTTAGTAATTTATATCACCTTGCAAATTGTCCTTTCCTATTGTGGACTTTATTGTACACCTTTTTTTGTGTATATTTTTCATTCATCTATCCTTTCCCTGTCTTGCTTAAATAGTATTATATCTAGAGGTGCACTCAATTGTGATAAAGAATCATCTACCTGAAACATTCACTCTCTTGACAGATGTTGCTGGACCTGTTGAATGTTCCCAACCCTTGCTGGGTTTTTTTAAATTCTTCTGGACAGGCTTTTTACTCTTTCATTCACCTTATCCCTAGAATATAGATCCTAATAATAAGATGAGGCTTTACATTCAGCATAGATAGCCTGTGAACACTTCAAATTAGACATGAATCATGCAGTTTAATGTGATGCATTATCTAATTCCAGCCTGTTGTTAAGAGCTCTCCACTAAGCAGATGTAGATAAAGAAGGAAAATACAGATTTCTGAATAACACACATAAAATTACATCTGCAGGTGTTGATTTGGCTAGGGTCAGACTTATGTCCACAGTCAAATAACCAGCCAATGCTCACTCCCCAGTTAAAACGTGCAAAACTTGCTGAACCAGGTTTGGAAAGACAAACTGCACCTTTGAAACTTATGCACAGCATGGAATTAATCGTTGTACTTTGTTGGACCTGTACTGGCTACTCCTGTCTCCCTCTTAAACACATTAAAGCATAGGGTATGCTGTACAAACTGCGAAGTCCACTACAGAGAGCAGGAGTAGTTTGAAGAAATTCCAGCCATAATCTATAAAAGTGAAGTGAGGATTAAGCAAAAGGTAAAAAAAAGACATAAAATTATCAAGAAAAGATCTGTGCAATACATGTTACTGTCCAATTAAGACCAAGAATACACTGTAATGAAAAGGAATGAAACAAACATTTCCCAAGGCGAAAATTGAAATGTTATATATCAGATTTTCTAATTTCAGCATTGGGCATTCCATGATTTAAGTATATTTGATAAAGAAAGTAAATTCCCAAAATTCAACATTTTTATATAAAAATTGAATTTACTTCCAATAGACATTTTGCCTTCCAAAACACAGAAGGGAGCCTCAACTTCAGAACAGGAGATATATTTTCAGGATGAAAATTTTAATCTGTCTGCAGAAAGTCTACTTAATATTATGCATGTGACTCTGTCAGACATGAATCTGCTGTGGTGAAACTAATGCTGTGCAGTATCTTTGCATCACCAGAACTTGAATTAATTTCCATCTGCTCTTGAGACTTTGTATGAAACTTGCAAGCTATTTTTCAATAGAATTTGGGTCAAATAAAGAGTATACTTTTTTTTTCACAGCAAAGCATCAGAGCTCTGCATGTTCAAACTCAAGATATCTTGCTGGCTTCCATAACAGGCTGTGAGATAGACCCACTGGCACAATATTTTCATCATTCCACTTCAGATCTGATCTGTTCTGACAGATGATTACAAACACAGCAATCAAGCAATTCCACTGGGAACTGGGTCAGCATGCATACTGGAATCCATCAGTATGAATTCCTAAGCACTAACATTATGGCAAATTTGCACACTGATGAAAATCGAGATAAAAATGTTAACTACGATGAAATATTGACGTCAGGTTTCGTCTTCGATTCCAAAAACTGTAAGAGCATATTTTGAATAAGATGAAGTACTGAGATATATCCAAAAGTCTCAATGCCTAATATTTTTTCTTTTCTGGTCAGGTCTCTACATAAAAACTGTAAGTTCTTATAATATTTTGCCAGCATGTTATACTGGTGTGATTGGGTAGTTTGGTTTGGGTTGCTAGGGAGATGAGTTGGTGTGACTTGGATTCACACCACCAATTCTTCACTGCCACCAATTCTTCATTTGATATTAGTCTCAATTACTGATATCAAGTGTAGAAGGATGACCACTCATAGTCTATGACAGAATAAAAGCCCAATCTTGATAATATGTGAGTAGGTTTAAAAGATATTACTTAACACGTAGTTAAATTACATCTGATGTACGTGATGGTCACTTTTTAAAAAATCATTCATGGAATGTGGGCACCACTGACTGGGATTGCATTTAGTGCCAATCTCTAGTTGCCCTTATTAACTCTACTGGTTATATCTTTGAAAGATTCTAGTAGGTTTGCCAAGCATCATTGCCCTTTCATAAATCTATGCTGACTCTGTCCAACCTTATTACTGTTTTTCAAGTGCTCTGCTATTAAATCTTTTATAATGAACTCTAGCATTTTCCTTATTATCAATGTCAGGCTAACTGGCTTATTATTCACTGTTTTCTCTCTATCTCATCTTTAAATAGTGAGGTTACATCACCTACACTGCAGTCCATAGGAATGATTTCAGAATCTATTGAATCTTGACAGATGCCATCAATGCTTCCAGTATTGGTCCGAATTTGTCTTCATTGATTTTTCTTCTCTTCGCAAACGTTTAAAGGATTTTAGAATCAGTTTGCAAGTTCCCTGCAATCTTACTCTCTGACTTTATTTTCCCTCTCTTCATCAATCCCTTTGTCCTCTTTTGTTGAAAACTAAACTATCCTAAATATTTAGCTCTGCTGCTTTTATGGAACAATTTGTATGCCCCTTCCTTGGATTTAATACTTTATCTAAATTCTCTTGTAAGCCATTGTCAGGCCACCTTTCTTGTTTTATTTTTGTAACTGACGGGAATGAATAATTGTTGTCATTTATCAATGTACTCTTACAATGTTTGGCTAACCACCATCATGTTTTTAAGTAGCATTCTCCAATTTAACAAAACTAGCTCATGCCTCATACTATTGTAGTTTCTTTTATTTAGATTCAGGACTCTTGTCTCAGGCTCAACTATATCATCTTCATCTTAATGAAGTCTCCTGTCATATTATGATCACTGCTCACAAAGTGGCCTTGCTGATTTTTGGATTGCCTGTTATTCATTGTATGTCAATGACAAAATTCTTCTTCCTGCCAACCTTTATGTGATGGGTTCCTCGGTAACCGTACAGTTTGTACACATGTGTGATATATCCAGAAGCCTTTGGACTTTCGGAAGGGGAGATGGTGCCTCTCTCTGTCTCTCTCTCTCTCTCTCTCTGCAATAGAAAATACCTGAAGTGTGATGAAGTCTGTTTATTTCCTCTCACCAGTTGCAGTTAGCTATGGTTTTAATATGGTTTCATGACAGGGAAATAGTGCCTGACTTACTTATTAAATCATAGAACTAGAGAAACTCCACAGTGTGGAAGCAGGCCATTCAGCCTGTACTGAACCTCCGAAGAGCATTCACCAAACCCACTGCTCCCTAACCTATCTCTCTAACCCTGCATTTCCCATGCCTAATCCACTTAGACTACACATCCCTGGACAATATGGGTGATTTAGCACTGCCAATCCATCTAGCCTGCAATCTTTGGACTATGGAAGGAAACTGGAGCATCTGGAGGAAGCCCCTGCAGACACAGGGAAATGTGCAAACTCCACACAGTCGACTGAGGTTGGAATCCAACCCGGGTCCCTGGCACTGTGTGCCACCCCCTCTTTTTAATTTGAGTTTTTAGAAGAATTTTCAGCCAGACTGGATAGAAGGGAACCAATTGATCTGTAGCATTTCAACTTTCAGAAGGTGTTCAATATGGTACCTTGCAAAAGGTATCTTATAATAACATCAGAGCCCTCTGTGTTGGAAGTTATATATTGGCATAGATGGGAAATTGGCTCATAAGCAGGAACCAATAATGTTCAATTGGCAACCCATGACCAGTGGGTTTCCACAGGGATCAGTGCTAGGACTGCAACTGTTTACTAAATATAATATGTATTAATGACCTGGAGGAAGGAAGTGAATGTACTACAGCCAAATTTTCAGACAACACTAAAATAAATGAAAAGGCAGGTTGTGAGAGGGATGTAAATACTTTCCAGATAGGTATTGATAGATTAAGTAAGTGGACAAGAAGTTAGCAAATGGAGTACAGTGTGGGAAAATGAGAAGTTATTCATCTTGGAATGGAGAACAAAAGAAAGAAAGAAATTTAACTGGAGAAAAACTACAGAAAACTACAATACAAAGGCACTTGGAGGTAATTCTAAACAAAGCAGAGAAAGCTAACACACAGGTACAGTAAGTAGTCATGAAGGTGAATGGAATGTGATTCTTTATTCAAGAGGGTTGGAGGATAAGAGTAGGGAGTCTTACTGTAACTGTACAAGGTGCTGGTGTAGCACTGCCAATCCATCTAGGTGGTGACCACATCTAGAGTACTGAGAACAACTTTGGTCCATTTATTTAGGGAATTATATCATTTCATTGGAGGCAATTCAGAGAAGGTATACTTGGATGATCCCAGGAATGGAGGGATTGTCTTCTGACCAAAGGTTATAAAAAGTTGGGATTCTACTCACAGGAGTTTAGAAGAATGAGAGGTGATCTCATTGAAGCCTATAGAACTCTTCAGGGGCTTGATAGGGCAAATACTGAGAGGATACTCTCCCCTCATAGGAGAGTCTACAACATGAAGGCATAGTCTAAGAATAAATGGGTAACAATTTAAGACTGAGATGAGAAGATGTATTTTCTCTCAGAGGATTATAAGTCTTTGGAATTCCATCCCAAAGGAAGCTGGCAGTAAAGTCTTTGTGAATATTTAAGACAGAAAGCGACTCTTGATCAGTACAGGAGTCAAGGTTTCCAGGGAAAGAGCAGAAACGTGGATATACGGAATGTCACATCAATCACAATCCTAATGGCCTACTCCAGTTACCTATTTCGTATGATCTTATAGTGTAACCATTAAGTCAGAGACTTTATAATTTGTGAACCAGTCACTTTGTGGCTCCTACAATGAAGCAAACGTTTCTAGATAGGAGAGACTGGAGATAAGAATTCATCTTAATGAATCCTGCAGACAGGGGCCATTTAACTATCTTTACAGGTTTTCCTCCTCCCATAACAACAATTGTGTCTGTGTCTATGTCCGTGTATAAATGTGTTTCTTAGGAGCTTTATTAGAGAGTTAAAGTTTTAACTAGTCAGGTTATTGGTACTTGTTTACCAGTAGCCATAAACTATTATATAGTAAATTGGAATCTTTTTTAAAGTAAGAAAACCTGCTCCATAGTTTCTGTTAACTTTAGTCTTAAAACAAACTATCAGTTTTTATTTTCAATGTATAATTTCAGGTGCACCACAATGTAAACCTTTGCTATAAATTCTGCGTCCTACGATCTTATTCTCCATAACCACCTGATGAAGGAACAGCGCTCCAAATACTAGTGCTTCCAAATAAATCTGTTGGACTATAACCTGGTGTGGTGGGATTTTTAACTCCGTCTTTAAAGGTCAGTTAATATACAAAATTAAATAAAACCTTCAACTTCACGAATAGCAATGCTTGATTTTCAGTGAACTACCCTAGTTAAGCATCATCCTTATTTCCAGATTTTTAAAATGAAATTCAAATTTCTCCATCTGCTACAGATTTGAAGATGGGTATTTGGTTGTTTGGAACATTAGCTCAGCCAGAGTAGCACAGCACCTTCACCGTTTTCTGAAAGAAATGCCTCAACTTAAGTGCAAGTACACATTACTGTTAGTTACATTAACTTAGCACTAGAATGACAACATAGTGAGACTCTACAAACATTGGTCAGACCACATTAACATCCCCAACACCTTCCAGGAAAAGTCCTTTCCATCCTGATGGATGGAAGTTATGTTGTGATGTCAAGTAATCCATTTAGTTGCTAACTGCTTAGGCAACAGAAGGTGTCTCCAGGTTCAGAAAGAAATGGACTATTAGAGTCATAGAGTCAAAGAGATGTACCGCATGGAAACACACACTTTGGTCCAATCCATTCATTTCGACCAGATATCCCAACCCAATCTAGTCCCACCTGCCAGTACCCGGCCCATATCCCTCCAAACTCTTCCTATTCATATACCCATCCAAATGCCTCTTAAATGTTGCAATTGAACCAGCCTCCACCACTTCCTTTGGCAGCTCATTCCATACACGTACCACCCTCTACGTGAAAAGGTTGCCCCTTAGGTCTCTTTTACATCTTTCCCCTCTCACCCTAAACCTATGCCCTCTAGTTCTGGACTCCCCAACCCCAGGGAAAAGACTTCACCTATTTACCCTATCCATGCTCCTCATAAATTTGTAAACCTCTATAAGTTCACCACTCAGCCTCCAACACTCCAGGGAAAACAGCCTCAGCCTGTTCAGCCCTCTCCCTATAGCTCAAATCCTCCAACCCTGGCAACATCCTTGTAAATCTTTTCCGAATCCTTTCAAGTTTCACAACATCTTTCTGATAGGAAGGAGATCAGAATTGCACACAATATTCCAACAGTGGCCTAACTAATGTCCTGTATAGCCACAACATGACCTCCCAATTCCTGTACTCAATACTCTCACCAATAAAGGAAAGCATACCAAACGCCTTCTTCACTATCCTATCTACTTGCGACTCCACTTTCAAGGAGCTATGAACCTGCACTCAAAGATCTCTTTGTTCAGCAACACTCCCTCGGACCTTACCATTAAGTGTATAAGTCCTGCTAAGACTTGCTTTCCCAAAATGCAGCACTTCGCATTTATCTGAATTAAACTCCATCTGCCACTTCTCGGACAATTCTTCAAATTGTTTGAATACTGATAAATGTTTGAGATATTTATCAATCAGGAATAAAACTGGTACCAGCAGAAGTGTGCATGAAGTAGTTGGACTGCTCTAGATGTCATCACTTTATTAATGTTTTATCAAAAAAGGCCATTTGTCTTCTTTGCTCAGTCTGTCCTCTAAGTAACCCCAGTCCCATACCAATAGTTGACATCTAACTGCACTTTGAAATTGCAGAGGAAGCTACACAATTGCTTCTAAGGATTATAAGTTGATGTGGGGGAAGGGCCTTGGGACTCCTCAACATTGACTCCAAATCACATAAAGTCTCATGGCCTCAGTTCGAATATGAGCAAGGCACATCCTGCCATTGAACATAAGATATACTGTGACGTTGTTTCCTTAAACAATCTTCTCCTGAGTACATTAGTTCTTTAGAGCTTTTCTAATTACTTTTTCAACATCATCAGCACATTCAGTCTGTTTTGTCCTTTCAATAATTTTTGTTTGAGTAAGCACATGTGACTTCTTCCTTAGAGAGTAACACAGGGCTTAATAATGCTGTAATTTTAATAACATTCATACCTGAGTAGACATAGTGAAGTATAAGAGAGAAACAAGCATTAGAATATGTCCTTTTCTCTTTCGTCCCTTTGAAATAGGTGCAAACTAACACTGAGAAATTGTCAGAAAATAATCTAGCATTTGCTTGGTAGGATCACATCATTGTCATTAATGACTTTGACATTCCTTACTAGTTAGTAAAATCAGAAAGTGAGCATTTGTCTCCAATTTAGGTGTATCGGAAACATGGTTTTTCTTGCTATCAATGCCCAAGCTTGTTGGATCTTCTCAATAGCACACAAGAAAATAAAGCAGGGACAGAGTATAAGGGAATCATGAAGGCTTTGCTGTTTGGGACAAAAATAAGAAGAGTAATTTCATCTGAGAGTGTTGCATGGTTTTGGAACTCCTTAACTCAAAAGATTGTGAGGTGGAGTCATTGAATATTTCTAGGATTGAAGTAGACAGATTGTTGTTAGTCAAGGTACCCAAAGGTGTAGAGGGGATATTGAATTCATAACTCTAACAGACCACAGATCTTATTGAATAGTAGAGCAGGCTCAAGGGTCTGAGCAGACTACACTTGCTCCTATTTGATATATTTGTATGCAATAATATATGTATTGAAATCAAGCAGATGCATTCCCAATCTCCTCCTCTGTTTTGCATTTCAGTAACCTAGGGCACTAACAGAAGAATGTGTTAAAAATCACACAACAACAGGTTTATTTGGAAGCAGTAGCCTTCGAGGAGCTACTTCCAACCACCTGATGAAGGAGCAGAGCTCCGAAAGCTAGTGCTTCCAAATAAACCTGTTGGACTGTAACCTGGTGTTGGGTGATTTTTAGCTTTGTCCACCCCCGTCCAACGCCAGCACCTCCAAATCGGAAGAATGTGTATCATGGTGAAGAGCAACATTTGGAAATATCAACTCACAGGAGTAAATAATTTAGAAGAGTGTGAGATCCAGTTATCATTGATCAGCATATCACAATGGAACTAATGAAGGAGAAAAGCTTAGGTTCATGTTAAATGAGCAATTCTTGTTGCATTTTCTTTTTTTCCCCAGAAGTTTGCAAATAAAGCTACAGAAAGTGAAATATTGAGAATAGAAATCACTTAGAAACATTCTTCTAATGTAACTCACAAGGATGAATCTTTGAGGTGATACTAAATAAAAGTATGACTGGGGGAATGAAAATACTCTAAAACCTCTTAAAATAAAACTAATGTACTAATGAGAAGAATGTTCCGTGCAGCTATTCTTATGTATCCCAAAATCCACATTTGATTAAAGTTGATATTATGATCTGACCTACAGCCAGAAGAATGTCTGTAGCATTATTTTTTGAGAAGGGGCACTGTCACCAGATAGATAATTTTCATAACAGAGATAGCTGTTCCTGAAATGTTGATGTAACTGCAACATTAAGCTTTTAAGTAAATGCTTCTTCCAACCAACCACAAGGCAGCCAATTGTCCATAGCAAATGGCAGATGAGCTGTTTCCAAGGCGTAACAGCATCACTATTTCAGTCTGGAGGGCAACTATTGTATGATTTCTTGTGCAGCGGCAAGGTTCCCAGAGAATAGTGCTTAACAAATGGTGCCCCGCTGATACATGTCCATCTCCCCTTATTCTGTACATGCTACAATAACATGAATGTTTTCATAAAAATAAGATACTGCAGATGCCAGACATTTGAAACAAACAAAGAACGCACAAGAAATACAGGATTCTGAAGAAGAGTCACATTGGACTCACAATGTTCATTCTATTTCTCTCTCGACAGATGCTGTCAGAGCTGTTGAGTTTCTCCAGCACTTTATGCCTGTTTGTTGCAGCATAAATGTGGTTCCTGGTTACACTTTTGGTTCTGATCAAATCTTCCAAACTTCCTGTGTCAGATTTCTGACTGTTTATGGAGCACAGAAAACTAAATGTTGCCAGCTACTTAACTTGGATAAAGGAGCTTCTATGTTGTGAAACTAATTGTCTCCGTGCTCTGCATATACTTCCTAGGAGTACAGCAGCTCCTGCTTCTATTTTATTTCTTTGGCCAACTATACCATGACCAAAGAAATGAAAAATATATGAAAAATGAAAAATAAGAAGTGAAAAATATAAGCAGTAGTGGATTCATTTGCTTTGGTATTCCACCTGCTACTATAAAACTACTCCTCATGTGAGGCAAAACAAGTTGACCAAATAAAAATGCATGCTGCCAAATCAAATCTGATGCTCATTGCTTGTCCAACCAATCACACATATATGTAAATAAATCTGGATATTTACTATAGCACAGTACCCAGCTCTGTACAATAGTGATACATTATAGCAATGTATAATGGAATACTGCATACTGCAATATAAGCACACTAGCTTCATATTGTTTCTTAAGTGGTGTATATACTTCAAGACCTCCATTCAAATTCAATGATAAACTTGGCATTTTGTATATTTGGAAGCTGTCCTCTCCTTATTTCTCAACCACAATTAGGTGTTTTTACATTAGGGTTTTCAAGACCACTTCAGAGGGCATCATTGTGGGTGTTCTTACACCAAACAAGGCAGCTCACCATCATGTTCTCCAGGGCAATTAAGAATGGGCAAAAAGCGATGGCCTAGTCTTTAATCATCCTCATTCCCTCACACAAATCAAAAAGAGTAGGAATGAATTGCATGGAGACAAACTTCCTCTCTGCGCTAGAAGTAGCATGGACATGGTAAAGTAGAAGCAGAGCAGATGTGTCAAGTCAAATTCCAAAATAACAAGTTGAAACATTTGCTTCCACAAATTGAGTGAGCTATAATATAGATGCAAAACCAAATCAGGAATGCTCTGACTTATTGTAAGAACCTAACGAGAATGCATTTCAAGGATCAAAAACTTGCAATCCTACCTTGGTCTGGCCCTGCATGACATTAGTCCATATTAGGTACATAACTCTTCAATGGGGAATAGATTATAGTGGTGCTGGAAAAGCACAGCAGGTCAGGCAGCATCCAAGGAGCAAGAAAATCAATGTTTCGGGCAAAGGCCCTTCATCAGGAATACAGGCAGAGTGCCCACAAAATGGAAAGATAAATGAGAGGGAGGTGGGGGTGGGGTGAAAGTAGCATAGAGTACAATAGGTGAGTGGGGGTGTGGATGGAGGTGATAGGTCAGAGAGGAGGGAGGGGGAAGGTAGCAAAGAGTACAATGGGTGAATGGGGGTGGGGATGAAGGTGATAGGTTAGAGAGGAGGGTGGAGTGGATAGGTGGAAAGGAAGATAGGCAGGTAGGACAGTCATGAGGGCGGTGCTGAGCTTGAAGGTTGGAGCTGGTGTGAGGTGGGGGAAGGGGAAATGAGGAAACTGGTGAAATCCACATTGATGCCATGAGGTTGAAGTTTTCCAACGCGGAAGATGAGGCGTTCTTCCTCCAGACGTCAGGTGGTGAGGGAGCAGTGGTGGAGGAGGCCCAGGACCTGCATGTCCTCGGCAGAGTGGGAGGGGGAGTTGAAATGTTGGGCCACAGGGCGGTGGGGTTGATTGGTCCTGGAGATGTTCACTAAAGCGCTCTGCTAAGAGACGTCCAGTCTGCCCAATGTAGAGGAGGCTGCATGGGAAGCAACAGATACAATAAAAGATATTGGTGGATGTGCAAGTGAAACTTTGATGGATGTGGAAGACTCCTATTGGGCCTTGGATGGAGGTGAAGGAGGAGGTGTGGTCATAGGTTTTGGCAGGGGAAAGTGCCAGGAAGTGAGGATGGGTTGTTGGGGAGCGTGGACCTGACCAGGTAGTCACGGAGGGAACAGTCTTTGTGGAAAGCGGAAATGGGTGGGGAGGGAAATATATCATTGGTGGTTGGGTCCATTTGGAGGCGGTAGAAATGTCGTCGGATGATGTGGTTTATGTGAAGGTTGGTAGGGTGGAAGGTGAGCATCAGGGGAGTTCTGTCCTTGTTGTGGTTGGAGCGGTGGGGTTTGAGGGTGGAGGGGCGGGATGTGGATGAGATGCATTGGAGGGCATCTTTAACCACATGGCAAGGGAAATTGTGGTCTCTAAAGAAGGAGGCCATCTGGTGTGTTTTGTGGTGGAAATGGTCTTCCTGGGAACAAATACGGTGGAGGCAGAGGAATTGGAAATACAGGATGGCATTTTTTCAGGAGGTAGGGTGGGAAGAGGTGTAATCCAGGTAGCTGTGGGAGTCGGTGGGCTTGTAAAAAGTGTCAGTGTCAAGTCAATTGTCATTAATGGAGATGGAGAGATCCAGGAAGGGGAGGGAGGTGTCAGAGATGGTCCAGGTGAACTTAAGGTTGGTGTGGAATGTGTTGGTGAATTGATGAATTGCGCAACCTCCAATGACATTTCCGCCACCTCTAAACGGATCCCACCACCAGGGATATATTTCCCTCCCCACCCATTTCCACTTTCTGCAAAGACCATTCCCTCCATGTCTACCTGGTCAGGTCCATGCCCCCCAACAACCCACCATCCCATCCTGGCACCCTCGCCTGCCACCACAGGATTTGCAAAATCTGCACCCACACCTCCTCCCTCACCTCCATCCAAGGTTCCAAAGGAGCCTTCCACATCCATCAAGGTTTTACCTGCACATCCACCAATATCACTTATTGTATCCGTTGCTCCCGATGCGATCTCCTCTACATTGAGGAGGCTGGACACCTCCTAGCAGAGCACTTTACGGAACATCTCCAGGACATCCAATCAACTCCACCGTCTTGTGGCCCAACATTTCATCTCCTCCTCCCACTCTGCCGAGGACATGCAGGACCTGTGCCTCCTCCACCTCCGTTCCCTCACCACCCGACGCCTGGAGGAAGAACGCCTCATCTTCTGCCTCAGAACACTTCAACTCCAGGGCATCAATGTGGATTTCACCAGTTTCCTCATTTCCCCTTCGCCCCACCTCACCCCTGCTCCAACCTTCAAGCCCAGCACCGCCCTCATGAACTGCCCTTCCTGCCTATCTTCCTTTCCACCTATCCATTCCACCCTCCTCTCTGACCTATCACCTTCATTCCCCCCCCCCCATTCACCCATTGTACTTTTTGCTACCTTCCCCCACCTTCCTCTCTGACCTATCACCTCTATCCACACCCCCACTCACCTATTGTACTCTATGCTACTTTCTCCCCACCCCCACGTCCCTCTCATTTATCTTTCCACTCTGCAGGCACTCTGCCTGTATTCCTGATGAAGGGCCTTTGCCTGAAAAGTTGATTTTCCTGCTCCTCAGATGCTGCCTGACTTGCTGTGCTTTTCCAGTACCACTATACCCCATTGAAGAGTTAAGTACATAGCATGAACTAATGTCATGCAGGGCCAGACCAAGGTAGGATTGCAAGTTTTTGATCCTTGAACGCTTTCTAGTTAGGTTCTTACAATAAGTCAGAACATTCCTAATTTGCTTTTGCATCTATATTACAGATCACTCAATTTGCGGAATCAAATGATTCAACTTGTTATTTTGAAATTTGACTTGACACATCTGCTCTGCTTCTACTTTACAATGTCCATGCTACGTCTAGCGCGGAGAGGAAGTTTGTCTCCATGGAATTCATTCCTACTCTTTTTGTTTGTGTGAGGGAATGAGGATGGTTGAAGACTAGGCCATCATTTATTGCCCATTCTTAATTGCCCTGGAGAACATGATGGTGAGCTGCCTTCTTTGGTGTAAGAACACCCACAATGGTGTTCAGAAGTGGGCTGCAGGATTTTAACTTAGTGACAGTGAAAGAGTAGCAATTCAATTCCAAATCAGAACGGTGTGTGGCCAACAGTTAATTAACTAACCATTCATTTATATTTATAAATCTAGACCTTTTTTTGCAACGTTTATTATCTTAATTGAGTTTAATCAACAGTATCTTGTGATGCAGTGTGATATCTAGGCTCAACTCCCAGCTGTACCAGAAATGTGCCATAACATCACTGAACAAGTTGTTAAGAAGATACCCAAATTGTTTTCCTTTGAGGTTTAACATTCTTGCAATTTTGTCCTGATAAGTATGGAATTAAATCTTTGCCAGCTTATCTAATTTATCAGAAATATAATTTATCATCTTACTTATCTAGTGAATATAAATCCCCATAGCTATGCAATGGCCTTCTCATTTTTTTTTATTTTTAATGCTATTAAACCCACTTATTATATGGGGGGATTGTCATCGATAATGTTCTCCACAACTGGTAAATGTATAAGAGGTTTTTACTGAGGTCCTGTACTGCTGATTGGTCGGGGCCCTGGCTGTCATTAACATGTTTAGCAAGAACCACCCTTGCCATAATAATTCAGATGTTGGTTTTTGCTAGATTTGGATACAAATAACTTGTTCATAACTTAATGATGAAGGTCTGTTGGCTGTCAAATGATACATCATTGGTTCATCTATTGATACAATTTATTTACATAATTGCCTACAATTATACTGGAACTGAAGAAGCCATTACTCGTACATTAAAAGTTTTGATGGGTAGTATTGATACTCCTCTCACTGAACATGGTCATATGTTTGATCTGACCTTGCTGATGAATCCACCCTGTCAGCAATCACACCTAAAGTACAACCTAGATCAGCAGTTTTACGCTGCAAACATCTACAAAACTTCAAGTGCCAACTTAGAACAGCTAGGTCTAACAATACTGCCTTGCCCAGCCACCTTATTGGGGGGGACTTCAGTAGCCACCATATTGACTCACGTTACTTGGTAAAGTCATGGTCAGACAGTTTGGTATTGTAAGCTTACATTCAAAAGTTTTATTGTTTAGAATTGTCTTTTGAGCAATTCCATTAAGTAACCAAGTGACATGGTTTCTTTCTACATATAGAAGGTTAATTCTCTAAAAATATTAGAAAGAACAAGTGAAACCAATGATAGTAACCTAATCTTGAAAACATTTTGATGTGAACGGAAATTAATTACTTCGTTAGTTTTGAAGTATATTGAGGTAGCAATTATTATGCAATTTGAACCTTGTGATTACTACACATGCTGTCCAAATCCTTATGTACAAGTTTAATTAATTGAAAAATCTCTTAATAAAGCAATGTAAAAATTGCTTATGACTTACAACTGCCCTACTGCATCCTGTGAGATTTGTTATATAAATCCAGCAAGTTGCCTTCACAGATGACATTTCTAAAGTCCCAGAAGCACATGAACAATGGAATATCTAATCAACTTTGTCATAGCCTACCAAACACGTTAAATTATATTCCCAACCAAAATTTTATCCAACAATGAAGGAGTTAATCAATATATTTGTATACGCATTTGCTGTTTCTTACTTTCATCACATTATAAAGCAAAATAATTATTCTCATTTGCAGTCATGCAGTTTCAGCCTCTGGTTCTGCTTTCACGATCTAATTGAATAGCCGACTAATGATATTTTTTCCATGTCCTTGCATTCAATAATTTACCTCACTCTCCATCTTTACATAAAATTTCCATCCATTGTGATCAATGGATGGAAACTTGAAGGAAAGGAGCTGTGATGTTCTGATACGTATTCACAGCATGCAGTTTACCTTGCCGCAAGCAAGGACTCAGGAAATCTACCTGATAATCGACATCAACAATTTTCAGCACCTGGATTATATGTGCCCTTCACCTTTTTCCTTCCAATAAAAATAATCTGTGTTCATCACCTGGAGCATTAAATTCTAGAATCATCCTCTCCACTCCTCTGAACTTTTGTTAATTTTCTTTAAAAACATAGACTGCTCAATATGGTATAGATTTGTGAAAGTGTAAGCTCACCAGTTAAGTTTATGATTTGTTTTGAACAATATCAGGCCTAACTGAAAGGAAAATGTTGGCGGTTATTGGATGCTAATTATTTCAGTCTCTGGATATTGCTACAGGAATTCATCAGGTATTGTCCTTTTCCTAAGCATCTTCAATTGTTTCACCAATGACCTTTCTTCCATCATTGGATCAGAAATGAAGATGTTTGTGATGATATTCAACCCCATTCATAAAAACTTAGATACTCAAGAAGCTTTGCCTGTATGCGGCACTATTTGGACAGCATTTTGCAAAGTTGCATTTACATCCCACAATTACCAGCCAATGAATATTTACAACAACAGCAAATCTAGCCATCTCCCTTTGCTGTTTAATGACATTACTACTGCTTGGTAACCTCACTATTGACATCCTGTGGATTAAAACTCAGGCAAAAAAAATGTTAAGCTCCTTGAATAACAGTATGGTACACCTCCTGATCCACCAAAACATGCCTATCATCAACAAGGCCCAAGGCAACAGTGTGATGGAATAAACTTTGCTTAATTGGATAAACTCAAAGGTATATATTATCCAGAGCAAAATAATCCGCTTGATTGGCATCAAGAATGTGGTGCTGGAAAAAGCACAGCAAGTCAGGAAGCATCTGAGGAGCAAGCAAATCGACTTCATCATTCCTGATGAATAGCTTTTGCCTGAAATGTTGATTTTCCTGCTCCTTGGATGCCACCTGACCTACTGTGCTTTTACACTATCATTCGCTTCATTCTAATCTCCAGCATCTGCAATACTCACTTTTGTTTGCTCAATTGGCATGCCATGTACCCTCTTAAAAATTCACTCCCTTCTGCACAAGTACACAGTGGTTGCATGGATCAGCTAGAAAATGCAGCAATGGGCAAAACAATTTCAACAAGGCATCTTACAAAACAGTGACTCTAATATCAAGAAACACCAAGGCACTTTTGGACTCCTCTTGAACTCAGATACTATCCTGATTTGGAAATGTATCATCATTCCTTTGATTCCACAAAGTCAAAATTTGAAAACTCAGGCACTAACGGCATTGCATGTCTATTTACCCATGATGAAACCCTGTGGTTCGACAAGTTCACTCATTTCCCTTAAGACTGATTCAACTTTGCCAATGAATGTCACATCCCATAAACTAATAAAAACATTTCTGAATTACAACTGAGCAAGTAGATTTCTTGATAGAACTTTCATTTTGAAGTGAAGCAATATCTAACTGGTAAAAAAAATCACACCTTTGCCGTATTTGCAAATGGGGAGGAGTGGCATAGTGGCAATGCCACTGGACTCACAAGCCAATCAGAACCCAAAAGAACTCTTGTTGTTTAGATTAGATTAGATTAATTACAGCGTGGAAACAGGCCCTTTGGCCCAACAAGTCCACACCAAAAAGCAACCCACCCAGACCCATTTCCCCTACATTTACCCCCTCACCTAACACCACGGGAAATTTAGCATGGCCAATTCACCTAACCTGCACATTTTTGGACTGTGGGAGGAAACCGGAGCACCTGGAGGAAACCCATGCAGACACGGGGAGAATGTGCAAACTCCACACAGACAGTTGCCTGAGGCAAGAATTGAATCCAGGTCTCTGGCGCTGTAAGGTAGCAGTGCTAATCACCGTGCCACCCACAGACTGAGATAATTGGCCTCCAACAACCACAAGCATTTTCCTTTAAGCGAGACCTGACATTACAAATCATAAACTTAACTGGTAAACCGACATTTTCATAAATGTATGCAGCTTTGAGACCAAGGCTAATCATTGGGATATGTGTTTCAATCGCATTATGGTCAATGGTGCAATTTAAATTCAATGAAAAGAAATCTGGCATAACAAGCTAGCCCAGTGATGATCATACAACACCACTTTCAATTACAGTTAAAAACTCATCTGATCCACTAATGTCCTTTGGAGAGGAAAATCTGCCACCTTACCTGGTCTGGCCCATTTGTGACTCCAGATTTATGGCAATGTGATTGACTCTTACCATCTGTGTAAATGGGTATGGGTAATAAATGCTGGTGCAATCAGTGATGCCCACATCACAACAGAGTTTCCTTTGAAAGCTGCAAACCTGCTTAATACCTTACTCAAGCACATAACATAGCTTTATTAACAAATAGCCTACTCACACTCATATTTATATGGAAAGCAGGAACAGGCTATCCAACTCCTCAAGCCTGTTCCAACATCTGATGAGATAATGGCTGATATCAGGGAGATAGTGAGCAAAGAGATCAATCTGAGATGGGTACAGCTGAGAACAAAGTGAGTAAAACTGTCAGGGCAAGCAGGGACAAGGTAGAACTAATAAATTAAACTGCATTTATTTAATGCAAGGGGCCTAACAGGGAAGGCAGATGAACTCAGGACATGGTTAGGAACATGGGACTGGGATATCATAGCAATTACAGAAACATGGCTCAGGGATGAGCAGGACTGGCAGCTTAATGTTCCAGGATACAAATGCTACAGGAAGGATAGAAAGGGAGGCAAGAGAGGAGGGGGAGTGGCATTTTTGATAAGGGATAGCATTACAGTTGTGCCGAGGGGGATATTCCCGGAAATACATCTGGGGAAGTTATTTGGGTGGAACTGAGATGTAAGAAAGGGATGATCACCTTATTGGGATTGTATTATAGACTCCCTGGCAGCCAGAAGGAAATTGAGAAACAAATTTGTAAGGAGATATCAGCTATCTGTAAGAATAATTGGGTAGTTATGGTAGAGGACTGTAACTTTCCAAACATCTACTGGGACTACCATAGTGTTAAAGGTTTAGATGGAGAGGAATTTCTTAAGTATGTGCAAGACAATTTTCTGATTCAGTATGTGGATGTACCTACTAGAGAAGTGCAAAACTTGACCTACTCTTGGGAAATAAGGCAGGGCAGGTGACTGAGGTGTCTGTGGGAGCACTTTGGGGCCAGTGACCATAATTCTATTTGTTTTAAAGTAGTGATGGAAAAGGATAGACCAGATCTAAAAGCTGTGTGAAGTTCTAAATTGGAGAAAGGCCAATTTTAACGGTATTAGGCAAGAACTTTCGAAAGCTGATTGGAGGCAGATGTTCGCAGGTAAATGGGAAGCCTTCAGAAAGAAGATAACGAGAATCCAGAGAAAGGATATTCCTGTCAGGGTGAAAGGGAAGGCTGGTAGGTAAAGGGAATGCTGGATGACTAAAGAAATTAAGGGTTTGGTTAAGAAAAAGAAGGAAGCATTTGTCAGGCATAGACAGGATAGATGGAATGAATCCTTAGAAGAGTATAAAGAAAGTAGGAGTATACTTAAGAGGGAAATCAGGAGGGCAAAAGGAGGACATGAGATAGCTTTGGCAAACAGAATTAAGGAGAATCCAAAGGGTTTTACAAATATATTAAGGACAAAAGGGTAACTAGGGAGAGAATAGGGCCCCTTAAAGGTCAGTAAAGTGCCCTGAGTGTGGAGCCACAGAAAATGGGGGAGATACTAAATGAATATTTTGCATCAGTGTTTACTGTGGAAAAGGATATGGAAGATATAGACTGTAGGGAAATAGATGGTGACATCTTGCAAAATGTCCAGATTACAGAGGAGGAAGTGCTGGATGAATTGAAACGGTTAAAGTTGGATAAATCCCCAGGACCTTATCAGGTGTACCCGAGAACTCTGTGGGAAGCTAGGGAAGTGATTACTGGGCCTCTTGCTGAGATATTTGTATCATCGATAGTCACAGGTGAGGTGCCGGAAGACTGGAGGTTGGCAAACGTGGTGCCACTGTTTAAGAAGTGTGGTAAAGACAAGCCAGAGAACTATAGACCAGTGAGCCTGACCTCGGTGGTGGGCAAGTTGTTGGAGAGAATCCTGAGGGACAGGATGTACATGTATTTGGAAAGGCAAGGACAGATTAGGGATGGTCAACATGGCTTTGTGCGTGGGAAATCATGCCTCACAAACTTGATTGAGTTTTTTGAAGAAGTAACAAAGAAGATTGATGAGGGCAGAGCAGTAGATGTGATCAATATGGCCTTCAGTAGGGCGTTCGACAAGGTTCCCCATGGGAGACCGATTAGCAAGGTTAGATCACATGGAATACAGGGAGAAATAGCCATTTGGATACAGAACTGGCTCAAAGGTAGAAGACAGAGGGTGGTGGTGGAGGCTTGTTTTTCAGACTGGAGGCCTGTGTCCAGTGGAGTGTCACAGGATCGGTGCTGGGCCCTCTACTTTTTGTCATTTACATAAATGATTTGGATGCGAGCATAAGAGGTACAGTTAGTAAGTTTACAGTTGACACCAAAATTGGAGGTGTAGTGGACAGCGAAGAGGGTTACCTCAGATTACAACAGGGTCTGGACCAGATGGGACAATAGGCTGAGAAGTGGCAGATGGAGTTTAATCTAGATAAGTGCGAGGTGCTGCATTTTGGGAAAGCAAATCTCAGCAGGACTTATACACTTAATGGTAAGGTCCTAGGGAGTGTCGCTGAACAAAGAGACCTTGGAGTGCAGGTTCACAGCTCCTTGAAAGTGGAGTCGCAGTTAGATAGGATAGTGTTTGGTATGCTTTCGTTTATTGGTCAGAGTATTGAATACAGGAGTTGGGAGATCATGTTGTGGCTGTACAGGATATTGGTTAGGCCACTGTTGGAATATTGCATGCAATTCTGATCTCCTTCCTATCAGAAAGATGTTGTGAAACTTGAAATGGTTCAGAAAAGATTTACAAGGATGTTGCCAGGGTTGGAGGATCTGAGCTACAAGGAGAAGCTGAACAGGCTGGGGCAGTTTTCCCTGGAGCGTCAGAGGCTGAGGGGAGACCTCATAGAGGTTTACAAAATTATGAGGGACATGGATAGGATAAATAGACAAAGTCTTTTCCCTGGGGTCGGGGAGTCCAGAACTAGAGGGAATAGTTTTAGGGTGAGAGGGGAAAGATATAAAAGAGACCTAAGGAGCAACTTTTTCATACAGAGGGTGGTACATGTATGGAATGAGCTGCCAGAGGAAGTGGTGGAGGCTGGTACAATTGCAACATTTAAGAGGCATTTGGATGGGTATATGAATAGGAAGGGTTTGGAGGGATATGGGCTGGGTGCTGGCAGGTGGAACTAGATTGGGTTGGGATATCTGGTCAGCATGGATGGGTTGGACTGAAGGGTCTGTTTCCATGCTGTGCATCTCTATGACTCTATGAGTTGGATGGCAGTGTAACGAAGGTGGTGATGCAGCAAAAACATCTTCTTTCAACTGACAGGAAAAAATTGAGGACTGCAGATGCTGGAGATCACAGTCAAGAGTGTGGTGCTAGAAAAGCACATCAGGTTAGGCAGCATCCAAGGAGCAGGAGAATCGACATTTCGAGCATAGGCACTTCATCAGGGATCATTCCTGATGAAGGGCTTATGCCCAAAACATCGATTCTCCTGCTCCTCGGATGCTGCCTGATCAGCTGTGCTTTTCCAGCACCACACTCTCGACGATTTCTTTCAACTAATGTCAAGGCTGGCATTGTTACTGTGGTAGAGCCATTAACAGTTGTAGCTCATCATTCACTGACAGCAGACTGGTGTTGCATGAGAAAATGCAAATTGATGTTGCTCAACTCCATAGAGAATCATGATAATTAAAATTATATTTTGTCTCCAAGTTAACAGGTGAAAAGAATGATAGAATAAGATCATATTCTTTAAGATTTTTATTGTAATAAGTGGGTAAAATGCCATTAATGAACACTATTTTTGCAGGTATATTTGTTTTAAACTGTTGAAAGGTAGATTCTCTGTTTATACATACAGCACATTAAAGCCCTAGAACAGGCAATCCACTGTTCTACCCCAACCCACCTACTTCAACCAGCTGGCACCTTCCCATTTCACCAAACAGAAATTTTGAGGGACTGTTTCAGGAGGTTTATCTTACTTTTGAGGAGTTTCCTAAATCCGCTGACAGAAGTAAAACTGAACTTGATTTTTTTTTTGCCAATGGCCAAACCAAATGTGCCTCCTGAAATTCCTAGATGGCAGCAAGGTGTATCTCTGACCATCTCTCTCTCCCACAACAGGTAGTGACATTTTGCAAAACTAAGCAGCTTCTTCCCTCTATTATCATAGAGTCATTGGGTTATAGAGCACAGCAACAGACCTTTAGATCAAACCCGTCCACGCTGACCAGGTATCCTAAACTGATCCAATCCCATTGCCAGCATTTGGCCCACATCCCCAAAACCCTTCTTATTCATGTAATCATCCAGATGTCTTTTAAAATGTTGTGTTTATACCTGCCTCCATCACCTTCGCTAGAAGCACGTTCCATCCACATATCACCTTATGTAGGACAAAAATTGCTCCCCAGGTCACTTTTAAATCTTTTCCTTCTCATCTTAAACCTATGGCCTCTAGTTTGTACTCCCCTCTGCTGGGAAAAAATACCTTGGCTATTTACCCTATCCATGTGCCTCATGATTTTAGAAACCTCACTCAGGTCAGCCCCCAAAATATTGCATGTCTGTGACCAAAATTTTTAAAATTTATCTTTGAGATGTGGACATTACTAGCTGAACAGTATTCATTGTCCATCCATAGTTACCCTTTAGGAAGTGGCGTTGAGCTGCTTTCTTGAACCACTGCAGTCCATGTGCTGTAGGCTTACCCAGAATGCTGTTGGAGAGTGAATTTCCAGATTTTGACCTAGCGACACTGAAGGATTTGTGAGGGCAGTGATTTAGAGTGCAATCTGCAACTTAGATTCCTCTGCACCATTGCCCATGGCAATGTGAAGCAGGATATTATCAAGGTAGAAATTTTTCAGTTGATATTCTTCACAAATACTTGGAATTAAATTTGAAATTTTTGGTGTAAATGTTAACACCCTTCATTCTAATGTGTGATGTGGGTATTGATGGCAAGTCCAGTATTTGTTCCCATCCCTAATTTCCCATGAACTGTGTAGCTTGCTTGGCCATTTCAGAGAACAGTTGAGAGTCAGACATATTGAAACGGGCCTGGAGTTGCACTACCTCAACCAGTATGGCAGGTTTTCTTTCCTGAAGGACACATTAGTGAACTAAATCTGTTTGTCATTAAGTGATGAAAATTTCCTGCCCTTTATTACTGAGATTATTTTATTTTCTAGATTTATTTCTTAAAATTAAAACCCATAAGTTTGCCATGGTGGGATTTGAACAGATGCCCTCTCCATATTATCCTTGTCCAAGGAATTAGTGACATTATGATATTATGTCACACAACCTAATACTTTTTACACATTTTTTAAATGTTAAGATATTCAGATTCAAATCGTTGCAAAGTTAAAAATTACACAACACCAGGTTATTGCCCAACAGGTTTATTTGAAAGTACAAGCTTTTTGAATGCTGTTCCTTTTTCAGGTAGATAGTGGAGCAGGATCATAGAACACACAATTTACAGTAAAAGATCAAAGTGTCATACAACTGATGCCATGTATTGAACAAACCTAGATTGCTGTCAAGTCTTTAATCACTTAGAATGGGTTGCAGGTTTTGATTAATTAATATATAATCTCGGGTTGTTCAATACATCGCATCAGTTATATGACACTTTGAACTTTTACTATAAATTCTGTGTCCTATGATCCTGCCTCACTAGCTAGCTGATGAAGGAACAGTGCTCCAAAAGCTTGTACTTTCAAATAAACCTGTCGGACCATAAGCTGGTGTTCTTAACTTTGCCCACCCCAGTCCAACACCAGCACCTCCACATCATTGTAGAGTCAGACATTGCTGCCACTGCCTGCAAATGTGAAGGATCTTATAAAACTGGCCCAGTAACAGAATGTAGCCTTTGCTTTAATCATTAACTACTCCAAGCCTGTTGTCAAGTAGACTGCAGAACAGATCACATAGCTCTTTCATTTTACCTTCAAGTAATGAAACAGTTTCAAATTATCTTCAAATTGACATATTTTTAACAATGGCCTAGAATGAGCATTGGTCACCAAATTAACCTTTGACTTCTACGAAACATTAAGGTTTTGGAATACTCACAGCAGAATGAGTGTCTAACTTATCCTCTTAATTTCCACAAATCTATGCACGAATAGCTATAATAATTGTTTAAGTTACAACAAGACATCCATTTCCCTGGGGTCAGGGAGTCTTGAACTAGAGGACATAGGTTTAAAAAGTGGGCAGCACAGTGGCACAGTGGTTAGCACTGCTACCTCACAGCGCCAGAGACCCAGGTTCAATTCCACCTCAGAAAACTGTCTGTATGGAGTTTGCACACTCTTCCCGTGTCTGCGTAAGTTTCCTCCCACACTCCAAACATGTGTGGGTTAGGTGAATTGGCCATGCTAAGTTGCCTGTAGGGGAACGGGTCTGGGTGGGTTGCTCTTCAGAGGGTTGGTGTGGACTTGTTGGGCCAAAGGGCCTGTTTCCACGCTGTAAATAATAATTGGTTATGAAACATTGGACCATGAAAATTTGTGTCTTGTTTCAACTTACTTAAAATCATCATGAGTAATTTTATCAAATACCTTCTAAAGGCCCAAACAAATGTCACTCAAATATTTAATTAATTCTGAAAAAATATTTGAAGAGTGATTAATTACTTCCAAAATAAAACTCATCTCTTTAGCTGGACATCAACACTATCTGATCATGAGTTAACCTCAAATAAGTGTCATACAATGTGTCCATAACTTAAGGAATTTCCTTCCTTTATTTTTATGAATAGCATGCTAACAATTGCTTTTGCAATAGCTCCTATAGGATTTTCTCCTGTGAGATAATATTTTTAAAAATATTCTGTCCAGAAACCACATCACACTTCATTGAATGTTAACTGCTTTGGGAAGTCCAGCGTTCATCTATAAATGTAAACATTTCTTTCAGTATTCTGGTAGACTGTACAAATATGTTATCTGATCATTGATTGCAATTAATGGCAATAAGCGTGGTGCTGGAAAAACAGAGCTGGCCAGGCAGCATCCAAGGAGCAGGAAAGTCAATGTTTCAAGCATAAGCTCGGGGCAGGAGAGTTGACATTTTGAGCATAAGGTCTGATTGCAATTAGTCAACTGGTACTTGAAGGTTTTCTTGCTGAGTTTTCCTGTTTCAATAATGAAAACATTCTGCATGTAACTGCACCCCAAATAATGCAGTGGTTCAAGAAGGCAGCCCAGCTCTGTCTTCTCCAGGAAAACTAGGGAAAGGGCATAAATACTGACATAGATTCATTGCCAACATCCCATTAACAATCAAAAAAAAGTCAAATCATTTTAACAAGTAGCATAATATATATTCAAAAATAGAAATTGCTGGAAAAGCTCAGCAGGTCTGGTAGCATCTGTGAAGCAAAATCAGAATTAACATTTTGTGTTGAGTGACCCTTCCAGGCCAACACCTCAGTCTCAGGCTTGCCATAGTTCTCCAATGAAGCTCAGCACAAGCTGGAAGAAAAACACCTCAATTCCTGCCTGAGAACCCTGCAGCCTTCCAGACTTAGTATCGAGTTCAATAACTTTAGGGCTTGAGCTCTCCTATGCCCTTCATCCAATGCCCACAATCAGACCTTATTTATCACATCATCCGTTGTTAGCCAGTAGCAGTCCCCATTAGCAGCTATTCGCCCTCCTAGCCAGAACGTTATCCACTCTTGTCTGTCGAACTGCTCATCTCTCTCTCTCTCTCTTTCTCTCTTTGGGCTCTATCCCTACCTATCATTTACTCCTTACCTCCTCCCCCAACTCTATCTTCTGCATATAAACTGACATTTTCCCAGCTACCATCAGTTTTTAGGAAGGATCACTGTACCTGAAATGGTAACTCTGATTTCTCTCCACAGATGCTGCAAGACCTGCTGAGTTTTTCCAACAATTTCTCCTTTTGTTTCTGATTTACAGTATCTGCAGTTCTTTTGGCTTTTATGCACGCTTTATCTTTATCAGGATTAAATATAATTTGTCATTCACCTGACTGACATTATAGATGAAGGTCTTTTTTGCAAATCATTGGTGGAAGTTGCTGACTATTCATCCTTCACTTTTCAGTACCATCAAACGGTTGACAAGTATGCAGTGAGTTTTTGATATTGGAGAAGGTCAATCCTTGAGGGGTGATCTATGGAGTTTATATGTTCCAAATATTTAGGCACAAAGATGATTTGGAATGAAAGAATTTATATTAATATGACATTAATACATTAATATATGTCACTCACTCAGAATAATCTGTGATGCTTTTATGTCAATTCATAATCCTCAACATGTAGTCACTCTTATTTTGTAGGCATAAACAACAAAGGCTCATATAAAAGAATCATTTGAATGCGCAGCTGTTTTAGTGATGATGTTTGAGAGATAAATACCCTTCAGGTCAATAGGAACAGTAGATATTTTGATTGTACTTGACAGGGCTATGATAACATTTTGCATTCAAAAGACAACACGTCCAATGATAAAATATTCCCACAAAACCACATTGAATTGCCAACCTTAATTACAATCAAACAGTCTTTCTAAAATCTGATCAACAGGATTCTCTGTCTCTTAAAAATGTATTTGGAGGATTGCCTACTGCAGTACCTGTAAAGGAGGAGACTCCTCACAGAGTCTGATGGGCCCTAAAGAGGAGGAAAAGTCTTTAAAGAGAGAGTTTTCATATATTCCACCCTTGCCCTTCAAGAAGAGCATCAGCCAGACTTTTGCTGCAATTATTACACTATCATCTCTCCTTTCCTGGTGAATTCTTCAGTTGGTGGGATTAATAGCATGTAGATAGAAAAACAGGATGATGGGACCTTCCTACTGGCGGATATTTATATGTAGTTGATGGGGGAAAAGGCAGATGGTAGCCTTTCTTACTAAAGCTTGGGTAAGTAATTAAGCATCACAACAAGAGTCTTTTGTTGTCCAATTTTATGAATTATGTTAATACATTTCCCAATCATGCCCCTCTGAAATTATTTCACTTAACTGACTGCAAGAACTTGGAAAAGACTTCCATCCTTCACCTTGTAACTAGCCTAAGATTTTTGAGGACAATCATTTTCCAGTAAACCTTCGACTGAATTTTTCTTAAGTCACTAGCATTAGCAAAGTTAATGACATATGCACAATGCATTCACTCTCTGCTAAACTGTCAATGGCATGTGAGACTGTGTTAGTGATATTAGATTATCAGAATATTTTGACTAAAATTGCCAGATTATATGAGTTAGATGATGGTTATCCAATACTTTCCTGTGCAGATATATCCATATTTATCTTTAAAATAAGACAATAAGAACCACAAGCAGGAGTAGGTCATTCGAATTCATGAGCCTGTTCTGCTCTTCAATATGATCTTGACTGATCCGACACGCCTCATTGTCACTTTCCTGCGACCTCCAGACAACTCTTGATCCCCTACTGATCAAGACTATACCTATCTCCGCCTTTACTATACACAAAGACTCCGCTCTCACAGCTCTCTGTGGCAAGGAGTTCCAAAGAGTCAGAACTCTTTGAGAGAAGAAATACCTCTATGGCACAGTTTAAAATTGGTGCCCCTTTATTCTGAGGCGATACCTTCTAGTCCTACGCTCTCCCATGAGGGGAGACATCCTCTCAGCATTCACCTAATCAAGCCTTTTAAGAATCCTATACACATCAAATTGATGTGCAATGAGAAAGAGACAGCTTTTAGATGATTTCAAGAAATTATATACCCTGTGTTCTCATTGGAAAGAAGAAGGCTGAGGGGGGAATTTGATGGAGACATACAAGATGATCAGAGAATTAGATAAGGTAGAGAGTGAGAGTCTTTTTCCTAGGATGATGATGTCAGCTTGTATGAGAGGGCATAATGACAAATTGAGAGGTGATAGATTTAAGACAGATGTCAGAGGCAGGTTCTTTACGCAGAGAGTGGTAAGGGCGTGGAATGCCCTACCTGCTAATGTAGTCAACTCAGCCACATTAGGGAGATAAGCACATGGATGATTTGGGGATTGTGTAGTGGGGGGGGGGGGGTGGAGCTGAGAATAGTTCACAGGTTGGCGCAACATCGAGGGCCGAAGGGCCTGTTCTGCACTGTATTGTTCTATGTTGTATGCTCTATGTTCTAAACGTTAATACTATTATTTTTAATGATTACTTTCTGGTCAGACCACATTTGGAACATTGTGTGCTGTTTTGGGACCCACTTAGGAAGGATGTACTGGCCCTGGAGTATGTTCAGAGGGGGTTCATAAGAATGGTCCTAGGAATGAAAAGTTTAAATATGAAGAACATTTGAGGACTCTGAGACTAGGACCTGAGAGCATAACCTTGGAGTAAAGGAAAGGTCTTTTAGAACAGAGATAAGGAGAAACCTCTTCAGCCAGAGAGTGGTGAATTCATTACCATGGAAGGCTGTGGAGGCCAGGTCATTGAGTACATTTAAGGCTAAGATAGATAGGTTCTTGAGTATCAAGGGGATCAGGGGTTATGGGGATAAAGTGGGAGAATGGGTTGAGGAACTTATTTGCCATGATTGAATGGTGAAGTAGACTCAATGGGCTGAATGGCCTAATTTCTGCTCTTATGTGTTATGGTCTTTGCACTTCGGAAAAATGCAGATTCTTTGTATATAATATTCTGTTCATTAATTTCCATTTGAGTGCTCCCAAAATCACCTGTTGGAATTGTCCAGTTTCCTTTTAGCACTTCTGGAAAATATCACTTATTGCACAGGATAACGTTTAAGATTATCTAAATGTGCAATTTTTTTTACATTTGTCTGTCTCATACACCTAATCAGCAGAGCTGGAATAAGGATAATTGATAGGTTGTGGTTTCTAATATCCGCTTTACTTTTAGATTGTGCTGTTTGGGCCAAAGTAGCTTTGCCTTTTTCGCTACAAAACGGTTCAGTGATCTGAACTGTTCTGTTTATGGCATAAACAGTCTACCTGTTAAAATATGGAATTCTCTTCATTATCTTATTGTGTAAACGTGATATTTTTAATCCTGAGTTGTCACAGTAATTTTAAATGGGACAAAAAGGAACATGATGGCAAGCAGCCTTTTTTTTGACCTAAGAATAAACCTATGACAGAAAATTCTGCACAACCTAAAACCATTAACAGAGCAGACAAATTTCTTCAGTTTGCTCAATATTGATTACAAATGGCTACCACTGACAAGGAAACTAGTGAAGAGGAATCTCAATATTCCCTAGTGTGTTATCTATTGATTACAATTAGTCTTAGACTAGGAACAGGGGATCTGTATTCTTTCCTGTTGGTGAATTAACTATCAATTACAGCTAGCAACCACTAGCTGGGGGAAATCTGCTATTCCTATTTCAACTATATATTGATTGCAAGTATCCACAACGAATCAAAGAAAATAACTAGAAGATACTCCTTGTGGTCCCCAGTGAACCAGCTATCAATTATATATAACCACATTAACTACACTAACTACTGTAAGATTGATTCAAACAAACAGATTTGGATCAGTGCATGAATAAAGGGACCATCTGGAAAACTGGAAATCTGCCTTCATTCTGGCCTTCAGAAGGGTGCAATCCAGTTGTGTTTTCAGAAGTGCCATCATTCTTGGAATGTTTGTGCAACGGTTATTATTAATCGACAGAATAAAGAAGTAACACAGTTGATCACAATCCTTTCACCCATTATCCTTCCTGCCAGTAAGAACCTGGCTTAGAAATACCCCCTCAACACCGACTAAACTTCAGGAAAATTAGATGAATTCAACACCATTGATGCCACCAAAGCCTGTTGAGATAAGCTGCAGTAAGATGAGGCCCATACTCTAAAAGGGAAAATAGTGAAGATACTAAAGATGTGAATTTTTTTTAAATGCTGCAGAAACTCAGCAGGTTGAACAGCATCTGTCATTTGCCTGTTTGATTTAATTCCTTTTTAGAGACTTTTTACGCAGTTAAATACAACTGAGTGGCTTGCAGCTATTTTGAGAGTCATAGAAACCCTATAGTGTTGAAGCAGGCCATTCGACTAATCAAGTCGACACAAAATCTCGAAGACCATCCCACCCAGATCCACCTCACAATCTTATTCCTGTAACCCTGCATTCCCCATGGCCAATTCACCTAACCTGCACACCTTTGGACTATGAGACAAAATTAGAGTGCCTGGGTGAAACCCACACAGTCACAGAGAAACATGCAAACTCCACACAGTCACCTGAGGGTGGAATTGAACCTGGGTCTCTGGCGCTGTGAGGCACAAATGCTAACCACTGAGCAACAATGCCACCCCAAAGACAGTTAATTGATCACTGTAGGTCTGAAATGACACTTGGCCGGGCAATTGCTTTCCTTGAAAGCTTTTAATGTACAACTGTTCTATGGTTATCATTAGACTTCAATTCCAGATTTACTTTTAAAACTCAGATGGCTGTTGTGGGATTTGAACTCAGTCTCCAACTTATTAATTGACTTCTGATCCAGTGACCGTACCACTATTCCATTACTAACCTGTCCAAGATCTATGAATATAACAGTGAAGAAAATCTTTGTAGGAACCATGCCCAATTTTACAGCAGTCATTGTGCCGAGCTCTGTAGGTTAAATGACCATTAGCTCAGCCAGTCACTTTGACAGTTCCTGTGAAAGTTTATGTATCTAAAGTAAACGTGGCATTAGGACAGCAATTGGATAAGGGGTTAGGATGCAAGATGGATGATGGGGATAGTGTACCAGCTGGCTGGGATTTGTGAGGAAACAGATGTTTGTGATTCCAAATGGATGAGGTGCCAGGTAGGTGAGGAAGGGAATGTGCAAAGTAGATGGGTTCAATGGGCTGCTATATTGGTTGGGTGCCAGTTTATCATGATGCCATATGGGTTAAATGAAAAGTGGGTAAGGTAAGTAGCATCCCAAGTGGAAGGGTTGCCAGTTGAATGGAATATGTGGAATGTCAGGACGCTAGGTAAGTGAATAAGCACTGAGGGCAGTAAAAGAGTCAGGGGCATGTCAAGTCTGGCAGTGGGTCAGGGTCGGCTTAGTTAATTCTGTTAGGTCTCACAGGTTGCAGGGGGTGAGGGTCTGTTGATTTTGAGAGCATCAGGCTGATGGGCGGGTTGGGTTATTGGGTCAAGAGTGAAAGGAGTGGCGGACGATAGTGAGGTTGGCAAGTTTCACATATTGGGATGAAATACTCATTAGATTAGATTCACTACAGTGTGGAAACAGGCCCAACAAGTCTATAAACCCTCCGAAGAGTAACCCACTCATACACCTTCCCTTACATTTACCCCAACACTAAGGGCAATTTAGAATGGCCAATTCACCTAACCTGCACATCTTTGGACGGAAGCTGGAGCACCCGGAGGAAACCCATGCAGGAACAGGGACAAGGGGCAAACTCCACACAGACAGTTGCCCGAGGTAGGAATTGAACCCGGGTCCCTGGTGCTGTGAGGCAACAGTGTTAACCACTGAGCCACCGTGCCGCCCATCTGCACATTATCCAGCTTCGAGAAAATAATGGCAGCAGAAATGGGAATACACAAGTGAACTTTATTACAAACAACTGCTTTTGGGAGCGCAGATTGTAATAAGCTGTTTTGTCACAGCAAAATTGGAAAACTTTCATTGCCTGCTTATTCCCAGCCTCTTGAGAAACAGTGCCAAGTGATAAACCATTTGGAAAAATATCCATTTATCGAGAACACAATGAATTCACAAACTTTGCTACTACAGATGATACAGGTTATCAATTCAACCACTGTGGTATTAGGTTAAAAGAAATACCTCAAGGATCTGTGCAGTTTTTAATCAAAATATTTGTAAGTTTTATTTTCTTGTACTAGAAACTTGTGTGTGTGTGAGAATGTGTGTGTAAATGTGTGTGTGTGAGTATGCGTGTATGTATGTAAATGTGAGTGTGTGAGTGTATGTGTGTGTGTGTGTGTGTTAAATCTCACATCTTATTATTTTTTCCTTGGATTAATAAGAAGTACAATTTCTCTTTCTTTTATTTAAGAAAACCTTGGTAAGTGTCTCCTTTGGTTTTGTGAACTACACTTTATCATAGAATCCCTGCAGTGTGGAAACAGGTCCTTTGGACCAACAAGTCCACACTGACCCTCCGAAGAGTAATGTGATACAATTCTGTGTTATAAATAGTTAAAAATCTATGTTATGACCAACTAAAGGAATCAGAAAGAGGGGTGCTAATTTACCTCTCTTCGCTTGGTTGTAGCAATCTTGTTTCTTTTTGTGATATTCTGAGCAGAAATTCAAATGTCCATTATTCACAAAACAATACTCACTACATGTCAGAAGAGGATACAAAAGGTGCTATATTATTTTTTTCACTTCTTCTCTGCCCACAGTGACTATGACTATACTCACCATAAATGTCCATAAATTATTACATTTGAATTATTTTTGAGGATCCTTATCCTCTTTTCCTAGTTTTTAAATCTCTGTGCTTTCACCTTTCTGTTTGGTGGCTTTCCACTTCTGCTACTCATTAAGTTGTTTGCACAAAACACTCTCCAAATCACATTTTATGGGAAAATTATCTCTGACACAGCTACCATGTCATTCTCTGATGAGAATATCTTTGATAACAGTGTAGCGGATTGTGAGATCAATAGATTATAATATTCTCACAAACAGGAAGAATATTATCAAGGTGCTGCATCTGATTTCCATAGAATTTCACAGACTCCACTTCTTTATCCCCTCGAGACTGATTACTAAACTTAGTGATCTCAGACTAAGCACTACTCTCTGCAACTGGATCCTCAGTTTCCTGACCCACAGGCGACAATCAGTGAAGATTATGGGGACATTATTTCATCGTCATTAACACTCAACACTGGAGCCCTCCAGGGGTGCATACTCAGCCACCTACTGTACTCACTGTATACCTATGACTGCATCGCCAAATACCAGTCTAGTGCTATTTCGAAGTTCGCTGATGACACCACTATAGTCGATCAAATCTCAGATGGCAATGAAACAGACTACAGATAAGGAGTGGAAGACCTGGAAAAATGGTGCACTTAGAACAACCTAGCTCTTAATGCCGGCAAAACCAAGGAACTCATTATTGACTTTCAACGGGATGTTACTCATGCCCCCTTACATTTTAACACCACAGAGTTGGTATGAGTGGAGAGCATCAAGCTCCTGGGAGTGGTCATCCACAACAAGTTTTCTTGGACCCTTCATGTGGACTCACTGGTTACTGGTTACAAAGACCCAACAACATCTCTTCTTCCTCAGGCAGCTGAGGAAATTTGGTATGATGCCGAATACCCTTGCCCGGACAATCACAAAGGCCAACTTACCATCTCTAGAATCCATCTACCTGGCCCACTGTTAAGGAAAGGCCATTGCATTCTCATAGATCCATCTCACCCTGGCAATGCTTTTCTACAACCTCTACCATCAGGGAGAAGGTACAGAAGCCTGAACATACATACCAGCTGGTTTTGTAACAGCTTCTACCCTATTGTTGTTAGAAATACTGAATGGACTCACAAACTCTTAACATTTGTCTGTACCTGGGTTTTTGTTTTTGCCGCTGTTACCTATAATTTACTTATCTATGCTACTTAACTCTGTGATCTGCCTGTATTGTTCACAAGACAAAGCTTTTCACTGTGCCTCAGTATACATGACAATAAATTCAATTCAATTCAATTCAATTCATTTTAATTCACTTTCTCCAACCATTTATGCTTTATTGTGTCAGGACCTTTAGTCTTTGCTAGGTCTAGGAACAGAGTTTGGGCTAAAAATAATGCCACTTGGCAATCTGTCATTTTTCAGGCTCATTCCCAAGTCTGTACCATTTATCTGGAGGCAGGATGGGAGTACTGCCACAGCTACCCACCTATAAGTGACAGTTGAACTAATCATGGCCTATTGAGGTCTATGGTTGAAGGTTTTCTATGAATTTCCAGTAGGTCCCCAGACCGCATGCTGGTGCTGAAGTGGGCAGGTAGGGGCAGACTCCAGGAAGCTTAGGGCATTCCCACTTCCTACATGAGTTCAGCAAAATAATGTAGATGATCCTATTGAGGGTCTTCTGCTCCTTGCGTGGAGTTTGCACATTCTTTCTGTGTCTGCATGGGTTTAATTCGGGTGCTCCAGTTTCCTCCCACAGACCAAAGATGTGCAGGTTAGATTCATTGGCCATACCAAATTGCCTATAATGTCCTGGGATGTGTAGGCTAGGTAAATTAGCCATGAGAAATGCAGGGTTACAGAGACAAGGTAGGGAGAGTGTGTCCAGGTGGGATGCTCTTCAATGGGCCGAATCACCTGTAGTGATTTTATGAGTTGCTGTTCATGTAATCATTTTACAAATAAGGGTGTATTTGCTCCCTATACACAGATTGTGGTTTTTCACGTTTTGCAACGAATACATAACTTATTCATAACTGAGCACCCAGTCAGAAAAAAACTGAAATGCCGATGTTCAATCACGTCTAAACCCACTTAATATGCACTTAAGCACTATAAATAATGCTCAGTCTGTCACTCAAACTGTGAAGTACACCGATTGGAGTTAACCTGCCTTCTCCTTACTAATTGTGACAGAACAGCTCTATTTCTAATAGTTTCTGTTTTTACAAATGGTATTAAAGTTGCATTACAGTATATGTATTATTTATGAGCATTATATTTAATAACTAAACTGTAATATTACTTCAATCTATATCTCAGTACACACTGAAAATATGAGATTTATATTAGGGACACGAAAGTCCACTATCCCAACAAGCTCATTCCATTTGACATATCAAATCCACCTACACATTTTTTTCACTCGTCTCTTCTCTTTCCAGTGGCACAGTTTGCCTCCATATGCTTAAATACGTTCCTTATCAACGTGTTTATCATTATGCATTACATATGTCACACAGAAAATCTTCCTCCATAATTACCTCTTATTGCGTCAATGGTTTCCCTTGGTAACTCATTCCAATTAATTCAGCAGTTTTTAAAGCTTGGTCCACCAGAGGCTTTCAGGAGAGTCTCAAAGTTCAAATGATTAGAAGTGTGGTGATAGAAAGAGAGATACAAAAGAGAGCGTTGGAATGTATGAAAGTCAAGATGAAAACACATTGTGTTGAGATAGGCATGAAGAGATTGAAAAATGCATACTTCATGTTTTCTTTGTTTCATATTTTTCACCTTCACTTTCTTTTGCTGAAACATCACCATTGTAATTTAATCATGTTTCTATTCAATTTTATCATAGATCTTTCATTTTTGTTCTTTCCTTGCCTTCTTTCCCCTGTACTTGCTTAAAAGTTGTTTTTATTGTGTTCTCCGACTGGATGCAAAGGTACCAATCATTTGATAAGGATTGAACATCGAATAATGTGTGTTATGTATTTGAAGGTGAGACTATATAAATGAAATGTTAACAAGAAAGTATATAACCATATGCCAGGCCTCAATCACTGCTGTTATTATCTGAGAACTGTGATATGGGATGCCTATATCATATCTTGAGTCAGCACTACTGATTTACAACCGACTGAGATACCCTCCCCATGAAGGATCCTGCATTTCAGATCACAACATCCTCTTTTTATGTAAACAAAAATTTTACACCAAGAAAATTAAACTTTACAGAAAAGAAAAAAGAATGTAGCAATGAGCTGAATTTACCCCAAATTTAGCTAAGTGTCAATTTCACAGAGTTTCATAGAGGTTTCGTTCCTTAGTGCTAGTGAGTTTTCTTAGGCAAATGTTGTATTGCTCATCTCATTAAGTTTAAGCAATGCCTCCAGGCTGCCACTGTTGCACTATCTCACCAGCAGCAGGACCTTCCTGTGTTCCCACTGCTGGCATCATACTTAAAGACTAGCTGTGCACCAGTTCAAACACTGCAATCCAGAAATGGTTATTCACAGTGTGAGTGTGTGAAGAATTAGAGAAGATAGTGAAGAAGAATCACAGAAATTGAGGAAATTGGCATTTTGCTTTGCTGGAGATGGTGTTGAATGGGGTGATGGACAGGACTGTCAAAGGAGATCATGGCTCCAGACCCAGCCAACCTGGTCTGTAATTGCCATCTCGCTCAGTGTCACGTCCACAGTCTACAGGAATGCCTAGCAATGTAGGAAGGAGGATAATGGTCTCTGTACTCCACAAGAATAGGTGCTCCCATCTTCTCTCTACTACCTCACACTCACTCTAATGCAGCAATTCTACCAACTCTCATGATCAACTACTCCCACAATTGCATGAAACCTATTTTTTAAATGAATCTCACCCACACTAAGCTGCAGAGCTGGGCTGAGAGGTGGCAAATGGAGTTTAATGAGGAAAAGTGTGAGGTGATTCACTTTGGAAGGAGTAACAGAAATGGTGAGTTCTGGGCTAATGGTAAGATTCTTGGTAGCGTAGATGAGCAAAAACATCTCTGTGTCCATGTACGTAGATCCTTGAAAATTGCTACCCAGGTTGATAGAGTTGTTAAGAAAGCTTATAGTGTGTTAGCTTTTATTGATAGAGGGATTGAGTTTCGGAGCTATGAGATCATGCTGCAGCTGTATAAAACTCTGGTGCAGCCATATTTGGAGTATTGCATACAGTTTTGGTCACCACATTATAGGAAGGGTAGAAGCTTTGGAAAGGGTTCAGAGGAGATTTACTAGGATGTTGCCGGTATGGAGGGAAGATCTTATGAGGAAAGTCTGAATGACTTGAGGCTGCTTTTGTTAGAGAGAAGAAGGTTGAGAGGTGACTTAATTGAGACATATAAGATAATCAGTGGGTTAGATAGGATGGACAGTGAGAGCCATTTTTTCCTCGGTTGGTGATGGCTAGCTTTAAATTGAGGGGTGATAGGTATAGGTTAGAATCAGAGGTAGTTTCTTTACTCAGAGTAGTAGGGGCATGAAATGTCTGACTTGCAACAGTAGTAGACTCGCCAACTTTAAGAGCATTTACATGATCATTGAATAGGCATATGGACGAGAATAAGTTAGATGGGCTTCAGATTGGTTTCACATGCCTGTGCAACATTGAGGGCCAAACGGCCTGTACTGCACTGCAATGTTCTATGTTCTATATTCTGCATTACATACCCTTAGAACAGAAGAACAAAGACCAGGAGTGGCAATCTGCTACGTGAATCTGCTACATTATTCTGTATGATCAGGATTAATCTCATTCATTTGAGGCAGTGCCTCAAATCCATGCACTACCAGCTCTCCCTAAACTTGCAACCCATCACTAATTAAAAATCCGTCTACCTCCTCCTTAAATTTACTCAGTGTCCCAACATCAACTGCACTCTGGAGTAGTGAATTCCTTAAATTCAAACCCGTTGAGAGAAGTAATGACTCCTCATCTCTGTTTTAAATCTGCTATACCTTATCCTAAAACAATGATTCTTCATTGTCTCACAAGGGGAAACTTCCTCTCTGTCCACTTTGTCAATCCCTTTTAATATCATATCCTTCAATTTGATCTCCTGTCATTCTTCTAAACTTGGGAGAATATAGTCTGAAACTTTCAATCGCTTTTCATGAGACAAAATCATCTCTAGAATCAATCTAGTGAACCTCCTCTGGAAGACCTTCAATGGAACTATATCTCTCTTCAAGCAAGGGGACCAACCAAAACTGCACAAAATACTCCAGGTGCAGTCACACGAATGCCTTGTACAGATGCAGCAACACTGTTCTCCTTTGGCAATAAATGTCAATATTCCATTGCCTTCCTTATTGCCTGCTGTACCTGCATGCTAATTTTCTGTGATTCATGCACATGAACACCTATATTCCTCACCACTAAAGTACTCTGATGTTTCTCTCCATTTAGATGACAAGTTGTCTTTCTATACTTTCTATGAAATGACTAACGTCACACTTATCCACCCTTCATGCCATCTGTACTTTCTACCCACATGCATAGCTTACCTTTATCACTTTTCCCCATTGTACTGACAAGTGTACCAAACATTTTCAGCTCACTTGGTCTGTGCCTTTGTCTCATTCCAGGAGAAAAAAAGCTCACAGTCAGGTAGGGAGGACAAAGACGAACGGCCGAGCATTTTACATTTATTCGCTGATATTCTATGAGCAGAGATTTTGTATTAGTGGGAGAACATAGAGCCACCTCAATGAAGGTGATTGCCAGGACCTCCACACCATGGCAGTCAAATAAGATTCATTGTCATTTCTGAAGGTCTGAAGAAGGGTCATTGAACTCAAAATGCTAATTCTGCTTTCTCTCCACAGATGTTGCCAGAGTGGTTGAGTACCTCCAGCAGTTTCGGTTTCAGATTTCCAGCATCTGCAGTTCCCTGTTTTAGTTCATTGTCGTGTTGGTTGCTTTCCCATCACTACCATCGTAAATGAGTTCTCAAGCTGCCACCACTATTGCACAATCATTCGCTCTCTTGTCTTTTACAAGGGGTACCAATGCAATTCTAGTGGAAGAGAACAGTAGCAACCCCCTAACCCCTACCCCTCAGCCAACATCATCTATTCCTCTGAAGAAGAAGATACAGACTGTCCAGAAAAATCGCGAACAAGGCTATTTCCTAGAGCCTCAACCAACTCAGATATTGACACTTTGGTGCATACTTCAGCTGCATTAGACCAAGGAGCATGTTCTGGTGAGCACATCATTCCACATCTCCACAGCTGGCCAAGGGAATAATCCCCTTGGTCACTGGCAGGGGTAAGATTGCTGGAAACCAGGCACCTGCTCAACTCTAGGCAGGAGAGGATCCCATGTTGTTAGACATCATGAACTTCATTAAAGTGAAAATGCAGCCGGCAAGTTCGTCTCGGGAACTGGATCAAAAGCTGGATAAATCCATTAATGTTATCTGTATTGTGCTGGCTTCAGATGCATGAGCCTGGCTAACTCAGTGGACCATAGAAAACAAGGCCTAGCACAACACCTATTGGCTGCTGGAAGTGTACTCTGACTTATACTCCTTCACTGTAGCCATTGACAGCCAGCATCAATGGCAAGATGACAGGAGGAGGAGGGACCTTGACCTCACTCCTGGTGCCTCTTCCTTTCAAGGTGGTTCCCAAAGGGATCCAGCCAGAACCACACACAGACCCCCTGGAAGCCTTCTTTCAGGGCATTCTAGACATGCCCAGCCCCTTCACTTCCACCTTCACTGAGACCCCCAAACCAGTGGATGTTTAAAAATGGAGTTTGAGCCTGCATCGGCAGGTCTCACACAGTATGTTGGGATCCTCCAAACCCTGGAGTCATTCAGCAAGCTCTCTAGAGGACAGGTTGTTCCATCCTTGACACACACCCCAGGACTATACTTAAATGTTATGGAAAAGAGAGGAAAATAAAAATTTTGTGAAAGCACATAGGTAGTGGGGTGATACTTCATTATGGATAGAATATTAGATTTGTAAATATATTTTCACTTAATAACCCCACCTGTCTGGTGGATTGACATTTTAGCTACAGCAACAAGAGGCCACACCTCTGCAGCACCACACAATGTTAGATCCCTGTCTAAGGGATTGTGATTCTTTCTCTAACATTCACACTAGCATTGTCGTGATTGAACATGACAACATCAGATATTTTTATGGGCTGTTCTTTCATCAAAGCCAGTGCGTTGGTAACAGCTGACACCATCCACCCCTACCCTAGTCCTCTGTAGTATTCAATGCCCTCCCATGCCTTATTGTCTACTAATACATATTGATTTGGCTACTTTTACAAATATTGTCCCCTTTGCAACTCAGCATGTCATCTTAAATTGCCACATTTGACTTCCCCAACTACTCTATCACATCAATGGCCCCCTGACAATGACATTGATGTCAGAATGCCTGTCTATGCAGTTGATATGGAGATCTGTCTCAAAAAGCATTGATGGTGCATCTCTAGGAACTTGAGTTGGTGTTTACTGTATATGTAGTTAAGTTTCATAAACATGCAGAAGATTCAGAAGGAGATTGCTTTGTACACAAGGATCTTGGTATCAGCATGGATATCACAGTCACCAAAGACTGTGATCCTTAGGCATCCCAAGGTGGTGCTCTTGGATTGGCTGAGATGTAGGATCTCTGCATCAATATCTGCCTTAAATGAGAGGTGGCTTCCCAGGGAAGGGAAATGTTCCACATTTGGGAGGATTTTTCTCTTGGCCTTAATAGAGAGGTGGACCAGAACTTGCCCTGGGATAGGTAGGTAAAGAATTTGAGTTTTCTTGAATTTAAAACTGAGACCAATTCTTTGGTATTCTTCCACGAAGGCATTAATTGAGGTTGGGAATGTCTTTTCCTCACTACCTCCATTCCCAACGAGGACAGTCTAAAAGCTTTTGGCTTCTTCCTCAATCAAAGGCCTGAACAACACCCATCTACCACCACTCTCCTCCACCTGGCTGAACTTGTTCTCTCACGAAATAATTTCTCCTTTAATTCATTTCACTTAAGTGAAGTCATAGGAGTGGCCATGGGCACCTGCATGGGTCCCAGTTATGCCTGCCTCTTTATTGGGCAAATGGAACAATCCTTGTTCCAGTCCTATACTGGCCCCTCTCACACCTCTTTTCCTTAGTACATTGACAACTAATTCAGTGCTGCTTCATGCTCCTGCCTGGTCCTTGAAAAATTTATTCATTCTGCCTCCAATTTCTATCCCTCTATAAATTTCATATCGTCTAATTCCGATAATTCCCTTCCTTTCCTTGACCTCTCTGTCTCCATTTCAGGGAATAAACTGTCCTCTGCCATCCACAACAAAGCCACTGACTCCTTCACTATAACTCACAGTCAACCTCCTGCAAAGATTCCATCCAATTTTCCCAGTCCCTTCGCCTACCTTGTATCAGTCCAGATGATACCACCTTCCAAAACAGCACTGCTGACATGGCTTGCTTCTTCCATAACTGAGGTTTCCTGCCCACTATGGTTGACAGGGCCCTCCATGCACCTGACCTATCACCTGTGCTTCTGCCCCTGCCTCTTCCCGTCACTCACAACAGCATGATCAGGGCCCCCCTTGTCCTCACTTCTCATCCCATCAGCCTCCACATTCAAAGGGTCAGTCTCTGCCATTTCAGGCAGCTCCAGCAGAACATCATCACCAAACACATCTTCCCCTCATTCCTCCTCTCTGTATTTTACAGAGATTGTTCCCTCTGAGACACCCAGTCCATTCCTTGACCACCAACACTAACCGCCCACCTCCATGACACCTTCCTATGTAACTGCAGAAGGTGCAACACCCGTACCTTCACCACCTCCCTGCTCACCATCCAAGGGCCTAAACAGTCTTTCCAGGGGAAGCAGCATTTCACCTGTACCTCCTCCAATCTTGTATATTGTACTCGCTGCACCCAATGTGGCCAACTCTGCATTGGAAAAAATCAAATGCAGGCTGGGTGAGGGTTTTGCAGAATACCTCTGGTCCGTGCACAAGCAAGACTCTGACCTTCCTCTCGCCAATCATTTTAACACAGCATCCTGCTCATATGCCCACATGTCTATCTTGGTATGGCATAATGTCCAAGAAAAACACAGTGAAAACTAGAGAAACACCATCTCATCTTCAAACTAGGCACTTTATATTCTTCTAGGCTCAATATTGAGTTCAACAGCTTCAGATTGTGAACCTGCTCCCATTCCTTCCCTTTCTTTTGGCTTGACTTGTTACATTCTCTGTTCAAAAATGTGATGCTGGAAAAACACTGCAGGCCAGGCAGCATCCGAGGAGCAGGAGAATCGACGTTTCGGGCAAAAGCCCTTCTTCAGGAATCTTATGCCTGAAATGTTGATTCTGCTGCTCCTTGGATGCTGCCTGGCCTGCTGTGTATTTCCAGCATCACACTTTTCAACTCTGGTCTCCAGCATCTGCAGTCCTCACTTTCCCCTTGTTACATTCTCTATCAACATGTCCTTGCTGTTAGCCCTCTACCCCAGTGGAACTGCCTGTTCTTCCCACTCTGGCACAGACACACCATTGTTCTGCCAGTCTTACATTCTGATCACTTAATCTGAATTATCAACATCCTTTCTCCCCCAGCACTCCAACATCCCCCCAAAGCCTGACCATTGTATAAGTGCTGCTTCCTCCACACTTCACAGCAGCCTTTGATGAAGAGTCACATAGACTTGAAACGTTAGCTTGCCCTCTCTCCATGGATGCTTACTGACCCATTGTTTTCAAGGAGGCTTGAAGATTCTGTTCTGAGAAAGTGAAGGTGATATTGTTATCCACGTACTAAAATTCTACAGGAACGGTTGATGCCATTTTCTCTAGGATTTCAACCTGTTGACATTGAAAGGTTTTCCATCTATCCTCAGAAAACGTCATCTGTCTGGGTCCTTGACAAGGTGAAGAATGATGGAGATGAAGATGGTGAAAAGGATGGGGTGAATGACAGATCGCTTCTTGAAGTCAAATGATTTTGTCAGGGGGCCTGCAGAAGAATCAGATTGAGAAACATATTAGCCATGATAGACTGTCAGAGCAACTCAATGGGCTGAATGGCCTAATTCTGCTTCTTTATCTTATGGTCTTATTATATTACTGGTTTTGGGGACCATCACTGACAACTTGTCATGGTGGAGATAGAGGAGGTTGATGAATTTCATTAGACAACTAGCATTTGACAGGATTTTTCATAGCAGTTTCCAATTGGCTGAGTCAAAAGTTTTGGTAAGGTTGATGAAGGCCATATAGAGTGGTTGGTGTTGTTCCTGACATTTCTCTTGGAGTTGTTGAACAATGAAAATCATGTCCATAGTTCCATGGTTTGGTGCAAAGCTACACTGGCTTTCAGGAAGGATTTCTGAGACTGAGAGAAGATCCTCGCAAGGATCTTCCCAGCAATAGTGTGCAGGGAGATTCCTCAGTAGTTCTCAAATTCCACTTTGTCTCCTTTCTTGAAGGTTGTGATGATGGCAGCATCCTTGAGATTGAAAGAGATACATTAATTGTCCCAGATTTTCAGGAACAGTTAATGCTGATATGACAAGTAAGCTGAACTCCTTGATATTTGAAAATCTTTCCTGGAATCATGTGGCATTTTCATTCTTCATGTTATGAAAGTGCTGGTTTTAGACTGGGGTGGAGAAAGTCAGAAGTCACATGACACCAGGTTATATTCCAACAGGTTTATGTGAAATTATAAGCTTTTGGAACGTTGCTCCTTCATCAGGTGAAGTGGAGGGAAGCACACATGCACAGAATTCTTCATGTGTTTAATGGTGGCTTGGAGTTCTGCCATTCTAGGTGAGAACCCAAGATAACCATTGATTGGCGAGGTGGGAGATTTCCACATGCGTTACCATCCTCGGAAAGCGAGGATATATTTGATCGGTAATATGCTGATAGCAAGTAATATTTTAAGTGAACTCCTCTTGGGAGTTTGACGGTTTGATCTGTGAATTAAAACTGCACATAATGTTTAAGTAACTGTAATTTACAAATATATCGGCCACTGCCTAGTCTATAGTAAATATGTTTTTCATTCCTTGTTGAAGGTCTATAGCTGTTTCTCTTATCAATGTAGAGTGAAGGTCTTGATTGTTTTGGTTTTTTTAAAGAAGTTTGTTCCTTTTACTTATTCTTCTTTCACTTTTATTTATATTGTGTTGTTAACAATGCTCTGAAGCACCATCTACTCATTGATGCCCAGTTTGGATATTGCCAGAGCCACTCAGCCACTGGCATCATTACAGCCTTGGTTCAAACATGGACAAAAGAACTGAACTCCAGGGATGAGATGAGAATGACTGCCCTTAACATCAAGACTACACTTGACCAAGTGGGGATTGAGGAGCCTTCCCAAACCTGAATCAATGGCAGTCAGGAGGAAGGATTTCAGCTGGATGCCATCATACATGGCACAAAGGAAGATGGCTGAGACGTAACCTGTCCTCTGAGTGAGCCCTGAGAAACAAGCTAACTCCCCTTAGATGTAGCCTGTCCTCTGAGTGAGTACTGAGAAACAAGCTAACTGCCCTTAGATGTAGCCTGTCCTCTGAGTGAGCCCTGAGAAACAAGCTAACTGCCCTTAGATGTAGCCTGTCCTCTGAGTGAGATGAGAATCTGTTCCTGCTTGGAAAGTGGCTTGGCAGCAGCACTACAGTATAAGGGCTTAGCAAGCTCCAAGGGCAGTTAGGAAGCACTAAGCTGTATATTAAGTGAGTCTAAGATTTGCTATCAGCTAGGAAGGTCTGATGTTCAGGCCTCCCAGCTTTGACGACAGAATTTCTTTTTGCCTGTTGGCTAGATACCAATTATTTTTCTTCCAATGACCAGACACTCAATTTGACTGGCTGCCCAATGGAAACTGATCAGTAAAATGAGTATGAAATCCTGACATTGATTTTTGGTAGGACCTCCACATCCCCCACCTTGTCAGATTCACTGGCTATTTTAGATCTCCTCAGTATTTTCACTGGCTTTCTGTAAGTAAGTTTATTTGTCATTCTAAAGATGCTGCCTGATCTGATGATTTCAAGTTGCCTGCTTCAACTTTTGGAGGGGTGCAGTGTGTAATGAAGACATGTAGAAAATACGATGGATGTAAGTTCTAAATTTGATCCTTTACCATCGCACCTCACCTGTCAAGAATGCAAATAAAAAATCGAGAATAATAGGTCAGGAAATTTCAAGCAATGTATGCCTATTTTAGATACCTCTTCTCACTTGCTGAAGCCCCCCCAGACAAAAGCACAAAGTAAACATTTTGACAGTTATTTAATATGATTGCAAACATACATTTATAAACGTACATGCCACCATGTCCATTTGTCATATTATGCTCCCATTGCTAGTAGTTACCATCTCACTGATTTAAATACTCAAAAATGGAAAGTGAGTGTTTTTTCTTGAAATTTGTAGATTTTAACGTTGTTCATAACACTCACATAATTACAACCTGAGAAGGAAAGTAGTAAGAAAGGGAATTCAGGCCACAAAAGCAATGAAAACGTAATCACAAGCAAACCTCAGAGAAGGCCTATATTCAGCCAAAGCTCAATTCAAATGCTGATTGAGTGAGGAGAAATCCAACACTGATTCTGAATTAACAAGGGGTTAGAGTGTTAATAAAATATAGAGGAAGGGGACACTTGGCCATTATACAGGTAATGAAAGAAAAATTAGATTCATCCAATTATAGCTCAAAATCTATATCAATAAAATGTAGCTAACTGCCCACAGGAAAATTCTCATCAAAAACTAATAATCAAACTCAGCATCCTTTCTCCTTCTATTCTAAACAAGTTTTAATTCCCAGTCTTCTCTATCTCATTGTGGAAAGAAAGCCTGAGCTATAAATTCCACCTAAGCAGAATAAGTGACGTATTGCACAGTCATTACTTGAAACAACCTTGGTACCTTTCTGAAACAAATGCTGTGCAATGAAGGCTATATATAATGCTCAGTCTCCAGACTAATGTAAATTGAGTGCTTAATGCAACTGCTTGCTTATGCTGCAGTTATGCTATGGTGATTGGTCTCAGACTGGCAGCTGTTAAATGTATTGTTTAGTTCAGAGACTGCAGTTATACCACAGATTCTGCATCACCACAGGAAACACTGAAGGGAAACATTAAATAACTTCCTTCCTGTACATTAGAATGCAAATGTAGAGCTTCAGTTTCAGGCTGCAGATTACTAACATTAGAAAAGTTTAAGTAAATTGGAAAATCTTGTCTAAGTTTTTAAAAAGCCTTAGAGGAGCAAACGTCAACTGCATTTCAGATCAGACCTTTTCTATCATAGATGTCAGATGGCCTCTTGCTGAAAACCATCTTACCATAGTTGGGAGTCAGGAAAGGAACAGATTTGTAGGGTCATATTGACTACGATGACTGCAGCAGTTCAAATGTACAATCCTCTTCTCAAAGGGATTTTAGGAATGGATAAATGTTGGTCTTGTCAGAGATGCTGACATTCCATGAACAAATTTTTGAAAAATTGACTGTGAGACATAATTGTGGGCATGTTTCAATACTTAATTCTGGGCAAGAATTCTTTTGGGACTTAAGATGCTCACTTGTTAGATTTGATCTATGGAGTTGATTCAGTCAATAGTTTGGCACGAATCGTCATAAGCTAAGTTGTCATATCGAATCCTACTTCAGACAAATTAATTATTGACCTCCCCACCCTTTGTTACATTTGTCTTGACAGCAGGAAGGCAATATTCACAGAACATGGGATGAGATTTTTCACATGGCAGAATTTCCCACCGCACCAGCTGAAAGTCAGTGGGGCTGCTCCACAGCCATTTGATGCTTCAAAGAACAGTAATTGCCTGGAGATGGGAGGTCTGCCCCTCACTAAGGAGGATTCACCACCTCCCAGAGCTGCCAGCCAATCTGATTAGCTAGCAACTCTCTCATCCCAGCAGCGCCACAGTGGACAGTATTGTGAATGACAGGCTGTCTGCAGAATTGAAATCCCAGGACTCCAGGACTAGGTAAGCATGGGAGTCTCAGGGTGTAGGAAAGACTGACACTAGGTGTGAATAGAGAAATGGGGCTCTTCATGGAAATGACACAGCTCACCAAAGTCTCATGCATTTCACTGTAAAATTACAGAGAGGACTGGTGAGCAGTCTAAATTAGAGTGGCATTGGAAAAGCACAGCAGGTCAGGCAGCATCCAAGGAGCAGGAAAATCGACATTTCGGGCAAAAGACCTTCATCAGGAATGAAGGCAGCCCAGTGGGAAGGACTTCCAGAAATCTCCTTCAACCTGCCATTCTGGTTAAATTCTGTCCAGGAAATATATATTTGTCCATTTCAGTGAGAAAAATAATAAATTAACTTTGAATTATAGCTGCATAACTAATAACTGGTGTTCTGAAGGAAAATCACTATGGAGTCGGTAAATGTTTCTCCCTCCACTGATGATGCCAGCCCTGCTGAAATGCTCCAGCATTATCAGAGTTTGTTTTAGATTTCTAGCTTGTGCAGTGTCTTTCCTCCTATTTATACTGCCACACCTATATTTCCCTGCATCATTCACCAATTGCTGCATTTCCCACCAGGTGTGATGCATAATTTTAATAATAAGCAACAACTACATAACACCTTTAATATTAAATGGGGCAGAACTTTATTCTTCCAGGAGCAGCTTGGGCACTGACAAAAAGTGTTCAATAATACGGTGAAATGAAAAAAAAAATAGAATATCCATGTCGAAAATAAATTTCCAGATTTCCCCTTAAGGACTAAACAGTGAATTCAAGTTCTCATTATTGAAAGGTGACTGTCTTACTTCCATGCATTTGCATCTCATTAAGAACCAAGTTCATCTCATTTCGATGTAGCTTCCAATTCTCCCTTCCTTCTCTGAGAAACACTGTGAATAAGATGGTGCTTTTAATGTCAAGACCTTGTGGCAGCCGCTCACTGCTTGTTTCTCTGGGCCTTCATCCAACTCTGTCTTCACCACGACATTCATGAATGCTCCTCCAACCTCCAGCCATGCAAGTTGGCATCAGCAAACCACCAGCCTCACCACATCATCATGTCTGCTCTTGGACCAACTCATAAACAACATCTCTCCCTCAGTGTGCCACTTTGAAGTTCAGGGACAGCTAGGACCTGCATGTATCTGCCTGGTTACTGTGCACAGGGACAAACAGGCATCTTATGACATCTGCACAAGATGTATCTTATGGAGCATAGCTTCATTTCCAAGAACGCACTCATCTTGCATTTACTTCGAGACTGCCTGCCTCAGCGGCTTAGGTTGTTGGTTTTAAGAACATAGAATACCTACGGTGTGGAAACAGGCCATTTGGCCCAACAAGTCCACATGACCCTCCGAAGAGTATCCTTCCCAGACTCATCCCCTTAATTTATAATCCTACATTTCCCATGGCTAATGGGTGACTACACATTCCTGAATAATTATGGACAATTTTAGCATGGCCAATTCACCTAATCTTTGGACAGTGGGAAGAAAGCTGAAAATGTATTGCTGGAAAAGCGCAGCAGGTCAGGCAGCATCCAAGGAGCAGGAGAGTCGACGTTTCGAGCATGAGCCCTTCTTCAGGACAGTGGGAAGAAACCGGAGCACCCAGAGGAAACCCACACAGACACAGGGAGAATGCACAAACTCCACACAGACAGTTGCCCAGCCTGGAATTGAATAGGGGACACTGGTATTGTGAGGCAGCAGTGCTAACCACTGAACCACCATTGTTTTTTTTTAATACAGATGAGAAGCAGCGTAGTGCAGTTCAGAGCTTTCAAAGGAATGGACATGCACCTGCCTTACAGTGGGATGTTTTGTTAATGTCACAACTATAGCACGAAACAGCAGACTATTTGATAAACACACTGCTTCAACCAATTTACCATGTCTGAAGGTCAAAGAGGACCAGTCATATTCTGCTTGGAGACCCTGCAGCATTCAGGAATCAAAATCGAGTTTAATAATTTTAGGGGGGGTGCACATATTCTCCCATGTCCTTACCCCAATCCCCACATATCTGACCTTGTCATAACATGGGCTGCTACTACAATCAACCCATTGTCAGCCACTAATCATCCCCATTTGCAGCTATTGATTCCCCCAAACTGACCTTTATCTATTCCTATAAAATAAATTGTTATTTTATCTCTCTCAGCTGCCTATCATTTACTCATCTTCAGCACATGTACTAACCTCTGCCTAGCTAAAACCAGTTCTGAATAAGGTAATTGGACCTGAAATATTGGCTGTTTTTTTATGATGCTGCCAGAGCTGCTGAGCCTTCCCAGAAAATGATGGCACTTATTCTTGGTATGTTCAGAAAATCATTGACCTTCAGTCTGCACTGATATTTTATTTCACCTGAGTCACTGTACAGATCTGGGCCATTAGCTCAGCCTATGCTGCATGAGTCTGGTAGCTTGGTCTCCTTTGATGGTAAACAGGTTACAGTAACACTATCATCTTCAACACTGATCCACCAAAACCTCCATCTGCCTATTGATGAGTCAAGTAGATAACTTTCTTTATGATAATTGTGCAAGCCCACAGTGTAAAGTGCAGTTCCTGGCTTGAAATGTCTGAAATGCAATGGAACTGAGTTTTAAATATAATTCCTGATGAAAGAGCTTTTGCACAAAATATGATTTTCCTGCTCCTCACGTGCTGCCTGACCTACTGCACTTTTCCAACACCATTCTCATCTTGACTTGAAATATAATACCTGTAGTCTGAATGTTGCAAAATCCTGGTAGGGTGAGAATTTCTACCTTAACTGCCACATGATTTCACTGGGCAGGCACTGTAGATTTGCACAATGAAGAGCAAGGGATTGTATGGAACAGATCATCATGTCCATAGTGGACTGGGCAGTTAGAACTTTACTTGAAAAGTTGCAGCCCAATATATCACAAAATGATTCACAGGAACATTATAAAATAACACTTAATACCAAGTCAAAGAAAGCGGTAGAGGAGTGCAAAGTTTTTGGGTGAGAATTCATAGACTCATAGACATTTACAGCACAGATTACAACACAGCCCATTGTGTCCACTCCAGTCAACAAAGAGTTTATTCCAGTAATCCCAAGTTCTTGCTCTTAGCCCATAGCCCTGAATGCTATGGCACTGCAAGTGAATATCTAAATATCACTGAAATGTTTGACACTTTCTGACTCAACCATCTTTTCAAGAAGTGAGTTCCAGACCTCCACCAACTTTGGGGTCAAAGTTTTTCTCTTCAACTTTCCTCTTACCATCCTACCTCTTAATTTATCTCCATGCCCCCTGGTTATTGACTCCTCTACCAATGACAAATGTGCCAACCTATCCATCCTATATATGACCCTTATAACCTTATACAGCTCTCTCAGGTCCCCTCTCAATCTTCACTACTCCAAGAACATCAACCCTAAACTATTCAATCTTTTCTCAAAGCTCAGATTCTCCTGCCCAGGTGGATTCCTGAAAAATTCTGTCTGCAGCCTCTCTCGTGCCATCACATCTGTCCTATAAAGTGGTGACCAGAATGTTTTTGTTTTATTAATTGAAGGGATGTGGGCATCATTGGCTGGATGAGTATTTGTTGTCTTTCTCAGTTGCCCTTGAGAAGGTGATTTGCATTCTTGAACTTCTGCAGCACAGTTGGTTCAGGTAGACTAAGGATTCTGTTTGGGAGAGAGTTCAAGATTTTCACGCAGCTCCACTGAAGAAATAGAGATATATTTCCAAGTCTGGAAGGCAAGTGGCTTGAAGGGAAAATTGCTGGTTGGTGTGCTCCTGTGCATATACTGTGCTTGGGTCAAAATAATCAATTTTACCCTTAAAAGCCAGCAGCCACAAAGATCCTCCATGTGCTTTATCACAAGGCTGGACGATTTCTTTCTAAAAGCTGTTCTTTTTCTCAAGGATACTGTGTCCTTGATTTTATCAGAGGGGTCATAAACAGTTCCCAACTCCAAGGTGACTAGTTTGGTACAGAGATGAAAAAGGATGTTGAGAGGCCTTTTGTTTATATGTAAACAGATGAGACTTCAGCCCAAAGTGGTCAAGTCTTACAAGTGACCTGTATAAAGAAAGGGTGTGGTCAGCTCTCTGGCTGAGCAGTTCAGTCCAGAACTAGTTAGGAGTTGAACAGTGTGAACAGGCTGCAAAATTGTCTAATGTCAACCTGTAAGCATTTATTCCTTTCTTATTTTTTTAATGGGGTTTGCTTATTGGCACTGTTCAGAACAGTATAATTAAGTCTCGTTTGGATAGACTGAGTTCTGCAGGAGTTCTTTATTCTGTTCATTGTGTTTCATTGTGTAATTTTGTGATTTTTTTTGTCTGTTTTAAACCTGGTAGTTAATGTCGTTACCTTACTCTGGTTAATTTTCACTGTACATTTACCAAAGCAAATGGCAAAGTTATCATCTGGCTGCCTGCATGAGAATTTTTGAATGGTCTAGCCTAGTCCATAACAGCTTTCAACATAATTTCTTTATTTAATCATTATTAAATAGAATATAATATTAATACTTCACTTCCTAACCAAATGTATAATCAAACTGTAACTGTTTAAAAATATTCTCAATTTCACATCATTTCAGGATCAAAGATTTCTAGTTTATCATTGTTTATAGGTAAAACTTTCATGCAATTGGCAGCATCACCTCAGAGTCTTTCCCCTTCAGAAAAGCACTTTAGTATTTAACAGGAACAGAGACTAATGCTGCGCTGATTAATTAGTTTCCTGTGAAATTAATTACCTGTCACAAAATGAGAAAATCTTGAGGATGGACTGAAAAAAAAGGAGTGTAAACTCAAAGAAGATTGGTAAAGGGTGCAAAGAGACAATATTACTGCATGGTAAGAATCAAAGTGTATAGTAAAGGAACAAAAAGGTTATGATAGCCATCAGGCAGCATAATGGCACAATGGTTAGCACAGACTAGGGATTTGGGTTTGAATCTAACTTTAGGTGACTTGCACAAGGAGATTGTATGTTCTCCCAGTTTTTGGGTTTCCACCAGGTCCTCTGGTTTTCTCCCATAGTGCAAAGATGTGGAGATTAGGTGGATTCAAAATGTTATGTTGTTCCACAGTGTCCAGGGGTATGCAGGCTAGCTGGTTTAGACATGGTAGATGTGGGGTTACAAGTTTGAATGGGCTACTCTTTGGAGGTTTAGTGCAGCCTGTCTGAACTATAAGAATTTTATAAATATGTGAAATGTAATAATTAGACCCTGGTTAGAGTAGCACATGCAGTTTTAGGCATTTCATTGTTGCAGCTACACCAAAACACATGGGCGGTGATGGTGAAGGGGGAAATCTCAATTGATGTGTAGTACAACCTATTTTGTCTTTCATAATCTCTCAATTCCTAATTGTGATCTCCAAAGAAAAATGGTTACAGCCGCACCTGACAGGACAGAATCTTTTTTTATTTTTTTCTCCCAAATGTGGGCTCAATTTCTGAGCAATGGAAAACCCTTCAAGGAGAAATTACATCAATCATGCACTTCTAGAGTAGAGTTCTTTTGTGATCTTATCAATGTGCTTGAGAAATGCCTGTAGTGTCCAATTGTGTTGAATCATGCTAGTCACAAACATCGTGACTAAGTCCTTGATCGTTACAGATTGAAAACAATCATCTCTTAGAAGTAGAATTAATGACAGGCAAATTTAAAAAGGTGTCTGCAGGTCACAAAGCTAATGAAACATCTTTTAGACTGCAGAGGGGCACAGAATTGTTTCTCCCTCAACTTGAACTGCAAGCATGACGTAAGACACGCATATATGTAATGAAACTTTTTGTGGATCACGTGGGTCTGAGACAAAAAGGGTTCAAAATTCATGCAGCGCTTATAGCCTCCATCTGTCTTTTCGCAACATGACTGGTGCTGGATTAATCATAATAATGTCCAGTGTCAAAGTACCATGTACAGATATCCATGGTCATCCTGTTGGAGAGCTCCAAATGGCACTGTGTGGAGAAATACAGTCAACTGTCATTCATCAGTGATGCAAATGCTGATTGCCCTTTTCGCAAATGACCTGTTCTGTTTCTTATGGGCTCACACAAGTTCATTAATTGAAGAATCCAGCAGGGGCTATTGTCTCTGTTGGTGCATTGCATCAAAAGCACAAAGAAATGGAAGAGGAATATCAACACCAATAACATCAGCAAATCCAGTACCAGACTCCCCATGAAGAAGCTACCCTGAGGCTACACATCAGGCCCAGACTCTTTCAGCCTCAATACCATTCCTCAAGATGAGTGAGATGTGATGTCAGCACAGACTGTAAATGTCAGGACACTGTCAACATAACTAGCCAACTGCCAGAACATGATCTATGACATAAAGGAATCAGTGCCCATCCTATTCAAGTGTCACATCAAGGTGAAAGTTGTATTGCACTTTAATGAAATTGGCTCCTTACAAGGAATCACTGAGGACCTACGTGTAGTCTCTCAATCATCCTCCCAGCAAATGTGTCAAGGCTGTTATCAGTGTCATTTGTGCCAGATCACATTACTTCATACACTTATCCCATAAAAAGATGAGCACTGCAACTTGGACAATGGCCTTTAGCAACATAGTTTAATCTTCCCAAGTGTAGGAACATATCCTGGCAGTGAGTAGCTATTTGACCCATTGGGAATGGGAGAATTAGACTAGTATCAGATGAGCAGAACACCATTGCAGTATGGCACACAGTTAATAATGCACTTTTGGAATGATAGTGTGAGGCAGTTCAGTAGGCCCGGGAGAGAGAGAAAAACCCTCCATGAAATTCAACAAATGTAACACTTAGCTGATTTCTGATAAGACTCAGCCCTGTGGGAAAATGCAAGAGGGGGTTGGGAGTGGGGTGCAGGAAAAAATTGACAGTGAGTGAAGGAGTAAGACGCTAAATGGTTTGTGGGTGGCGGGGGGGGGGGGGGTGGGGGGAGTGAGGTTGTGAGGGAAGAAGTGATTGATTTTGGAAACAACTGAATTCATAAGAGAGAGAGAATTAAGTGTATCCAAAGAATAATGCCTCGAATTTTACCTGGACAAATTGTCATGCTGAACATGCTGGAAGTTGCAATCCTATTCTCAAACTTGGTCTCTCTTATGTCATGGGAACTGAAATGGGAGGAAGGTGTGGTTCATCCATATACAGTTCCCAGAGGCAACTATGGTATTACTAGACAAGTCAGTTCCCAGATTGAAACCGAGCTCGATAGTTTAATTAGTTAATCTAGCAGTTTGTCATTGACACATTCACAGGAGGCTGCAAATTTTCTTTAATAAGATAACAGATGCTTATTATGCAAAATAAATGAAAACAAAAGTGATCTGAACATGTGTGGGAATCAGAATGGTCTCAAGATACGCTGCAAAATACTACTTCAACTTATTTCCTGACACTGTCTATTACAGAGACTCAAGCACAGAGAAACTACACCACTGCTAAGGATTCCAGTGAATTGAATCCTTCCAGTTATTTCCAGTGTACTGTGGAGACAGTTCCATAAGCCCTTTCCAAATCTGCCAATGTGGACTTGTCACAAACCTGTGACCCTGAAATGTCTCAGTTCTAAGTACCTGCAGATTTCTAGCCAAATCCTCCCTGGCTTGAAGGTTTCACAAACTAAATCCCTCTGCTGAGTTGACTTGTTCCCTGAATGGCTCTGAATCTTCCTTCTGCAAGAGAAAATATACTTGCTTCAAAAGGTTGGTGAACACAGAACTGAATTTTACAAAAAAGGCTCACCCTAGATTGCTCTCAACTGAAAAAAAAATGTAACGATCTTAAATATTTAATGCGAGTGAGCATGCAAACATACAGAATAAGAGCTGAAATAAAACAACACAAAACCAAATTGCTGGAAAATACAGAAATTGCTGAATTTGTGAAGAAGGGTCACTGGACCAGAAATATTAACTCTGCTCTCTCTCCACAGATGCTGCCAACCCTGCTAGATTTTTCCCAGCACTTTCTGTTTTGTTTCTGATTTTCAGAATTTGCATTTCTATGTTTTTTTTCTTTTAGCAGAAATAAAGCATTTGACATAAATAAGGATACAAAAACTGCAAACAGTATTTAAGATATGGTCTTGCTAATGTGCTTGTATATCCGAAGCATGAAATCTTTACTTTTACGTCTAACTGTCTGGTAATAAAGGATAACATTTCATTAGCCTTCTTGATTACATGCTGCACCAGCATGCTAACTTTGTGACTCCATCACCAAAACCCATCTGCATCACAGAATTCTCTAGTCATTCACTTTTCTATATCCCTCTTGTAATTCATAAATACAACAGCATATACATTTTTCTATTAATATCACAAGGTCCACAGACATCTGATTTCAGACAAAATATTGTATTTGAGCCAACTTATGGAAAGATTCTGACCTGATTCTTGTTTTCAAAAATCAAACTCAACAGAAGTAACCATTCCTCATAAGGCAAACATCAAAATTGTGAATAAAAGAAAGGTTGAGCATAATAAGTGCCTAAACCATTGGAAAGTTATCAAAACATCTTCCAATTTTAAGAAAAATACTACAATGTATTTGAGACATTAGGAAATGCTGAAGGGACTCAGTAGGTCTGGCAGCATCAATGGAGAGAGACACAGAGTTAATGTTTCGTGTCTGCTATGAATCTTATTCAGAATTAAGATAGAGAGTGTCTAATTATATAAATTATTATAGCACTTATACCACATGATTGATTTGCAAACTAATTCTTTTCACAATGGGGATTCCCATTGATGGATACCTCTTTGATTATTGGATGTAAATGTTCTTTGAAAGTAAGTTTAAAGTACTTGGGTAAGATACACATTGACATGATGTATTAACACAAATGATTGTTTCCTTTTACAAAACACTGAACATTTATGTGTAATGTTTGTTTTCATTAAGGATTTGTTCTTGTAATTTCACTGTATTGGATGTCTATTTTGTAACAATGAATGTATTTTGTTTTTCCAATCGCGGTATAGCCAATACTTGGGTAACTTTATTTTCTCTCATGGTGTCTCGTGATTAATGCATGAGCTGGAAAATAGGTAAATTGACATGGAGAAGTAAGAAAAAAAGGGCAAGTGGAAGGGGTGTTTGCATAGGGTTACAAAGGGCTGAGGGAATAACTAAGGACAAAAGGGGTATGACAGACCATGAGAGATAATGTACGGTTTCACAGAAGTATAAGGAGCCAAAAGAAGAGGGTGCAAATGCATAATTTAGCATAGAGTGAATGAGAGCCCCTGTAGAATAGGTGGGTGGGTAAAGGGTGGCACCATTCTTATGATGGACTATAGGGGTGCTTTCTGGGATATATGTTGACATGGTTAAGGTAGAAAGAGCACAAGGGTAAGAACAGATGGGATGATATCTGTGTCAATCTTTTTTGAAATCGGCATTCAGTATAGGATTGCCTAGTGGATATTCTATCCTGCTTGTCTTGGGAATCAGGTAACCTCCTTGGGTCATTTGAGGTCACCTGGCCTGATTACCAATCCAGCCTGCTCTGTTGGATGAACAATCTGAAATGTGGGAACCATTTGTAAAGGTTAGGACTGCAGAGCCCAGATTTCTCTTAATTTAATTAATGCATGTCCTGACCTGGGAACAGAAACCCAGTGAGCAAACCCTAACCCTAATCACTGACTACTCTCTCCTTCTCCCTCCCTAAAAACCTCACCACAAAAAAAAGCTGAAGGAAGAATGAAAGCTCAGGTGAAAATTCAATACATTTCCGATCCTCACTCTTGTGTGAATTCAGCAATAGTCAGCTTGGATTTGTGCTCCACCAGAGGCAAATCAAAATCAGTGTTAGTTAGAACAAAGGCCTTAACTGGGTCCCGACACCCACTGACTTCCCTTGTGATCAGAATTTTGAGTTTAGTCAGTCTTTCTCAAGCTCCAGAACATAACAACACGACGGTTGGAGGAAGAGAGCCTCATCTTCCTCCTGGGAACCCTCCAACCACAAGGGATGAACTCAGATTTCTCCAGTTTCATTTCCCCTCCCCCCACCTTGTCTCAGTCGATTCCCTCGAACTCAGCACCATCTTCCTAACCTGCAATCTTCTTCCTGACCTCTCCACCCCCACCCCACTCCAGCCTATCACCCTCACCTTGAACTCCTTCCACCTATCACATCTCCATCGCCCCTGCCCCAAGAATCTCCTCCCTACCTTTTACCTTAGCCTGATGGACACACTTTCCTCATTCCTGATGAAGGGCTTATGCCCGAAACGTTGAATTTCCTGTTCCTGAGATGCTGCCTGACCTGCTGCGCTTTTCCAGCAACACATTTTCAGCTTGTTGTGGTTCTGTTCGCCGAGCTGGAAGTTTTTGCTGCAAACGTTTCGTTCCCTGGCTAAGGAACATCATCAGTGCTATTGGAGCCTCCTGTGAAGCGCTGCTTTGATGTTTCTTCCGGTATTTATAGTGGTTTGTTCTTGCCGCTTCCGGGTGTCAGTTTCAGCTGTAGTGGTTTGTATATGGGGTCCAGGTCTATGTGTCTGTTAATGGAGTTTGTGGATGAATGCCATGCCTCTAGGAATTCCCTGGCTGTTCTCTGTCTGGCTGAGACACAGACCTTTTTTTCCAGTGGAAATAAGGGAACAAATTTGAAGCAGAAGAAAGTGAAGGAAGATCTCAGACATTGAACCAAAAGTAAATCGGGTGCACTCTACCATTCAACGAAATTATTGTTGATATAATAATCCTCAACACTACTTTCCTGCTTTTTCCCTATAACCTTCAATTCCCTCACTGATTAAATAATTCCACAGATTTAACACAGAGAAAACATAAACGGCTATATTTCTGTCTTACACTGGGGACTCCTTACCTTCAGATTATGCACTCCGATCCTAGACTCTGCCAGAAAAGGAAATAAGCTCACCACATCTTCCCTGTCAAGTCTCCTAAGAATCTTTACAGAATATTTATAGTCTGTCCATAAAAATGACCCTGGTCTTCCAGTTGCCTGCTATATATCAACACACCACCTTGATCTCTGGCCAACATCTGTCTTGGGCTTGCTGCAGTGCCCCAGCAAGGCTCAGTACAAGCTGGAACAGCATCATCTCATTTCCATTTGGGGCCTTCAGAACTCAATATTGAGTTCAATAACTTGAGGGCCTGAGCACCCTTTTCCATGCCTTTTGTCTACTGACAGATCCCAGACCCTTTCCTGACATGGGTTGCTTTCAGCACAGCCAACCCATTTTCACCTACTTCGTGTTTCTGTCCAGCTTTTCTCACTCCATGACACATTATCAGTTATCCCTTTGTCAGCTTATCTGTCTCTCTGGACTTTGCCTCCTCCTATCCTCTCATTTCTTCCACAACCCATCCTGTCATCAGTTCTGAAGAAAGGACTTGAAATGTTTACTCTGCTTTCTCTCCACATGTGGTGCCAGACTTGAGTTTATCCAACAAGTTATGGTTTTGTCCCTAGGAATTTTGTTTCAGTAAAGCCCCCTCTCATTCTCCTAAAGTTCAATGAGTGCAAGCCCATCCTACACAACCTCTTCTCATAAGAAAATCCTTCCATGCCAGGATCAACTCAGTGAGCATCCTGTACATTGAATCTAAAGGAAAATATATTGGCATTGGAGGCAATGAGTAAATGTTGTCCACAATATATTCAGCTGTGTTCTGGCCAGTGCCTTGTGCACCTTGAGCAAAATCTCCCTATTCGAAATGAAGCTCAACATTCCACTTGGTTTTAGTGAACTTGAATATTTAACTTTTTGTGATTCATGAACTAGAACGGGCAAATCCCTTTGTGTCACAGATTTCTGCAGACTTCCTCTTTTAAATAACATTCAGCTCTTTAACTTATCATGCCCAAGTGCATACCACACATTTTTCCACATATGTTCCACCTGCCAAGTTGCTTCCTCTCACTTAACTGATAGTCCTTCTTTAGCTTCCTTGTGTCATCCTCAACACTTATTTTTCCTACCTAAGCAGACAAATTAAGTTTTGAATTGCTGAAAAAAAAGCTTGGTCATAGATATGAATTGAATAATCTCCTTCTATCCTTTAAGAACTATAAGTCTTCACAGGTCCCTCTCATTTCTGTATTGACTATGCCACATTTATTTAAATATATGATTATGTGTTGAAAAGTTATTGCTGATCAAGTTTTGTGCTTAAGGTAAATATTCTACATAAATAAAAAGGGGACAGTAGACTTTGTATCTTCATCCTACAATGATTTGAAGAACAAATGGTGACATTCCTTTTCATTGCTGCAACTCCCTGATTACATTGTGTTACAGCACTTGATTACTTTGTTGAACAAATTAATATTATGAAAAATTATTTTACATTTTTCAAAATGTTTTTTATTAGATTTTGTTTCAATGTTTCAAGCCAAACAATACACTAAAGGTTTTGAAGCAGGCTTTGAAGTATCAAGGATAAATACTTTTCCTTATTCAGACTGCATACAAGTAAAGTTCTTTTCTACCTCCTTGAACCTTGGTGTCCTGGTTGTGAATGTTTTCTTCCCCAGTTAATTCTTTTTGCTGCCAGCAAAATAACATCAAAGTCATTGACAAAGGTCAACTACCTCATTTCTGTTCATTAGACTGATTAATTTAGATGATTTTGGTTTGCATCCAATTGCATGGCTTAATTTTTTACTGACAGTATTATTATATTACACAAAGCAGTAAAATAATGTTAGTCCTCAAGCAGCAACTAAATTATATTATCTTGAATTTACCTTGGAAAATGCCTCACTAACCTTCCAAAGGAATAAAAGGGTCTGATACATTTTTTCCTTAAGATCAGATTCATTCTTTTGTAACTGAATAATGACAATATGCTTGCTGTGGAACAAAAGATGTGGATATCAGAGATCTTTATTAATCTTTACTTACTTCTTTGTTTCAGCAGCCTTAGAAAGAAAAACTTCGCACTGAATAGGTTTCCAAAATTTGACAGAAGTGAATTAAATCAAGATGAAAATTGCAAACTTTAATATAGAAAAAATAATGAGATCCATGCACATTAGACAATTTCAAGAAGAAGGACATTTTCTCTTACAGCCTATTCAAAGATATTTATGAGTCTCTAATCTGGTATTCCTGATCTAGAAGTGGGCACACCATCACTGTGCTACAAGACCCTGAACTTTGAAGAGGACAGTTCAGATGATTCAGATGCAATGCATCTTTAGCTACTTAAAGAAATAGAAGAGGAGATAACATTGGCCTATGTACTCACATAAAACTACTGTAACAAAACCAGAATGGTGATAATAAATCGCAAGTAAGAAAAATGCAATACCTGTCCTCGGAAACGGAGGTGGTTCAGGAAAATATAACGAAGGTAAATTCAAGACTTTCCATCAGTCTGCAATAAGAAAATCAACCAAACTAGTGCAATGAATCACCACATTTTGAAAACAAGTGAATCAAGTCAGATTGTTTCAAAACCATTGCACTGGAAGTCAACTCTGGGCAGACAACTGTATTCCTCTCATCAAAATAATTATCATGGCCAGTGAGTTGATGAAGGAGGATCCTTATATTTTTCATCTTTGTCATTTTTAGGTGCAAGGACTAAAGTAGTCCCACCTGCCTGTGTTTTGCCCATATCCCTCCAAACCTTTCTTATTCATGTAGTTATCCTAATATCTTTTGAACCAATTGCTTTCAAAACTTCGTGGTGTGTCCACCAGCAGCTAAACCCATCTCCAAAGAAATCATAGTTCAAAAAACCAACTTCATCTTTGGTCCTGCCCTGATAGTCTCCTGAGACTTCAACTACCATTTAACAACACCAATCTGCTTGAATGTAGGGCCGCTTACCAGACTTGTTAGAACCAGTTCTCAGGTACTGCCTCACCAATAGCCAACTTATCTTATCTTTTGAAGTACAATGCTCTTCCTGGGGTTGTTGTGGCCATAGGAACTCTTAATCAGGAATTAGCCTATGCCTAACCTCCAAGCCCAGCCTCAGAAACAAACAAACACTTATTTAGCCTGTTCTTTTCCTTTTATCACAAGCCATTTCATAAAATCCAAAACTTAACTTCGGATCACAATTCTTAGTTCACAGCTCCAAATTAAAATTGATAAAATAAAAACAAAATTTGTGAAAAATCAGTGAGGGCTCCAACATGTTGCAAATGAGTTTGGGAAGAAAGTTGAGGAATGATTGCACTTTTGAAAAATCAGTCCCATTTCAAGCATGATTTGAGCTTAGACTATCCATTATGCCTTATTTAATTTGAACACAGTGAGGAAGTAGGCAGGAGGAACAAAAGTAAAAGATTGAAAAACTATTAATGCTAGCTGCAAGCATAAAATAGAAATGGATACAATGAAAAACTTTAAACATATGATACAATTAAAATAAACTACCTTCCAAAGGGTCTTATGAATGTACCTATACCTCAAATATTGCAGCAGTTCAAGAGGTGGCTTTCTACCACCTTTTCAAGGGCAACTATGGATGAGCAATAAATGCTGGTTGAGTCAGCAATAACACATTTAAGAAAGGCTATAAGGAGAAACTTGGGAACAGTAGAACTGATAGCCTGACATTGGTGGTAGGTACGTTATAGGAAATAATGCTGAAAGATAGAAAGAATGTGCTTTTGGAGAGGCAAGGACTGATTAGTCATAGTCAGCATGGTTTTATATAAGGGAAATCATGTCTCACAAACTTGCTTGAGTTTTTTGAGAAAGTAACCAAAGAGATTGATGAGGGTAGAGTGATAGATATTGTTTACATGGACTTTGATAAGGTTCCACTTGGTAGACTAATTAATAAAATTAGATCACATGGGATTCAAAGTGAGCTTGCCAATTGGATACAAAATTGGTTTGACTGTAAGAGACAGAGGGATGTGGGGGACAGTTATTTCTCAGACTGGAGGCCTGTGATCAGTGGTGTTTTACAGGGATTGGTCCAGGGTCCACTTCTGTTTGTCATTTTTTATAAACAATGTAGATGAGAATATAGGAGGGATGGTTAGTAAGTTTTGTGGATGACATCAAAATCAGTCGTATAGTGAACAATGAAGAAGGTTATGTAAGATTACAAAGAGATCTTGATCAATTGGGTCAATGGGCTGAAGAGTGGCAGTTGGAATTTAATTTGGATAAATGTGAGGTATTATATTTTGATAAAACAAACAAGGACAGGACTTATACAATTAATGATAGCTCCTAGGTCATGTTGTAGAAGACAGAGACCAAGGGGTTCAGATACATAGTTTTTAAAATTTGCATCACAGGTAGACAGAGTGGTTAAGATGACATTTAGCATGCTTGCCTACATTGCTCAAACCTTGGAAAATCGGAGTTGGAATGTCATGTTGAGATTATACCGGATGTTGGCGAGGCCTCTTTTCGGAGTACTATGTGCAGTTCTGGTCAGGAAGGATACTATTAAATTGGATAGGAAAAGATTTACAGGTTGCTGCTGGGAATGAAGTGTTTGTGTTATAAAAATAGGCTGGGACCTTTTTCACTGGAGCATAGGAGGTTGAGCAGTGACCTTATAGAGGTTTATACAATCATGAGGGGTATAGATAAGGCAAATTGCAAAGGTCTTTTCCCTGGGATGGAGGTGTTCACAACTGGGGGGGGGGGGGGCATATTTTTAGGGTGAAAGGAGGAAGATTTACAAATGACATAAGAAACAAAATTGTCACAAAGAGAGAGTGTTTTATGTGTGGAATTAATTGCCAGAGGAAGTGTTGGACGCAGGTACAGTGACAATATTTGGATAAGTAAATGATTAGGAAATGTTTGGAGGGAAATGGGCCAAATGCAGGCAAGTGGAGCTAGTTTAGTTTGGGAACTTTGTCAGCGTTTACTAGTTGAACCAAAGGTTTCCATGCTATATAATTCTGACTCCATGACTATAATTTAATAGCAGAGTGGAATGTTTCCTAGTCCTGATCAAGAAGAATATTGGCTTGATTACATTTATTATTCTTCAAGATATTGAGGACACCAATGCACAATGATTCTACAATGATATTCTAACAGAGCCTGAGACTGTAGATATTAAAGGCTTTTGATCTGGAAGAAGATGTGGTCTGGAAAATCATTCACTAATATGGTCCAATAAAACCTCTTGTTCTGAAACCACTTTTGTCATTGACCCAATTATTATGACCAGGCCTGATTCCTTCAACTGACTGGATGGTTGGTAGTTCTTCAGCCTTGATATTCACAACACACTATATTTCAAATCCAGGCTTGGACACTAAGAATCTCAACTCACTAATATACCTTATTCCTTCATAACACATTCTTCCACCAGCATATACAGACCAGAATCGCAATTGTGTTTTAACCCCTTTTTATATTATTGGATGGGTAATGTGGAAATATTTATCTGCAAGTGATTGCTGTCTGCTGAGAGAGAGAGTCATCCACATATTATCTCTTCCTGCTATGTCTCCCTCTCCGTTGAAAGTTTCCTTCACACCCCAAGACTTTGCCAGACAGTATTGATTTTGCATTCATGGTCTTTATTGTCTGTAGCAGTTCTCTTTAAAAAGAAATTGGAGTTAAAAGTTAAAAATACCCAGAGTACTTCAAGGTTCCAATTCATTACCAAGAAACTCGTCCAATGATTGAAGACCACTTTAATTGAAGATTACATTTCCTCGTTTGACATCTTGCTAAGATAGGTATCGACAGCTGATTATGTCTTGATAGAGTCTTGATAAATTGACTTGCAAAGTTTCATAAGAATTGAAACATTTTATAAAAGGGACTGCAAAAATGGATTATGTGCACTGACCTGCCAGTAATTAGTATTTTAGTGTTTATTCCCAGTTAAAACAAAAACAAAAAATAACAAAGAAATTTTACAACCCAGGAACAGGCCCTTCAGCCCTCCAAGCCTGAGCCGATTCAAGACTACTGTCTAAACCTGTCGCCCAATTCCTAAGCATCTGTATCCCTCTGCTCCCCACCTACTCATGCATCTGTCCAGTTGCATCTTAAATGAATCTACCATGCCTGCCTCTACTACCCCTACTGGCAACGCGTTCCAGGCACCTACACCCTCTGTGTAAACTACTTGCCATGTAGATCCCCCTTAGATTTTTCACCCCTCACCTTGGAAGCATGACCTCTCGTTATTGAATCCTTCACTCTGGGAAAAAGCTTATCTCTATCTACCCTATCTATACCCTTCATAATTTTGTAGGCACAATTCAGCTAAGAAGGCGAATTCATTGCTTATACAGTTATATTGAAACAATATTGATGGATCTATTTCTTGAATTATTACAATTCTTGAGTGATCCTTTGATATTCCTGTCCATTTACAAGTTCTGGAGAAAGAGATAGTGGAATAATAAGCACAGAGCAGTAAATCCCAGAATGATTGAGATCTCTAATAGTTTATGTACAGCTTATTCTCTATCTTCCAGATATTTGTTTGTTTATGTAAGCGCTAAGATGATCAGCTATTGTATAGTGTAGTTGTAATAAACTACCTGGTGACAAGTGCGAACTGATTTTTAAAAATCTTTTGATTAGGTTCTTTTACAACCTGTTGGAGTCAACATTGTTTTCAATGACTTCAAATCATAACTAATGCTCACATTTCCTCAGATTGCTGGTGTTGGTAATGGTTGTCAATACAGTCCAGTGGAATTATATCCCACTAAAAAGCAGGAATAAAATGATAATGTCATACCATGGATAAATTAAGAACTAAGGGGAAAAGTTCATACCTAAATAAAAATATATATACTTATATGTGAACAAAGAGAAATGAAGCAAAAGAAGCAAATCCAAAAGGAAATGAAAGTATAAGATTTAATTACCAATTAAATGAAAAGTAAGGTTTTCTCAATGCGACACATACATCCCAAAAGATAATGATAGGAATAGTATCCAAGAAGAATACATAAGATATATTTACTTGTAATAATGAAGTTGTATAAATGTTAAATAACTCTGTCTCATTTTCCAGGAGAGCTAATATTAATTTGTTGCATTATGTCACACATTCTAGTCAAGATATCTATATGATATCACAAGAAGTGACATTCCAGTACAAAGGTATCTTCACTGCCTGCATTCACTCTCTGTGCACAGAGTCTGTCTAATTATGGACGTAAAAAAAAACATGGACTACATATGTAAATCTGTGGTATTATAACTTTGAAAAAAAGGTGCAAATAAATTTTAAGGAATTTGATTCAACAGAACTATCTGTGGTATATGCTATGTTGGCTAATACATATATACGCTACAAACTAAATCATTGTCATAGAATTGGGCACTGAAAGCTTGTTGAAAAGGTGACAGCATATGGCAACTCTGAAAAACTCTTTTTTCCTCTCTCAGTTATTCAAACTGCCTGAGCTCAGAGATAAAAATTAGAACTACACTACCCTCTGAACATAATACTATAAACCTCTACTCAAGCTCATGCTGGAGTAGTCTACCTCTATCTCTCTCACACATCTCAGGAAACAATACCAAGAGACTGATACTGACACAAGTAAAATAGTGTGTGAGTTTTAAATGATCCTGAAAGGACAACTGTAAAGAATCTGAGAAGAAAACACAGCATGCAAACACCAAAACAAATGCTTCTAAAGAGCCTTACCTAAATCTAGGTTGATCAGTTGATTCTATTAATTTGTTTTTCAAAATCAACAGGAAAATAGTCACTGCCTTTATTTTGTAACTGCCACCTATAGGCAGAAACCTACAACTATGAACCTGCAATTGAGAAAGAGCAACAAAGAAAATATAGGAGATAGAAGAAAAAGAACAGTAAGATAAATAAGCAAGCACTGCCCTGCATGCCAAATCTATAACGAAGGAGGAGTCAGAGTCAGCAAAGACTGCAAAAGAGAAATGAAGGACGAGAAAGCTGAAAAACCTCTCTTTGGGCACTGTAGCAATAAAACGAAAAACAGTCCCTAGCATTTCTGGCATAGGTCATAAAAGGTACAAACATTTTTTTCCCAGAATTTGGAAGATCAACTTAAAGTTTGAATCAATTTCAGGATACTCAGGCTTGAATTCATGTCAAGCTGATAATAGCACAATTAAATGATTAATCAGTTCACAAGCAAATATTGACACAAAAGATACAAATGTGATTTCATTGAAGCTAACTTAGATCAAAGGCTTAATGAACTGGTCACAGATTCTACACCAATTCAATCCTTCTGGAATACACTTATGAACAAAGACAAAGGCAATGTATGTGCCATTAAAGCTCTACTAGAAGAACAGATGAGTTCAAAACAATTGGAACAGATCAACAGCATCAGCATTTGCACATTCCTGATTCTGGAAAAACAACTATTGCTCACGGTATTCTAACAGATGAAAGGCTTAACAGACAATCAATTTTTCAATGTATAATTTCAGTTACATCACACTGTAAATTTTTGCTATAAATTCTGTGTGTTAGGATTGAGCACTCCACTACCACCTGATGAAGGAGCGACGTTCCGAAAGCTAGTGTGCTTCTAATTAAACCTGTAGGACTATAACCTAGTGTTGTTGGATTTTTAACTTTGTACACCCCAGTCCAACTCCGGCATCTCCAAATCATTGCAACCATCAACAGTTTCTGTGGAACGTCCAAAGTTTGTGTGTGGTGTCTTTCTCACGGATTAAGATGGCGACCAGCATTTGAGACATAGATAAGTTACGTTCTAAAATAGATAGGCCAGCTCTCAGTCTACCACATGCACAGATGTACACATTATTACAAACCACAAGATGACAAATCCATCAGTTACAACACCTCAAATTCTGCATAATCAGTCTAAAACATTTTGGTCACTTTTGAGTAGAGTCGATTCAGCAAGCTATGCCAGAGAATGACCAGCTGCAACAGCCCAAAAAGATAACCAGTGGGTTACCTGAACACAACCAACATGTCTCTAAGCTACTACCTTCTCTTTTGTCATTCAAAGATAAACCTGGAGTGTCCATGAATGTAACGGTCAATGGCAAACAGGAATTCCATGAACTCTGTGTTAAAACACACTAGAACAAACACACACAGTTCAAATAGGCACAAACAACAAAAAGTAATATTTGCATGTGAATTCATACTTCGGCCCAGCATTAATAAGGATATCAACCAATTAATTTTAATAAAAAACGAACTACAGGTGCAGGAAATCTGAAAATGATGGAGAAGCTCAGTAGGCTTGGCAGCATTTGTAGAGAGAGAATTAAGTTATGTTGCATGTCACTTCTGTTAACCTCAATAATCACAAGAACTTTGTCTTCTACGTGACATTTCTTCAGAGCTGTAGTGCAATATCAGGGCAGCATGGTACATCAGTGGTTAGCACTGCTACCTCACATTGCCAGGGACCCAGGTTCGATTCCAGCCTTGGACAACTGTCTGTGTGGAGTTTCCAAATTCTTCTCATGTCTGTATGGGTTTCCTCCAGGTGCTCTGGTTTCTCCCACTGTCCAAAGATGTGCAGGGTAGGTGGATTGGCCATGCTAAATTGCCCATAGTGTGTCCTTGGATGTGCAGGTTAGGTGGATTAGCCATGGGAAATGCAGGGTTATAGGTGAGGGTGTGCATTGGGTTGAGATGCTTTTCAGAGGGTCAGTGTGGACTCAATGGGCCAAATGGCCTGCTTCCACATTGTAATGATTCTATGAAGATTGTGCCTGATATTTTCTATGTCTAAGGACACAATTATGTTCTGGTGACTGATTATTTCATCAAATGCCCATTTATGTGACAAACCAAAGGTACCAGTGTTGTTAGTACACTGATGACTATATTCTGTATGCTCAGTGTACCTTTATATATTGTGACTATCAATGCTCCTTTCTCCTTTTCCAAGATGTGCAGGAAATGGATTGTTCATCATAATACTTCTTCCATGAACTATACTCATTTGAATGGCCTCATAGATTGCACATCCATATCATAAATTCATGATTGTTGAATGTAAAACAACTTGCTAAGATTTTTAGTTGGTAAATCTGCATGATAATCTGCTAGGTTTACATCACAGCAGTTCTCATGTTCAGAAGACAGATTCTGAACATGAATCTGTCCCAAACTCTCACCACCTAACCACATGTGGATAACATTGTTGGAAAGAAGGGAGAAAATTGTATAAGAGCTTGATTAATGGACATGCAGGCAATTATCCCACTCAAACCATAATAGACTATAAGAGTTTAAGACTTCCATATGAACCCATGGGTTTCTGAAACTATATAATACTTTGTTGTATCCATCTTTGGTCATAATCACATTCTAATAAATGAAGTTAAAGTCTGAAATGCACATTGTTAACCACACAGGACAACAACTCTGATATTGAAAGTATCATGCCAGACAACAAATACACATCTATGACTAACACCATAAAACCATCTGCAATAACAGATAGCACACTACAGAGTTAAACTCCATTACCAAATCACTACAAACGCTAAATATGGAAACCAATGCGTTATCTGATAATGTAGAGCAATTATGTAGATCCATCATGTACATATTATTTGAAGAAGAGTTCCCAGTCTTCAACAGGAAAAGAAAGGCTGTTGTATAATAGCATATATTCCAGGTTAAACAAAAACTTACAGTTTATCATAGTTAAATGATGTCAAAAAAGTGACATTTGGTTATAAAGGTTCATTACTTACCTGCAGATACTGCCTGTGTAATGGAGTCAGTGCAGTCAGTTTTGAGAATGTAATGTACAATAAAATCAGTAAGCATAATAAGCTAAGTAAGTCTAAGATCTCAGACTTATTATAATATGTGTTGTAAATAAAGTTCAAGATATTTGACTTAACGGAACACAACCATGATATATGTTACTTGGGTTAGCTCATAGTAAATATAGGCAGCATCAAGAACAAGATACCAAATGTAAAATAATATTTCACAGATAAAGACAGCAAGTAATTGATAAAGAAATGAAACAGTGCGTATAAGACACATAGTATGGATGAATTGTGTCCGTGCATCACAAAAGTGAGGGTGAGGTAACAGACACACTATTTGATATATCATTAAAACATCATCATCATGCGGGAAGGCATGTAATAAGAAGCTCCAGGAGTATTTAAACATGAGGAGTCAACCTACTATAGTTTCAAAACAGGACAGCTTGTAATCAGATAGTGGAAGCAGCAAGTGATAGACAGCTGTGAGTCGATGACCAACAGATCAACTCTAAGCTCTGCAGTCCTGCCACATCCTGTTGTGAATTTTAGCAAATATTTACATGATTCACTAACACATCAGTGCAAAGGAGCAGGCTGAAGAATTCACAACAATCTTCATTAAGCCAAGTGGATGATCTATCTTGACCTCCCCACCCCCCACCCCCTCCCCCCCAGCATCACAGTTGCCAGTCTTTAGCCAATTAAATTCATTCCATATGATATTGAGAAATGGTTGGAGACATTGGATACTGAAAATCTATGGATCCTGACAGCACTGAGACAACAGTATTGAAGATCTGTGCTCTAGAATTTGCTATACGTCTACCGAAGCCGTTCGAGTACACCATTGATATACTACTGGACAATTTGGAAATTCATTCAGATAAGCCCTATACAGAAAATGTAGAACAGTGTAGAATTCAGGGGCAAATGAAAGCCAAGTCAAGACTACTAATCCAGAGACCCATGTAATGTTATGTTAACCTGGTTTGAATAAAACCAAGTTAGATGTTAGAAGTTGATTTCAATAGGAACCAGGAATTAAGGATCTAATGAAGTCCAGAAACCATTGCTGATTGTCAGAAAGCACATCTAGTCCACTAATGTTCTTATCTTGTCTGGTTGCCATGTGATTCCAGAACCACAACAATGTGAGTCACAGTTAATCCTGTGGCTCCATAATGGCCATTCCAGCATTGTGAAGGTGGGGTCAATGGTGGTGGTAGTAGGGTTATCTCAAGGGGATGGACCATGGTCAATCCATCAGAAGGTGTCACAAAGAAATTATAAGGAAAGGGATTTGGAGAGGATACAAGGGTGTCTGTAAACTCTGAGAAGGGGGGAATACAGCTGTGATAATTGGAATAACAGCACCTACAGGAGGAGTACACTGGAAGGATTGACTGGGAAGGGAATAATGTTGTGGGGGTAGGCTTGGCCACTGTCAGGAGCAACCTAGCTTGAAGGGGGTGCAGTGAGTCACCATACCTGGTATGGCCATCTCATATGCCAGGGGCTGAGTATAATATGTGGGCAGGCATTGGTGAACAGTTTGGTTGGAGACTTGGAAAAATGTGAAGCCAATGGAGTTTAAAGGTGGGGATTTTAATATGCAGGGGCTGGAGGAGTTCTGAAGCTCCGAAGAAGGGTCACTGGAGCCAAAACATTAACTCTGATTTCTCTCCACTGATGCTGTCAGACCTGCTGAGATTTTCCAGCATATTCTGTTTCATTTTCAGATTTCCAGTATCTGCAATTATTTCAGTTTTGAGTTGGCTGCATGTTAATTATTAGTGATGGTGAGCAGACATACTATCGTCCCACTGATGTTGCATCTGACCGATGGACAGAGCTGTTCGTAGTATTTTGGTTCAGAGATGATGGAAATGAGCAGGCTGCAAGAAGTTGGCAGGCTGCCTCCATTGTAATCATTGGGCATTGCAATCCTCGACACATTTTTTGGACACTATCCATTTTAATATGGCATTTTGTCTACCTGAAAAAGATGATAATTGCTAAAGCCATGACAGTTAATCACATTGAATGGATTAATTAATTAACAAAGTAATTGACAAAAATTAAACAATCAACTAATCATCTTGTCACTGAGCCAGCTGGTATGGGTATGGTACAGTATAATCCACTCTTCAAGCAGCCAGTCATATCCTGTTGTACAGATGACTGCTGAGACACCATAACAACAATCACACACTGAAATGTTGCTTCGTCTTAGATCATTAGCTAGGCCACTGACATGTATCTTTGGTAAAATGTGATGCAAACAAGCTGGATGTCTTTCACATCTCGTTAATCGTGTGTTCAGTTTGATACACTGCAATGCGTTGGTGTTATCCTAATTCCTCAGAGGAAAGGATTTCAGGTATTCAGAGATACAGGCAGCAAACATTATTTTGAAATTAGCATTATCTTTCAGTCTACACAAAGTCACTTGTTATTTGTTCCTGTTGCACTGCACTGCTAACCAGAGTGCAATTTTATCTTGTTTAAGCCCTGAACCAACGCAAAATAGTTTTCAGTCAGAGCTACTCCACAGCATCATGGATCCTGTCAATGTTTATTTTAATGGTCATTTCCCACAACTTGTGTGAAACAAATGTCAAATTTTAGCTTAGTTTCAGCGCAACAGATAAATTTTGTTCAGGCATATAAATAACTCTTGTATAAAAGCTCTGAATGACGCGGTGACACCATTGGAACCAGAACATGATCTGTGTTGTGTTTACCAGTCTCAACTGAGGGCACAACTCGGGTTCCAGCGTCACAAGCCAGGGAACAAAAAGTGATCCAAATTCCTACTTTTAATTGTCAATGACATCCACAAATGATATCTGTGCATGAATGGGAGGCTTCTGAGGGCTGCCCTTAGGCATGTAGATAAAATCAGGAGGGGCATGCATAGGGTGAATATCCAAGTTCTTTTCCCGCGGGTAAAGGAATCCAAATCTGGAGGACATAAATTGAAAGTGAGAGGAGAAACATCTAAAAAGGGACATAAGAGACAACATCTTCATACAAAGGATGGGATGTATATAGAATGAGCTGCCAGAAGAAGTGGTCGAGGCTGGTACAAATACAACAGTTGGAATCATTAGTCAGAGATGTACAGCATGGAAACAGACCCTTCAGTCCAACTTTCCATACCGACCAGATATCCGAAATAAATCTAATCCCATTTGCCAGCACTTGGCCCATATCCCTCGAAATCCTTCCTATTCATATACCTATCCAGGTGCCTTTTAAATGCTGCAATTGTACCAGCCTCCACCACTTCCTCTGGCAGCTCATTCCATACACACATCACCCTGTATGTGAGCAAGTTGCTCCTAAGGTCCCTTTTATATCTTTCCTCTCTCACCCTAAACCAATGCCCCCGAGTTCTGGACTCCCCCACCCCAGGGAAAAGACTTTCTCTATTTACCCTATCCATGCCCCTCATGATTTTATAAATTTTTACAAAGATCATCCCTCAGCCTCCGACACACAAAGGGAGGGCAGCCCCAGCCTATTCAGCCTCTCCCTTTCGCTCAAATCCTCCAACTCTGGCAACATCCTTATAAATCTTTTCTGAACCCTTTTGCGTTTCACAACATCCTTGCAATATGAAGGAGACCAGAATTGCATGCAATATTCCAAAAGTGGTTGAACCTATATCCTGTACTTAATACTCTGACCAATAAAGGAAAGCATACCAAAAGTCTTCTTCACTATTCTATCTACGTATGACTTTACTTTCAAGGAACTGTGAACCTGCCCTACCTGAACGGGTAGATGAATACGTTTAAGGAGGATATGGGCCAAATGCTGGAAAATTGGACAAGATTAATTGAAGATATCTGGTCAGCATGGATGAGTTGGACAGAAGGGTCTATTCCCACACTGACACTATGACTCTAAGTACCACCTGTTCCAAAGTGCTGTAACATCCCTGAACAGATTGATTAAAAAATATCTTAGATAAGGGAGTTGGTCCAGAACCTACTTCAGCTAGAACAGGAATTGAACCTCATGCTTTTGATCTGATCCATATGTTAACCATCTTGCCAATAGAGCTAATTGGATTCCCATTACAGTGTATAAGAATGTAGGCGAGTAGACCGGTAACATATTATATGTCACAATGTTCAGGGTAGGTTGAGGAAAAAGAAAATGGATGGAAAGAAAAAGTATCAGTACAATCAATTTCCAACTTATAGCATCAAGATTTAATTTTGAGATTGTGTCAATCCAGTGAGAATGAATTGATTAAATTGTATTTAATTAGTCTTTTCATTAAACTTTTTGATTGATACTTTAATACACACAAACCTATGAAAGCTTAATATACATAAAAGACTGAAAATGTGTTGCTGGTTAATCAGGATTCCTGATGAAGGGCTTATGCCCGAAACGTCGAATTCCTATTCCTTGGATGCTGCCTAACCTGCTGTGCTTTAACCAGCAACACATTTTCAGCTGTGATCTCCAGCATCTGCAAACCTCATTTTTTACCCTTATACATAAAAGACAACAATATCTTACTGGTTATAATGCAGTGGAGACTTTGATCAGTTTTCTATTAAAAACACTTTATTCAAATGTTCTTGCTGGTGAGGTGTTCAAAGGGACACAATTCAGTTTGCAGTTCAATTCAATTTTATTAACAAAATATTTTCTTATTAAAACATTATGACCATTTCCCAAATTCCCACAATAGTTACTCTCGGTCTAGCTCTGTCTGTCTGACAAAGGATAAAACCTGCAAGGATCCACATAGAGTCATCGATCTGGATGAAGGGACTGGGGGCAATCTAACGAAGTTTGCCGATGACACGAAGTTAGGTGGACAGGCAGGTAGTACTGAGGAAGTGGGGAGGCTGCAGAAGGATCTAGACAGTTTGGGAGAGTGGTCCAGGAAATGACTGATGGAATTCAACATGAGCAAATGCAAGGTCTTGCACTTTGGAAAAAAGAGTAAAAGCACAGACTACTTTCTAAACGGTGAGAAAATTAGTAAAGCCAAAGTACAAAGGGATCTGGGAGTGCTAGTTGAGGATTCTCTAAAGGTAAACATGCAGGTTGAGTCTTTGATTAAGAAAGCGAATGCAATGTTGTCACTTATCTCAAGAGGGTTGGAATATAAAAGCACCGTTGTGCTACTGAGACTTTATAAAGCTCTGGTTAGGCCCCATTTGGAGTACTGTGTCCAGTTTTAGTCCCCACACCTCAGGAAGGACATATTGGCACTGGAACGTGTCCAGTGGAGATTCACACAGATGATCCCTGGAATGGTTGGTCTAACATACGAGGAACGGCTGAGGATCCTGGGATAGTATTCATTGGAGCTTAGAAGATTAAGGGGAGACTTAATAGAAACTTACAAGATAATACATGGCTTGGAAAGGGTGGACGCTAGGAAATTTTTTCCGTTAGGCGAGGAGACTAGGACCCGTGGACACAGCCTTAAAATTAGAGGGGGTCAATTCAGAACAGAAATGCAAAGACATTTCTTCAGCCAGAGAGTGGTGGGCCTGTGGAATTCATTGCCGCAGAGTGCAGTGGAGGCCGGGACACTAAATGTCTTCAAGGCAGAGATTGATAGATTCTTGATGTCTCGAGGAATTAAGGGCTACGGGGAGAATGCAGGTAAGTGGAGTTGAAATGCCCATCAGCCATGATTGAATGGCGGAGTGGACTTGATGGGCTGAATGGCCTTACTTCCACTCCTTTGTCTTATGGTCTTATGTTCAGCATGGAAACAGTCCGTACATCCAACCCGTCCGTGCCAACCAGATATCCCAAACCAATCTAGTCCTACTTGCCAGCACCTGGCCCATATCCACCCAAACCCTTTCTATTCATATAGCCATCCAGATGCCTTTTAAATGTTGCAATATTTGAGCCTCCACCACTTCCTCTGGCAGCTCATTCCATACATGCACCACCCTCTGAGTGAAAACGTTGCCCGCTAACTCTCTTTCATATGTTTCCCCTCTCACCCTAAAGCTATGGCCACTAGTTCTGGCCGCACCCATCCCAGGGAAGAGACTTTGTTTATTTATCCTATTCATGTCCTTCATGATTTTATAAACATCTACAGGGCCTCTGACGCTCCAGGGAAAACAGCCCTAGCCTATTCAAACTCTCCCTATAGCTTAAACCCTTCAACCCAGGAAACATCCTTGAAAGGGTTCAGGAAAGATTTATACGTTTCACAACACCTTCCGATAGGAAGGAGCATGACCTCTGACCAATAAAGGAAAACATACCAAATGCTTTCTTCACTATCCTATCCAGCTGCAACTCTACTTTCAAGGAGCTATGAACCTATACTCCAAGGTCTGTTTCTTCAGCAACACTCCCTAGGATCTTCCCATCAAGTGTACAAGTCCTGCTAAGATTTGCTTTCCCAAAATGCAAGACCTCTCATTATTTCTAAATTAAACTCCATCTGCCACTTCACAGCCCACTGTCCCATCTGATCAAGATCTCGTTGTAATCTGAGGTAACCTTCTTCGCTGTCCACTACACCTCCAATTTTGGTGTGATCTGCAAACTTACTAACTATACTTCTTATTTTAAGATCCAAAGCATTTATATAAAAATGACCAAAAGTAGTGGACACAGCACCAATCCTTGTAGCACTCCACTGGTCACAGGCCTCCAGACTGAAAAGCAACCCTCCAACACCACCGTCTGTCTTCTACCTTTGAGCCAGTTCTGTATCCAAATCGCTAGTCCTCCTTGTATTCCATGAGATCTAACCTTGCTAATCAGTCTCCCATGGGGAACCTTGTTGAATGCCTTACTGAAGTCAATATAGATCATATCTACTGCTCTGCCCTCATCAATCCTCTTTGTTACTTCTTCAAAACAAAACTCAATCAAGTTTGAGACACATGATTTCCCATGCACAAAGCCATGTTGACTATTCCTAATCAGTCCTTGCCTTTCCAAATACATGTACATCCTGTCCCTCAGGATTCCCTCCAACAACTTGCTCACCACTGATGTTAGCCTCACCAATCTATAGTTCCCTGGCATATCCTTACCACCTTTCTAAAACAGTGGTACCATGTTAGCCAACCTCTAGTCTGCCAGCACCTCACCTGTGGGTATCAATGATACAAATATCTCAGCAAGAGGCCCAGCAATCACTTCCCCAGCTTCCCACAGAGTTCTTGGGTACACCTGATCAGGTCCTGGGGATTTATCCACCATCATGTGTTTCAAGACATCCAACACTTCCTCCTCTCGAATAAAGACATTTTTCAAGATGTCACAATCTATTTCCCTACATTCTATATCTTCCATGTCCTTCTCCGCAGTAAACATTGCTGCAAAACACTCATTTAGTATCTCCCCCATCTCATGCGGCTCCACACAAAGGCTGCCTTGCTGATCTTTGAGGGGCCCTGTTCCCTCCCTAATTACTCTGTTGTCCTCAGTGTATTTGTAAAAATCCTTTGGATTCTCCTTAACTCTATTTACCAAAGCTATCTCATGACCCCCTCTGCCCTCCTGATTTCCCTCTTACGTATACTCCTACTGCCTTTATTCTCTAAGGATTCATTTGACCTACCTTGTCCATACATGACATATGCTTCCTTCTTTTTCTTAACCAAACCCTCAATTTCTCTAGTCATCCAGCATTCCCTACACCTACCAGCCTTCCCTTTCACACTAACAGGAATATACTGTCTCTGGACTCTCATGCTCTCGTTTCTGAAGTCTTCCTATTTTCCAACCATCCCTTTAACTGCGAAAATCTGCCCCCAATCAGCTTCTGAAAGTTCTTGCCTAATACCATCAAAATTAGCCTTCCTCCAATTTAGAACTTCAACTTTTTGGTTTAGTCTATCCTTTCCCATCACTATTTTAAAACTAATAGAATTATGGTCGCTGGCCCCAAAGTGCTCCCCAACTGACACCTCAGTCTCCTGCCCTGCCTTATTTCCCAAGAGTAGGTCAGGTTTTGCATCTTCTCTAGGAGGTACTTTCACATTTTGAATCAGAAAATTTTCTTGTACACTTAACAAATTCCTCTCCATCTGCACCCTCCATACTATGACAGTCACATTCTATGGTTGGAAAGTTAAAATCCTCTACCATAACCACCCTATTATTCTTACAGATAGAGTCAGAGTCAGAGACTTGCAGCACGGAAATAGAAACTTTGATCCAACCTGTCCATGCCGACTAGATAGCCCAACCCAAACTAGTCCAACCTGCTAGCACCTGGCCCATATCCCTCCAAATCCTTCCTATTCAAATACCCATGTTGCAATTGTACTATAAGGTCACTCCTCAGCCTCTGATGCTCCAGGGAAAACAGCCCTAGCCTATTCAACCTCTCCCTAGATCTCAAATCCTCCAAACGTGGCAACATCCTTGTAAACCTTTTCTGAACACTTTCAAGTTTCACAACAAACTTCGGATAGGAAGGAAACCAGAATTGCATGCAATATTCCAAAAGTGACCAAACCGATACCCTGTACAGCCACAACATGACCTCTCAACTCCTGTACTCAATACTCTAACCAATAAAGGAAAGCATACCGAACACCTTCTTCACTATCTTAACTACCTGTGACTCCACTTTCAAGGAGCTATGTACCTACACTCCAAGGCCGCTTTGTTCAGCAACACTCCCTTACCATTATGTGTATAATTTCTGCTAAGATTTGCTTTCCCAAAATGCAGCATCTCACATTTATGTAAATTAAACTCTATCTGCCACTTCTCAGCCCATTGGCCCATCTGATCAAGATCCTGCTGTAGTCTGAGGTAACCCTCTTCGCTGTCCACTACACCTCCAATTTTGGTGTCATCTACAAACTTACTTACTATACCTCTTAACTCACATCCAAATCATTAATATAAATGACAACTGAAATCTCCTTACAATTGTGTTTCTCAATTTCCCGCTGACTACTAGGGGGTCTATAATACAATCCTAATAAGGTGATCATCCCTTTCTTATTTCTCAGTTCCACCAAAATAACTCCCCTGGATATATTTCCAAGAAAATCCTCTTTAAGTAAGCTATCCTTCACCAAAAACGTCACTCCCCCTCCTCTCTTGTCTCCCTTTCTATCCTTCCTGTAGCATTTGTATCCTGGAACATTAAGCTGCCGGTCATGTCCACTCCTGAGCCATATTTCTGTAATTTCTATGATATCCCAGTCCCATGTTCCTAACCATGCCCTGAGTTCATCTGTCTTCCCGGTTAGGCCTCTTGCACTGAAATAAATACAGTTTAATTTATCAGCCCTACCTTGTTCTCTGCTTTGTCCCTGACTGCCTTACTTTCTTCTTTTCTCAACTGTATCAGTCTCAGATTGATTTCTTTCCTCATTATCTCCCTGGGTTTCCATCCCACCCCCTTACTAATTTAAATCCTCCTGGGCAGCTCCAGCAAATCTCCATGCCAGTATATTAGTCCCCTTCCAATTCAGGTGCAATCCATCCTTCTTGTACAGTTCACTCCCACCCCAGAAGAGATTCCAATGATCCAAAAATGTGAATCCTTCCCCTATACACCAGCTCCTCAGCCACACAAGCATTTGCTCTATCTTCCTATTCCTACCCTCACTACCTTCGAGGACCCGCTTTTTAAATTCCTGCCTAACTTTCTTTTTTCTACCTTCAGAATCTCAATCTTTTCCCTTCCTATTTCATTGGTTCCAATGTGTACAATGACCTCTTGCTGGCCTCTCTCCTCTTTGAGAACATTCTGCACCCTCTCTGAGAAATCCTTGATCTTGGCCACAGAGAGGCAATACATCATTCTTATTTTTTGCTGCTGGCCACAAAAACATCTGTCTGTGCCTGAGACTAGAGACTCCCCTAACACAATTGATTTCTTGAACCCAACATACCCCTCATTACATTAGAGCCTGTCTCAGTACCAGAAACTTGGCTGTTCGTGCTACATTCCCCTGAGAATCCATCACCTCCTACAATTTCCAGAGCTGCATACTTGTTTGAAATGGGGATAACCACAGAAGACTCCTGCGCTACCTGCCTACCTCTCTTACCTTTCCTCGAGTTAACTCATCTATGTGACTGTTGCTGCAACATTTCTCCCTTCCTATAACTGCCATCCATTACATCCCCTTGCTTTCTTAAATTCCTCATTGCCTCTAACTGTCACTCCAACCAAACCGTTCAATCTGATAGGATTTGCAACCAACAGCATTTGTTGCAGATATAATCCTCAGTAACACATGAGTTCTCCCTAAACACCCACGTCCAACAAGAGCATATCACTCTACTAAAGGCCATTTTTGCTTCTTGCAATCTGCAGACCCAGAAAATAGCACTGTCTTATTCCACTACAAAACCTGCCCCAGGCTAACTTAACAGTTATGACTTCAGAGACATACCTCAATAAAACATATAATCAATAAATGAGCCACTCAACTCACTATCGTAGATTTTCAGCAAGGCCATACTTTAAACTATTCACTTATCTGTTTCTGTGCTGTGACTTCCCAAACAAGTTCCTCCAAGGGTTTTTCTCTCTCTTTCTCTCTCTCCACTAATCTGAGCATGTACTGCCTTTGATGGTTCCTCTCCCTTTAAAAATGCCATTGTTTTGACTCTTTTTCTCCTCCAAACTTCCAAAACAATGCAACAGCTCATAAAACAGTAATTGCTGCTCCTGGAATTCGAGGAAATCACCTCCAACACCCAAAATCTCCTTCCTCTTCCGATATAATGGTGGCAATCTTCCACAAAGCTGGGCAAGGCAATTGGGATGGATCTTCTAGGTCTGTTTTGATTATCATAGTTTTCTGTTATGAATCTTTTTAACAGTCTTCCCTGTGAGCTTTCATTGAGAAGGTGGAGTTTAGGAGTGCGTCTTTATCCTCCCTTGCCTTCTTGAATATTTTGTGGCCTTTGGTCAATGGGGTCATGAGCTGGGTTCAAACCATCCAATGGAATTATGCCAACACCTTTCATATGTGCGCTTTACACCATGCCAGGAAGTGTAAAGCACACATAAACAGGCTATCAAGATGCCAGAACATCTGATCAACACTTCACCAAAGCACAACTCTTGGGTTATATTATAACTGGCTTCCCTTGAATGCCTGTCACCTCCTTGATCTTGGTTCCCACTGTTCTTAGCTGCTTGTTGATGTTTAATTTAGTTTGGCTTATTTTCTGTCAGGCTTGAATTCGCCAGTTTTGGATCTATTTAGAATGTCCAATTCTGGGTCTGTGATTGCTTGATTGCAACAGGTTAATATTTTTAAAAAAAGATTAACTGGTGAGTGTACAGGTGAATAAACTCACATTTAAGATGATTAAGATAAATTGTTTCTTCCCATCATTTCACATCTCACATTTTACTCTTCCGCAAAGCTGGGCAAGGCAATTGGGATGGATCTTCTAGGTCTGTTTTGATTATCATAGTTTTCTGTTATGAATCTTTTTAACAGTCTTCCCTGTGAGCTTTCATTGAGAAGGTGGAGTCTCAAAAACAGTTGACAAAACTTATTAAAGCAAATTGAACAAAATTTGACTCATTTGTTCCACATTTGTTGTGGTGGATGCTAGCTGAATAAAATTTCCCGTTTTTATGGTTATGATCACCTCACCCATATCTGCATGGTGGAATGTCAGTTTGCTTTGGATGCAATGCAGAGCTTGAGGTAGAACAAACAGAGAAGTACTTTGTTTCTGTCCTAGTTTCAGTTTGCTACTTGCCGAAGTGGGTGAACAGTGACAAAATAAAAAGAGACAACTTAAATACATTTTAAAGTGACTTGGTCATTAGTTTAATACAGATTGGCTTATGTTGACTTGTCGTGATAAGATTCTGTATTCTTGTCTATTTAAACAAATGGAGGCTCACACCATGCAGAAAAATAGTGGAGGTGGAAAATCACAAAGCTGCAAGGATCAAGCCACCAGTGTCAAATTAAACATATGCATTGTAGGTGTGAATCGAGAGATTGCCATTAATTGGGAATTAAGGATAATGGAATTGATTCCCAATTGAATAGTTTAGAAACACTCTCACCTTAAACTATGCCTTGATTCTGCATCAAATCCAGTTCCATCCCCCATATCACACCTAAAAAAAACCTCTGTAAATCCCAACTAAGCAGAAAAAATTCTCACAGTGGCGCAATCACTGTTACAGACTCAGCTACTTGCTCACTTTAATTACATCTGATCCCAAGGGCGATGCTTCTTAACTCTTCCTCGAACACACCAAAAGCACATCCACCGTTGAATGCGGATTAATGCAGTTCACAGCAGGTAATACTCAGTTTGAATGGCTTAAATGTGGCTTCCTTTTTTAAAAAAAGCTCCTTTCCAGCGTATGGTGCAGTGTTAATTTGCAATTAGTCTAGAAAGTGCATCAAGTGAGATCAACTATCATGCAAACAATTGCCAAAGAAAATTTGAAAGAACAAGAGAACACCTTTCTCCCATCAAGTTTGGGTTGTTATTCATCAATTTATGTGAAATTCAAACAATTCTGAGGTGCAATCAGTTCAGATTGCAACCTTCTTTGTTATGGAACAGTAAGGTTCTGGCCCTTACAATATCATTGTTTCAAGCAATAGTGGTTTCTTGTATTTTTTTTGGGCAGTAATCAACTTGTGAATTATAAAATTACGCAAGAAATATGATAACAATCAAAATAATTTTATCAATATATCTGTAGCACCTTAGTCAGTTCATTAATTTATTAGGTTCTGTGGATGAAATTTATAGGGGCATGAACTATACGGACCATGGCAAAAACTGTGAGAGAACAGTGCAAAAATTCGAGAAGCCTAACTCAACATTGGGAACAACTAGCTGCATTGTTTAACTAAGTTATGGGCATCGGGGCGAGATTCTAACTAAGCACAGAGTCATAGATATGTACAGCATAGAAACAGACCCTTTGGTCCAACTCATCTGTGCCAACCAGATATCCTAAATTAATCTAGTCCCATTTGCCAGCACTTGGCCCCTTTAAATCTTTTCCTATTCATATACTCATCCAGATTCCATTTAAATGCTTCTAGGAGAAAGTGAGGACTGCAGATGCTGGAGATCAGAGCTGAAAATGTGTTGCTGGAAAAGCACAGCAGGTCAGGCAGCATCCAAGGAACAGGAGAATCGATGTTTCAGGCATGAGCCCTTCTTCAGAAGTGAGGGAAGTGTGCCAAGCAGGCTAAGATAAAAGGTAGGGAGGGGCGTTGGAAATGCGATAGGTGGAAGGAGGTTAAGGTGAGGGTGATAGGCTGGAATGGGGTGGGACAGAGAGGTCAGGAAGAAGATTGCAGGTTAGGAAGGTGGTGCTGAGTTTGAGGGTTGGGACTGAGACAAGGTGGGGGTAGGGGAAATGAGGAAACTGGAGAAATCTGAGTTCATCCCTTGTGGTTGGAGGGTTCCTAGGCGGAAGATGAGGCGCTCTTCTTCCAGCCGTCGTGTTGCTATGGTCTGACGATGGAGGAGTCCAAGGCCCTGCATGTCCTTGATGGAGCGGGAGGGGGAGTTGAAGTGTTGAGCCACGGGGTGGTTGGGTTGGTTGGTCCGGGTGTCCCTGAAACGTTCTGCCAGTAGGCGGCCTATCTAACTTATGCCCACACCTCCTCCCTTACTTCCCTCCAAGGCCCCAAGGGATCCTTCCATATCCACCACAAATTCACCTGCACCTCCACACACATCATTTACTGCATCCGCTGCACCCGATGTGGCCTCCTCTATATTGGGGAGACAGGCCACCTTCTTGCGGAACATTTCAGAGAACACCTCTAGGACACCCGGACCAATCAATCCAACCAACTTGTGGCTCAACACTACAACTCCCCCTCCCACTCCACCAAGGACATGCAGGTCCTTGGACTCCTCCATCGCCAGACCATAGCAACACGACAGCTGGAGGAAGCACGCCTCATCTTCCGCCTAGGAACCCTCCAACCACAAGGGATGAACTCAGATTTCTCCAGTTTCCTCATTTCCCCTCCCCCCACCTTGTCTCAGTCCCAACCCTCGAACTCAGCACCACCTTCCTAACCTGCAATCATCTTCCTGATCTCTCCGCCCCCACCTCCACTCTGGCCTATTACTCTCACCTTATCACCCTCACCTTAACCTCCTTCCACAGATCGCATTTCCAACGCCCCTCCCCAAGTCCCTCCTCCCTACCTTTTATCTTAGCCTGCTTGGCACACTTTCCTCATTCCTGTAGAAGGCTCATGCCAGAAGCATCAATCCTCCTGCTCCTTGGATGCTGCCTGACCTGCTGCGCTTTTCCAGCAACACATTTTCAGCTCCATTTAAATGCTGTAATTCTACCAGCCTCCATCACTTCCTCTGGCAGCTCATTCCATACAAGCACCACCTTCTGTGAAAACATTACTCCTTAGGTCCCTTTTATATCTTTACCCTCTCATGCGAACTCGATGTCCTCTCTTTCTGGGGTCCCTCCCCCAGGGAAAAGACCTTGTCTATTTATCCTATCCATGCCCCTCATGATTTTATAAACCTCTATAACGTCACCCTCAGCCTCCAAGGAAAACAGGGAAAACAGCCCTGTTCAGCCTCTCCTTATAGCTCAAACCCTCCAACCTTGGCAACATCCTTGTAAATCTTTTCTGTACTCTTTCAAGTTTCACAACATCTTTCCGATAGGAGGGAAACCAGAATTGCATGCAATCTTCCAAAAGTGGCATAACCAATGTCCTGTACAGCCACAACACGATCTCCCAACTCCTGTACTCAATGCTCTGATCAATAAGGGAAAGCATACTAAGCACCTTCTTCACTATCCTATCTACATGCGACTCTACTTTCAAGGAAATATGAACCTGCATTTGCCAAGGTCTCTGTGTTCAGCAACACTCCCAAAGACCTTACCATTAAGTGCATAAATCCTGCTCTGATTTGCCTTTCCAAAATGTAGCACCTTGCATTTATCTGAATGAAACTCCATCTGCTACTCCACATCCCATTGGCCCATCTGATCAACACCCCCAGTTGCAATCCGAAGTAAGTTTCTTTGCTGTTGACTACACCTCCAATTTTGGTGTCATCTGCAAACTTACTAACTATATCTCTTATATTCACATCCAAATCATTTATATAAATGACAAAACGTAGTGGGCCCTGTACCAATCCTTGTGGCACTCCACTGTTCACAAGTCTCCAGTCTGAAAAGCAACCCTCCACCACCACCCTCTGTCTTCTACCTTGGAGCCAGTTCTGTATCCAAATGGCTAGTTCTCCCTTTATTCCATGTGATCTAACCTTGCTAACCGGTCTCCAAAGAGGAACATTACTGAAGTCCATATTGACCATGTCCACTGCCCTCGTTAATCATCTTTATTACTTCTTCAAAAAAAATCAGTCAAGTTTGTGAGACATGATTTCCCATGAACAAAGCTATACTGACTATCCCTAATCAGTCCTTGTCTTTCCAAATGCATGTAAATCCTGTCTCTCAGGATTCCTTCCTACAACTTGCTCACCACCGATATCAGGCTCACCGGTCTATAAGTTCCTTGGCTCTTCCTTACCACCTTTCTTATTTAGTGGCACCACCTTAGCCAACCTCCAGTCTTTCAGCACCTCACTTGCAACTATCGATGATACAAATATCTCATCAAGGGGCCCAGCAATTAGTTCCCATGCTTCCCACAGAGTTCTGGAGTACACCTTATCATATCTTGGGGGTTTGTCCACTTTCATGCATTTCAAGATATCCAGTACCTCCTCCTCTATAATATGGAACATTTTTCAAAATGTCACCAGCTATTTTCCTATGTTTTATATCTTCTATGTCCTTCTCCACAGTAAACACTGATGCAAAATATTCATTTAGTATCTCCCCCATTTTCTATGGCTCCACACTTCTGCTGTCTTGCTGATCTTTGAGGGACTCTATTCTCTCCTTGGTTACACTTATGTCCTTTTATGTATTTATAAAAACCCTTCAGATTCTCCTTAACCTATTTGCCAAAGCTATCTCATGTCCCCTTTTTACCCTCCTGATTTCCCTCTTAAGTATATTCCTACTGCTTCTAAATTCTTCTAAGGATTTACTCCATCTAACCTGTTTATACGACATATACTTACTTATTTTTCTTTATCAAAACCTCAATTTCTCTAGTCATCCAGCATTCTCTACACCTACCAGCCTTTCCTTTCACACTAACTGGAATAAGCTGTCTCTGGGTCAGCAGTGGTGGATTGCCTTTTAGTGAGCATTATAGCTTATTAGCGATTTTGTTACCTGCACACCTCACCTCATTACTTGAAGTTTTCTATCTTACCAACTATCACAGGCAAACTAAACAATAAGAAATCTTGAAATTGAAATCAGAGCAGCTAACTTGGCAACTTTAGCTTACTTCCTGGTCCAAAGGACATCCATGTTGGACACTGGATACCAACATCTCAAGCTATGTTTCATGGGCACTAGCCATATGGACCCTACATCCACAGATATTGGAATTCAATTGGTACCAGCCTCTATGAACCCTCATGACACATCTCTGATCCACTCAAAATATGTTTTGATAAATAAAAGCAAACTACTGCAGATGTTGGGAATCTGAACCGAACACTGAAATATTGGAAAAACATCAGTTCTGGCAGTATCTGTGAAGAAAGAAACAGAGTTAACATTTTAAAGTCCAATGTGATTTTTCAGAATTGAAATAACTGGAAAACAGTGTTTTTAAATAGTTTTGAGGGAGGCAGATGCCGAGAAAGGGATATCTTGCTCCTCTATGGACGGTGGAGAGAGGCTTTGGAGAATGAGAGGGGTGGAGGTGAATAGGTAAATCTTACTGTTTTTGCAATTGCATGGGCTGATGCCTTGGGGTGAGTGAGGAAATGTTAGGAGTGATGGTGGAGTGGACTTGGATATCATGGGAAGAAAGTTCCTTATACAATGTAGACAGTTGAACATAGGGGAACGATGTGTATAGTAGTGGCAACCTGCTGGAGGTAGCAGAAATGGCGGAGGTTGATTCTTTGAATGCAGAGACTAGTGGGGTGGAATGTGAGTACAAAAGGAATGCTGTAATTGTTCTGGGAAGGAGGGAAAAAGTATAGGAGATGGGTCAGACACAAGAGAGGGACCTGTCAACCGCAGTGGAGGAGAATCTTCAATTGAGGAAAAATTAAGACATGTTCGAGGCATCTAGATGAAGATGGCATTATTAAAATAGTTGCACCAGAGATGGAAAAGCTTGAAAAATGGAACAGAACCCTTGCAGAAAGCAGAATGTGAGGAAGAGTAGTTGAGGGAACTGTGGGAGTCAGTGGACTTATAATGGAGATTAGTAGACAACCCCACCCCCAGAAATGGAAGCAGTGAAATCAAGGAAGAGGAAAGAAGATTCAGCGATGGACCAACTGAAGATGAGAGAATGCTGAAAATTAGTAGCAAAAGTGATTAATTTCTCCAATTCTGGACAAGAGCAGGAAGCAACTTTGATGTCATAATTGATGTTTGGGATAAAATGCTGTGGGTAGGGGCCTGAATAAGGATGGATTAAGGAATATTCCATATACCTCATAAAGAGACAGATTGACACTGGGACCGACGTGCGTACATTTGACTTAGAGAACATGAGATGAATCAAAGGAAAAGATTTTCAACGTGGGAACAAACTCAGCCATGTGAAGGAGGATGGTGGTAGATGGAAACTCTATGCAGACCTCTTTTCCAGGGAAGTAGAGAAAATTCAGACCATCTTGATGGGAATAGATGTGCAAATGGATTGCACATCCACAGTGAAGAGGAGGTGGTTTGGGCCAGAAAACTGGAAATTATGTAATCATCCTACAGCATCAAAATAACCACAAATGTAAACAGAGAGAGACTGAACAAAGGGGAGAAATAGAGTCAAAATAGGAAGAAGTAAGCTCAGTAGGGCAGGAACAGGCTGAAACAAAGGGGCTTCAGGGCAGTCCTATTTGGGAAGGAGGTAGAAATGGGTTGTATGGAATTGGGTTATTATGAATTGGGAAGCTGTTAAGGGGACATCTTCAGAGGAGATCAGGTCAGAGATAGTCCTGGAAATAACAATTTGTTGTTTAATGGTGTGATCTTGATCCAGGGAGGTAAGAGGAAATATAAGAAATTTGGCTTCAACAAAGTATAGGCCAGCATGCCAGACAATAACAGAACCGCCAGTATCAGGAGATTTGATAAAAAGTCAGGGTTGGAGGCTTCTGTACTTCAATGCTATACCCTGGGGTGGAATAGCAACTGTCTTCATAATTCTGCAGCAAGAATTGTTCACATTCAGTGTCACAAATGCAGCTGATAGACAGGACCAGGCTGCCTTTCTGGATGTTTGCTTGCTGTCAAAGTGCTCACTCACTCTGGATTCTCATAGCATCCTTGCCTTGTGTTGCCTAGCATTTTTTTTTCACTATTCTCCTCAGCTAGTAGTACTAAGGCTCACAGGTATTGGTCTCCCATTTAGCTCAGGTGCAAAACCAGGAAATGTGTCATAGATGTCAGCAGTCCTCTGTCAAATCAATAGAGATAGCCATCAGTTAGTGGGTCCTGGCATTGTAAGGGAGGGCAACCTCTGATAATAATCCAGGGCCTTTGAGGGTACGATTAGTCAGCTGCTTCGGGCAATAAAAGTCCTCACTTCACAACAGCAAAATGTGAGGTGGCTCACCACCTGTCTTGACTATTTCTTATTTGTTGTGGGCTCTTTTCCTCTTAGAATGAGAACAGCAGCTAATAAGGGAGCCGAAACTGGGAGCTGTTATATTTGGTACTGGTGGGGAGTCGGTCCCAAATGAGTGAGTAAGCAATGTAGAGGACATGCAGGGTTAATGGCATCAGTGTTAGGATGGCTGACAACAAGCGAAGCAACACTTTTTCGGTAATAGTGAGAATGGTAGAGCATAAATGTTGATGAGTGGTAGTACTGTAACAAGGACAGAGTGAGCATAACGTATTGGAGAGAAGATGATAACCCTTGTATTGGCAGAGTTTAGAATGTCAAGTACTGTCTTCCTACATCACTGGGCATTTCTCCAGAAAGCTGAAAATTTACTTGCCAATGTTTGCTACTTCAGACCAGGTTATCATGGTTTGGTGTCATGATCTCTTCTGCAGGTCCTAGAGGGAGGAGGTCATCCTGTCCTGCAGCTCCTTGGCTGGTAAACAAGGTATCAATTTTCTCTTTCTTGCTATATCAGCCCAGTTGTCAGCAAATGCACAGGACAGCTGTGGACTAACAGTTTCTGGCTGGGTGCACAACTGTCTTTCAAATACCAAGCTGGTCCGAGTGATGTCTGTCAATTTGGTGGATTGTCCTGAGTGTGGTGAGTAGAAGAATGGGGCTGGAATCAGATGAAATGGGCACCATCAGAATGGGGTGGGTGAGTGGGGAATGTTTCCTAAAATACTGCCAAAACCAGTCTTCTGAAGAGACACCCTCTGCGAAACTCAACGAAATTGTCAGTCAGCCATAAAAATGTCAGATTCCGCCTTTATAAATCTTTTCCAACTCTTTGAAGCAATTAAATCTCAGAGGAATGAACAGTACCCAATGAGTAAAACCAATTGCTTTTAAAATAAATATTTGTTTATTTTTCAGAAAATGTGCCAAAACAGAACACAGCCACAAAAAAGACCAAAGACTTACCCACAAAAGGCAGGGAAGGAAATTGACCATATTCAATTAAAGCCAAACCAAGAGTCTTATGGGGCATCAGTAACCTAAACTAAACCGTTTTGCTAAGCCAGTTATATCAATTGGTAGCTCATTAATTTCAAGGTATACCCAAATGTCACAATATTATTAGACCATGGGCCTTGGTTGACAAAACATTGCTACCAATGAACAGAAGTTGAATTACATGTTCCAGGGGCATTGCACTACATGTTAAAGCTACTGAACAAGTAACCTTCCAGCAGAGGGAAAGTTAAAAAATTCCACATGTTGCCTTCAACCAACCATTCTTCATCCTGAGTCCAAAGGCATGTATTGACCTCAGTCTTATTCAAAATGTATTAGACCATAAGACCATGAGATTTAGGAGAATTAGTCTAATCGGCCTGTCATATCTGCTCCACCATTTGATCATAGCAAATAAATTTCTCAAATTTTTCTCTGTCCTAAATAAACTCAATGAATTGGCCTCCACAGCCTTTAATGGTAATGAGTTCCACAGATTCATCACCCATCACCCTCCAGGACGAAGCATGCCCCTTGACCCACACCCTGCATAACACCTCTAACTTTCGCTCCCTCTGCCGTGGATGCTCGTATCAGTAATTGTATGTTATCTACAAGATGCCCTGCAACAACTGAACAAACACCTTAAACAGTATCTTCCAAAAAATAATAAGGGATGCAGGTGCATTGATGCATAACCATTTGAAACATTCATTTTGAATCACACACCGTTCTGTTGGGGAGCTGCATTGCAATTGTGTCTCTGCCATATGGTCAAAATGCTGGAAATCCTTAGCAAGCAGAACTGTGGCAGAACCTGCACCACGAAGGCTGCAGCACTGTGCCTGAACCGGCACGACGTAAGCCGCAGCACTGTGCCGGGACCTGTACCATGTAGGCCGCAGCACTGTGCCGGGACCTGAACCATGCAGGCTACAGCACTGTGCCTGAACATGGACCATGTGGGCTGCATCACTGCACTTGAACCTGCCCTATGTAGGCTGCAGCACTGTGACTGAACATGGACCATGTAGGCTGCAGCACTGTGACTGAACCTGCACCATGTAGACTGCAGCACTGTGCCTGAACCTGCACCATGTAGGCTGCAGCACTATGCCTGAACCTGCACCATGTGGGCTGCATTACTGCACCTGAACCTGCACCATGTAGGCTGCAGCACTGTGACTGAACCTGCACCATGTAGACTGCAGCACTGCACCTGAACCTGCCCCATGTAGGATGCGGCACTGTGCCTGAACCTGCACCATATCGGCTGCAGCACAGTGACTGAACCTGCATTCTGTAGACTACAGCATTATGAATAAGGCTACACCATGTCGGCCGCATCGCTGTACCTGAACCTGCACCATGTATGATGCAGCACTGTGAATGAACCTGCACCATGTAGTCTTCAGCATTATGACTAAGCCTACAACATGTAGGCCGCAGCACTGTGCCTGAACCTCCACCATGTATGCTGAAGCCTGCATTATTTCGGCTGCATCATTCTGCCAGAACCTGCACCATGTAGGCTGCAGATCTTAGACTGTACCTGTGCCTTGTAGGCTGCAGCACTGTGAGTGCACCTGCACCATGTAGACTGCAGCACTTTGCCAGAACCTGCACCATGTAGGCTGCAGCACTGTGACTGAACCTGTACCATGTAGACTGCAAACCTGTGGCTGAACCTGCATCTTGTACGCTGCAGCGCTTTGAATGCACCTGCATTATGTAGGCTGCAGCACTGTGCCTAACCCTGCACCATGTCGGCTGCAGCACTGTGACTGAACCTGCACCATGTCGACCGCAGCACTGTGCCTGAACCTGCATTCTGTCGGCTGCAGCATTATGATTAAGCCTACACCATGTCGGCTGCAGCGCTGTGCCTGAACCTGCACCTTGTAGGCTGCAGCGCTTTGAATGCACCTGCATCATGTAAGCTGCAACACTGTGGCTCAACGTGCATTCTGTCAGCTGCAGCATTATGACTAAGCCTACACGATGTTGGCTGCAGCATGTGCCTGAACATGCACAATGTAGGATGCAGCAACGTGACTGAACCTGCAGCATGTGGGCTGCAGCACTGTGCCTGTACCTGCACCATGTCTGCTGCAGCACTGTGCCTGTAAGGGCACAATGTAGGCTACAGCACTGTGCCTGTACCTGCACAATGTAGGCTACAGCACTGTGCCTGTACCTGCACCGTGTAGGCTACAGCACTGTGCCTGTACCTGCACCATGTAGACTGCACCGTGTAGACTGCAGCACTGTGACTGAACCTGCACCATGTCGGCTGCATCACTGCACCTGAACCTGCCCCAAGTAGGATGCGGCACAGTGACTGTACATGGACTGTAGGCTGTAGCACTGTACCTGAACCTGCCCCCAGTAGGATGTGGCACAGTGACTGTACATGGACTATGTCGGCTGCAGCACTGTACCTGAACCTGCACCATGTCTGCTGCAGCAATGTGACGAAGCCTGCATTATTTAGGCTGCATCATTCTGCCAGAACCTGCACCATGTAGGTTGCAGATCTTAGACTGTACCTGCATCATGTAGGCTGCAGTACTATGCCTAACCCTGCACCATGTCAGCTGCAGCACTATGACTGAATCTGCACCATGTAGTCTGCAGCACTGCGCCAGAACCTGCACCATGTAGGCTGCATCACTCTGACTGAACATGAGCCATGTCGGATGCAGCACTGTGACTGAATTTGCACATGAGGGCTGCAACACTGGCTAAACCTGCATTCTGTCGGCTGCAGCATTATGATTAAGCCTACACCATGTCGACTGCAGCGCTGTGCCTGAACCTGCACCTTGTAGGCTGCAGCGCTTTGAATGCATCTGCACCATATACTCTGCAGCACTGTGACTGAACGTGCACCATGTAGACTGCAGCACTGTGCCTGAAGCAGCACCATGTAGGCTGCAGCATTGTGCCTGAACCTGAATCATGTAGGCTGCAATACTGTGGCTGAACTTGCATTCTGTCGGCTGCAGCACTGTGCCTGAACCTGCACCATGCAGGTTGCAGCACTATGACTGAACCTGCACCATGTGGGCTACAGCACTGTGCCTGAACCTGCACCATGTCAGCTGCAGCACTGTGCCTGAACCTGCATCATGTAGACTGCAGCATTGTGCCTGAACCTGCACCATGTAGGCTGCATCACTGCACCTGAACCTGCCCCAAGTAGGATGCGGCACAGTGACTGTACATGGACTATGTAGGCTGCAGCACTGTTCCTGAACCCGCACCATGTAGGCTGCAACACTGTTAATGAATCTGCAGCCAGTAGGCTGCAGCAGTGTGCCTGAACATGGACCATGTAGGCTGCAGCACTCTGACTGAACCTGCCCCCCATCAGCTGCTGCACTGTGACTGAAACTGCACCATGTAGGGTGCAGCACTGTGAATGAAACTGCACCATGCAGGCTGCAGCGCAATGACTGAACCTGCACCATGTAGGCTGCAGCACTGTGCCTGAACCTGCACCATATAGGCTGCAGCACTATGCCTGAACCTGCACCATGTTGGCTGCGGCACTATGACTGAACCTGCACCATGTGGGCTACAGCACTGTGCCTGAACCTGCATTATGTAGACTGCAGCACTGTGCCTGAACCTGCACCATGTAGGCTGCATCACTGCACCTGAACCTGCCCCAAGTAGGATGCAGCACAGTGACTGTACATGGGCTATGTAGGATGCAGCACTGTTCCTGAACCCGCACCATGTAGGCTGCAACACTGTTAATGAATCTGCAGCAAGTAGCCTGCAGCAGTGTGCCTGAACATGCATCATGTGGGCTGCAGCACTGTGACTGAACCTGCACCATGTAGGCTGCAGCACTGTGACTGAGCCTGCACCATGTCGGCTGCAGCACTGTGCCTGAACCTGCACCACGTAGGCTGCAGCACTGTGCCTGAACCTGCATCATGTAGGCTGCAGCACTGTGCCTGAACCTGCACCATATAGGCTGCATCACTGTGCCTGAACCTGCACCATGTAGGATGCAGCACTGTGTCTGAACCTGCATTCTGCCAGCTGCAGCATTATGACTCAGCCTACACCATGTCAGCCGCAGCGCTGCGCCTAAACCTGCACCATGAAGGCTGCAACACTGTGGCTGAATCTGCATTCTGTCGGCTGCAGCATTATGACTAAGCCTACACTATGTCAGCTGCAGCGCTGTGCCTGGGCTGAAACTGCACCATGAAGGCTGCAGCACTGTGCCTGAAACTGCACCATGTAGGCTGTGCCACGGTGGCTGAACCTGCACCCTTTCAGCTGCAGCATTATGACTAAGTCAGAACCATGTTGGCGGCAGCGCTGTGACGATGACTGCAACATGTCGATTGCATGTGGGCTGCAGCACTGTAGGATGCAGCACTGTGCCTGAGCCTGCACCATGTAGGCTGCAGCACTGTGACTGAACCTGCACCATGTCGGATGCAGCACTGTGCCTGGACCTGCACCATGTAGGCTGCAGCACTGTTCCTGAACCTGCACCATGTCAGATGCAGCACTGTGACTGAACCTGCACCATGTAGGCTGCAGCACTGTGACTGAACCTGCACCATGCAGACTGCAGCACTGTGCCTGAACCTGCACCATGTGGGGTGCATCACTGCACCTGAACTTACCCCATGTAGGATGTAGCACTGTGACTGTATATGGACTATGTAGGCTGCAGCACTGTACCTGAACCTGCACCATGTAGTTTGCAGCACTGTGACTGAACCTGCAACATGTAGGCTGCAGCACTGTGAATGAAACTGTGCCATGTCGGCTGCATCACTGTGATTGAACCTGCACCATGTTGGCTGCAGCACTGTGCCTGAACATGGACCATGTCGGATGCAGCACTGTGACTGAACCTGCACCATGTGGGCTGCAGCACTGTAGGATGCAGCACTGTGCCTGAGCCTGCACCATGCTGGCTGCAGCACTGTGGCGGAACCTGCACCATGTGGGCGACAGCACTGTGCCTGAATCAGCACCATGTAGGCTGCAACACTGTGCCTAAACTTGCATTCTGTCGGCTGCAGCATTATGACTAAGCCTACACCATGTCAGCCGCAAAGCTGCGCCTGAACCTGCACCATGCAGGCTGCAGCACTGTGGCTGAACCTGCATTCTGTTGTCTGCAGCATTATGACTTAGGCTACACCATATCAGCCGCAGCGCTGTGCCTGAACCTGCACCTTGTAGGCAGCAGCACTGTGACTGAAACTGCACCATGTAGGCTGCAGTATTGTGGTTGAACCTGCATTCTGTCAGCTGCAACATTATGATTAAGCTTACACCATGTAGGCCGCAGAGCTGTGCCTGAATCTGCAGCTTGTAGGCTGCAGATCTGAGACTGTACCTGCACCTTATAGGCTGCAGCGTTTGAATGCACCTGCACCATGTCACCTGCAGCACTGTGCCTAAACCAGCACCATGTAGGCTGCAGCACTGCGACTAAATCTGCACCATGTAGGCTGCAGCACTGTGCCTGAACCTGCACCATGTAAGCTGCAACACTGTGCCTCAACCTGCACCATTTATGCCTCCGCACAGTGCCTGAACCTGCACCCTATCAGCTGCAGCATTATGACTAAGCCGTAAACATGTGGGCTGCAGCGCTGTGTCTGAACCTGCACCATGTAGGCTGCAGCGCTGTGACGAAGCCTGAAACATGTTGATTGCAGCACTGTGAGTAAGCCTGCATTATTTAGGCTGCAGCACTGTGCCTGAACCTGCACCAAATAGGCTGCAGATCTAAGACTGTACCTGCACCTTGTAGGCTGCACACTTTGATTGCACCTTCACTATGTGGGCTGCAGCGCTGTGCCTGAACCTCCACCACATAGGCTACAGCACTGTGCTGAACGCGCACCATGTAGGCCGCAGCACTTTCCCAGAACCTGCACATGTATTCTACGGCACTGTGACTGAACATGCACCATGTAGGCTGCAGCGTTGTGACTGAACCTGCACCATGTGGGCTGCAACACTGTGCCTAAACCTGCACCATGAAGGCTGCAGCACTGCGGCTAAACCTGCACCATGAAGGCTGCGGCACATTGCCTGAACCTGCACATTGTAGGGTGCATCACTGTGCCTGAACCTGCACCATGTCGGCTGCAGCATGTGCCTGAACCTGCACCATGTTGGCTGCAGCACTGTGTCTAAAACTGCACCTCTGTGGCTGAACGTGCACCCTGTCGGCAGCAGCATTATGGCAAAGCCTACAACGTGTAGGCAGCAGCACTGTGCCTCAACCTGCACCATGTCAGCCGCAATGCAGCACCTGAACCTGCACCATGTAGCTGCAGCACTGTGGCTGAACCTGCATTCTGTCATCTGCAGCATTATGATTTAGGCTACACCATGTCATCCGCAGCGCTGTGCCTGAACCTGCACCTTGTAGGCTGCAGCACTGTGCCTGAACATGCACCGTGTAGGCTGCAGTATTGTGGTTGAACCTGCATTCTGTTGGCTGCAGCACTATGATTAAGCTTACACCATGTAGGCCGCAGAGCTGTGCCTGAATCTGCAGCTTGATGGCCGCAGATCTGAGACTGTATCTGCACCTTATAGGCTGCAGTGTTTGAATGCACCTGCACCATGTCAACTGTAGCACTGTGCCTAAATCTGCACCATGTAGGCTGCAACACTGTGCCTCAACCTGCACCATGTATGCCTCCGCACAGTGCCTGAACCTGCACCCTGTCAGCTGCAGCATTATGACTAAGCCGACAACATGTGGGCTGCAGCGCTGTGTCTGAACCTGCACCATGTAGGCTGCAGCTCTGTGACGAAGCCTGAAACATGTTGATTGCAGCATTGTGAGTAAGCCTGCATTATTTAGGCTGCAGCACTGTGCCTGAACCTGCACCATGTAGGCTGCAGATTTAAGACTGTACCTGCACCTTGTAGGCTGCAGCACTTTGAGTGCACCTTCACCATGTCGGCTGCAGCACTGTTCCTGAACCTGCACCATGTCGGCTGCAGCACTGTGCCTGAACCTCCACCACATAGGCTACAGCACTGTGCTGAACGCGCACCATGTAGGCCGCAGCACTTTGCCAGAACCTGCATCAGGTAGTCTGCGGCACTGTGACTGAACCTGCACCATGTGAGCTGCAGCACTGTGACTGAACTTGCACCATGTGGGCTGCAGATCTAAGACTGTACCTTCACCATGTCGGCTGCAGCACTGTTCCTGAATCTGCACCATGTGGGCTGCAGCGCTGTGCTGAACGTGCACTCTGTAGGCCACAGCACTTTGCCAGAACCTGCACCATGTAGTCTGCGGCACTGTGCCTGAGCCTGCTCCATGTAGGCTGCAGTATTGTGGTTGAACCTGCATTCTGTCGGCTGCAGCACTTTGATTAAGCCTACACCATGTAGGCCACAGAGCTGTGCCTGAATCTGCAGCTTGTAGGCTGCAGATCTGAGACTGTACCTGCACCTTATAGGCTGCAGCGCTTTGAATGCACCTGTCAACTGTAGCTCTATGCCTAAACCTACACCATGTAGGCTGCAGCACTGTGCCTGAACCAGCACCATGTAGGCTGCAGCACTTCGGCTAAATCTGCACCATGTAGGCTGCAGCACTGTGACGAAGCCTGAAACATGTTGATTGCAGCACTGTGTGTAAGCCTGCATTATTTAGGCTGCAGCACTGTGCCTGCACCTGTACCATGTAGGCTGCAGATCTAAGACTGTACCTGCGCCTTGTTGGCTGCGGCACTGTGCCTGAACTTGTACCATGTGGGCTGCAACACTGTGGTTGAACCTGCATTCTGTTGGCTGCAGCATTATGATTAAGCCTACACCATGTAGGCCGCAGCGCTGTGCCTGAATCTGCAGCTTGTAGGCTGCAGATCTGAGACTGTACTTGCGCCTTATAAGCTTCAGCGCTTTGCATGCACCTGCACCATGTAGGCTGCAGCGCTCTGGCAGAACCTGGACCATGTAGGCTGCAGCACTGTGCCTGAATCTGCACCATGTTGGCTGCAGCATTTTGTCTAAGCCTACACCATGTATGCCACAGCACTGTGCCTGAACCTGCACCATGGAGGCTGTAGCACTGTGCTTGAATGTGCAACATGTAGGCCGCAGCACTGTGACGAAGCCCGCAACATGTCGATTGCAACACTGTGAGTAAGCCTGCATTATTTAGGTTGCAGCACTCTGCCAGAACCTGCACCATGTAGGCTGCAGATCTAAGACTGTACCTGCGTCTTTTACGCTGCAGCACTTTGTGTGCACCTGCACCATGGAGGCTGCAGCACTGTCCCTGAACCTGCACCATGTCGGATGCAGTATTGTGCCTAAACTTGCACCTTGTAGGCTGCAACACTGTGGTTGACCCTGCATTCTGTTGGCTGCAGCATTATGATTAAGCCTACACCATGTAGGCTGCAGAGCTGTGCCTGAACCTTCAGCTTCTAGGCTGCAGTTCTGAGACTGTACCTGCACCTTACAGGCTTCAGCGCTTTGAATGCACCTGCACCATATTGGCTGCAGCACTGTGACTGAATCTTCATCACATATACTGCGGCACTGTCCATGAACCTGCACCATGTAGGCTGCAGCGCTGTGTCTAAATCTGCACCATGTCGGCTACAGCACTGTGCTTGAACCTGCACCATGTAGGCTGCAGATCTAAGACTGTACCTGCACCTTGTAGGCTGCAGCACTTTGAGTGCACCTGCACTATGTCGGCTGCAGCACTGCCCCTAAACATGCACCATGTAGGCCGCAGCGCTGTGCCTGAACCTGCACCATGTAGGCCGCAGCGCTGTGACGAAGCCTGCAACATTTCAATTGTCGCACTGTGACTAAGCCTGCATTATTTAGGCTGCAGCACTGTGCCTGATCCTGCACCATGTAGGCTGCAGTATTGTGGTTGAACCTGCATTCTGTTGCCTGCAGCATTATGATTAAGCCTACACCATGTAGGCCGCAGAGCTGTGCCTGAACCTGCAGCTTGTAGGCTGCAGATCTGAGACTGTACCTGCTCCTTATAGGCTGCAGCGCTTTGAATGCACCTGCACCATGTCGACTGCAGCACTGTGCCTGAACCTGCACCATGTGGGCTGCAGCACTGTGACTGAATCTGCACCACATATACTGCAGCGCTATGCCTGAACCTGCACCATGTAGGCTGCAGCACTGTGCCTGAACCTGCACCATGTAGGCTGCATCACTGTGCCTGAACCTGCACCATGTAGGCCGCAGCACTGTGCCTGAACCTGCACCATGTAGGCCGCAGCACTGTGTCTGAACATGCACCATGTAGACCGCAGCGCTGTGACTAAGCCTGCACTATTTAGGCTGCTCTGCTGTGCCTGAATCTGCTCCTTGTAGGCTTCAGCACTGTTCCTGAACCTGCACCATGTAGGTTGCAGCACTGTGACTGAACCTGCATCTTGTACGCCGTCATGTAGACCGCAGCACTGTGCATGAACCTGCACCATGTTGGCTGCAGCACTGTGACTGAACATGGACCATGGAGGCTGTAGCACTTTGGCTGAACCTGCACCATGTAGGCCGCAGCACTGTGACGAAGCCTGCAACATGTCGATTGCAACACTGTGACTAAGCCTGCATTATTTAGGTTGCAGCACTCTGCCAGAACCTGCAACATGTTGGCTGCAGCACTGTGCCTGAACCTGCATCATGTAAGCTTCAGCACTGTGACTGAACCTGCACCATGGAGGCTGCAGCACTGTGACTGAACCTGCACCATGTAGGCTGCTTCACTGTGCCTGAACCTGTGCCAGGCTGAATGCAGCATTTCATGAACATGGCTCCCCACCGCCTTCTCAGCGGTAATTATTGTCTGGTAAGAAATCCTTATCGAGCCATTGGTCTTAAAATCCTATGAATGAGTAAAAACATAAATTTGTTCGTCCTTACCTCCAGTAGCTTCCTCTGTGCCATATTTTTGCCATTACAATTTTCTTGACTTCTTACCTCCCTTCCATTTTATGATTTACGGCTGTGTCTGTATTTTTCTTTGTATCCTCCATACTGCAGAATTGTGTAAAAAATAAGTATTCAACTAATTTTTCCGTATATTGTTACCGGTATTATTGCATTGTCACACATTTGTCCAGAAATCTTAGTAACGCTTAAATGTTTTAGTTTATTTTTAAAACAGAGTTTTTATGCTGCTTGTTTAAGTTCACCTTCTGCATAATAATTATCTTTATGGCACTTTAAACAAATTAAGAGTGGTTCAGAAATTCCATTTGCAAATTCCATTGAATTTCAGTCTGTACTGTTTAATTCGGATAACACAGGTTTGTAAATATATTTGATCAGGGCTCCAAAGTCTACACATGGTTCCTTTGGCTGCAGTCTTGTTGAGATATTGACCACCTTACCTGTTGTCTGGAGGGTTAGCAAGATAACCATGCTGCCTCTGTTTGGGAAGACCCATCAAATCGCAAGCTCATGAAACACTGATGATGTTGAAGGCAAAGTCTCACCAATGACAGCTACTGATTAATCAGAGACCTGCAATTTTTGTGCTCAGCAGCAACCCTGGGGATGTGTTGCCTGTTGCTTAGCAGACACAGGTAAGTAATATGGTGGGGAATGGGGGAATTTGTATTCTTTCAAAGATAAGGGCTCGTGAGTACATGGGTACAGTGTGTCAGCATTAAGGACGGTAGAATAGTTCTCATCAGCAGTTCTCCCTTTTCCACATGTCACATCTCCCAATTACACACTATTTGGCTTTTATCAAAAAGCTGAACTCTCCCCCTGGAGGTGACAAAAAAACCTGTAATTGCTGGAATTCAAAGTAGACAGGCAGGAGGTTGGAAGAGCACAGCACCAGGAGGTAAAGAAGTCAACATTTCTGGTGTAACTCTTTTGTCCAGGGGAAGCTACAGATAAAGATGGAGGTGGGGGCAGGGGGTAAAATGGGGATAGGTGAAGATAGGCAGAGGGTACGACCTGGTTTTTCAATGGGAGGAATAAATCCAGTTCCAACCTAGTTTACTGCATCAGGTGCTCTCGATGTTGTCTACTCTACATCGGGAAGACCAAATGTAAACTTAGGGAACAGCTCACAGAGCATCACAGCCGGGTCTGCAGTGGCTGACTTTTCAATTTCTCCAACCCATGCACTTTCTAACATAACCATCCTTTGGCCTCCTCCATTGCCAAAACAAACCACAACTCCTACTGGAGGAACAACACCTTATCTCCCGGCTGGGCAGCATATAGCCTGGATGACTTAATATTGAGTTCTCTAATTTCAAATAACCTCCCTCCCATCCTCAACTCCCTTCCCAGCCCCTCTCCCTCCTTTCACTGCTCCCTACCATCAACCAGATTCATTCCTCCCATTGACCAACGAGGTTGTACCCTCTACCTGTCTTCACCTACCCCCACTTCACCACCCTGCACCTGCCCCCCCCCCTTTATCTGCAGCTCCCCTCACGCCCACCCCCAGTCCTGAAGAAGGGTTATACCTGAAATGACGATTTCTTCACCTCCTGATGCTGCCTGGCTTGCTGTGTTCTTCCAGTCTCCTGCCTGTCTACCCTGAAGATGATTCAGCCAGTAAACTGATTTTAGAAGTCAGGCAATAGGTCTGCTTGCAGCTGGGCTGAAGACCTTATGTGGTCATTATTTAGTCGCTTAAGCCTTAACTGGTAGTGGAGTCGGACGATCAACCTTGAGCCTTCCTGTCCTGAATTTAATTCTGGCTCAGGCAAGAATACAGAGGTTCAAATATGGCACCGCCCTATCTAATTACACCTTCCTGCTTCCAATCTTGCTACCAATGAAAATAGACAACTTGACACTTATTACCACCTCAGCTCTGGTAGAACATACAACTGATATGGCAAAGCAGAGATTCTTATTTCAGAGATTGTTAACAAGGATCAGGGGGGAAATTGAGCCTTCCAGGCTTGACAAGGCATCAGAAACTGTCATAATCTATTCCAAATTGTGCAATTTTGCTGTTCAGGCAAAATAAATAATGCAGCAAGTGGAGCTGGAGGGTTAGCCTGCAATTTTGTCAATGCAAATTGAAGAAGTGAATGAAGAAATGCTGCTAATTATCAGCTATTCATTGATACTTTCCTTCAAGTTTGAGTTAATATCTTTTCATGTGGATCTCCAAAAATAATCCTGGTTTTAAATAAATTCTAAAGAATTAGGATATGAAAGATAGAATAAGAACCAATCTGAACACACTTTTATAAGCATTTATTCACAGCGATACCCATTACAAATGTACAACCCATAGGAACAATATTTCCAATCTGTTTCTTATTTCTGGGAACACTCACAAATCCCAATCTCCTGTATACAATTAATAAAATACTACTAGTTATTTCTCATAATAGATTTATGACCAGAGCAATCTTATATGCCCAATTATCACTGGCTTCTGCTACCTAATCCTACCTAGTCTTCTAGTTGCCAACAATCATAAGCATTTTCCTGTGACGTTGTTCATGCTATATTTTTGTTTCAGTGGCATTTTTCTGTGGTGAATCCGTCTACTGACTGGCAGCTACCCCTTAATCTAATGTGTCAGTAAAAACTCAGCGGGGAAACAGCATCCTGCTCTTCATTGGAAACAGCCTCATGCAGCTATGTTTCTGTGCCTTTTGTGTGAGGTCATGAAAGGATCGTGCAAGAACTAATAACAGTTCAACTCTACAAAGACTAACCATTCCTTCCCATTTCCTGTCACTTCTTCAAATCTTTCAGGGGTATGATGTGAGCTTCCCTGTGGAGTCTTACTTTAGTTCAAAGCTGCACTCTGGATGTGACAGCAATGAATGACAATACCCAATAACAGGTAAAACTAAAATCTGATTGAATGTACTGCTGATGATAACAATAAAGTAATAACAAGTATAAATGATAGACTGTGATGATACAATATATCAAAGATATTAAGAAGAAAGAAAGAATGATAACTTTATTGAATCACAGGAATATGCTGTACAGAAGGTGGTCACTAAACTCATCATTCCTATGCTGCTCTATTATCTATTCTAGCTCTAATATCCAATGCCAATCTTTCCCCATATCACTGCATATTATTACTATTCAAAACCAAAATCCCATGTCGTCTTGAATGCTTCATTTGAACCTGCTTCCACATTTCCACACTCGAACAAATGCTTTTTTTCTCGTATCCCATTTGTTTCACTTGCACATCACTTTAAAATCTACACCCTCACATTTTTGATCTTTATAAGCAGAAACAGTTTCACCCTACCTTCTGTCTATCCCACTCTTAATGTTGAAAACCTCTACCAGATCTCCTCTCAGCCTTTTTCACTTCAGGGATAAGTCTCAATGTCTTCAATGTATCCTCATAGCAGAAATTTCTCAAAGCTGGAATTATTCTTGTAAATCACTTCTGCACCCCATCCAATGTATTCGCAAATTTGCTGAAATGTGACACCTATAACCCTATATAACACTCCAGCTAAGGTCGAACAAATGTCTCTGTTGTGCTCTCTACTTCTGTTACTAAATACTGAGAATGCTGCAGGTTTTGTTTAATGCTGTCTCTACCTGTCTTGCCAACGTTAATGATCTGTGCATATATTACCCCCCTGCCTCTGATCCTGCACACCTTTTAGTATTGTACTCCAGTTTTATATTGTCATTCAGTATTCTTTCAACCAATGTTTGTCACCTCTCTCTTCTCTGCTTTGAATCTCATCTGACTGCTTCACCAATTTGTCAATTTTCGTTTTGGAGTTCCGCACTGTCCTCCTAACATTCACAATTCTTCCAAGTGCATTATCATCTGCAAACTTGGAACTTTTCCCCTGTTCAGTAAAGTCCAGCTCATTCATAAATATCAAGGAAAAGCAGGGGTCCCAATATTAACTCCTGAGGAACTCCATTACAAAGCTTTCCATAGTCCAAGAAATGTCCATTGACCATAACTCTGTTTTTCATTACTCCAACACTGTTGCATCCACTATATCTTGCAAGTATCCTCACAAGTCTGTTCTGAGGTACTGTCTCAAATTCCTTCTAGAAACCATGCCATTAATGTTATCCTCATTCATCCCTTTCTGTTACCTCGTTAAAAACTCTAACAAGTTAGATAGACACAATTTCCCCTTTAGAAATCTGTGCTGATTATTTCTAATCAACGTGCCTCTTCCATGTGACAACTGCTTTTATCCCAAATAATTGTTTCCAAAAGCATCCTCTCAATCGAAGTTAATTGCTGAGACTAACCTTACAACCTTTTGTGAACAAGGTCCTAATATTGGCAATTCTTCAGTGTTCTGGATAAAAACAAGGATTGCAGATGCTGTAAACCATCTCATTTATCTCTCCACTCTGCAGGCACCCTGCCTCTATTCCTGATGAAGGGCCTTTTACCCGAAACGTCGATTTTCTTGCTCCTTGGATACTGCCTGACCTGCTGTGATTTTCCAGCACCACTCTGATCCAAACTTCAGTGTTCTGGTGACTATTCCACGCTCCAGCGAAGACTGAAATGTTATGGCCAGTGCCTCTGTCATTACAACCTTCACTTCCTTCAAAATCCATGGATGTATCTCATCTGAATCTGGTGGCTTTTGAACATTAAGCACCAACAGTTTATCCAAGACTTCGTCCTTATTAATTTTGAACCCTAGTTGTGAGAGTTTCCTCCCCTATCACATGGCTTGGGCAGCATCCTCCTCTTTTGGAAAGACAGATGCAAATAATTCATTTAATACCTTAGCCACACCCCTTCTGCTGCCTCTAAATCCTCTTGTTTATCTCTGATCAGCCTTACTTCTCCTTTAACCAGTCTGTTGATATGCTCAAAAGACTTTGGACTTCCCCTTTATGTTTCCTGCTCATCTTTTCTCATTATTCCTCGTTGCTTTTTATATTTGCTTTGTCACCTCCCAACACAAACTTTTGATAGTCCTGTTTAATCTCAGTTATGTGTTCTATCTTTCATGCTTTGGTGAAATCAATATGTTAATAATGTCCCTCACATACGTATGTCCTGCACCAATCAAACTCCATTTCTTTGATCACCCCATGTAAGACTAATTATTGTACCAGTGTGTAGTTCAAGGGTTATCGGGATCAATTCAGAGAGGATAATTCTTTTACAAATAATACAAAAACAAATTAAGGGAAAACAATGAGGGAAAAACATAGGATCCTGTACAAACAACAGTTGTAGGTATGATATCCTTGGGAACTGGGCCCAAGGCTATAGTTAAAAATGTTGCTACTGATTGCATAATTGATTAACTTCGACTTAATCAAAGTACAATCAATCTAAGGTTTACTTCAATGTTTACAAAGTAGGAATTCATATCATATTTACTTAGAGATCAAAAGCGAAGCAAAAACAAAATATAAAAGAGGAAAATGCAAAAAAAAACAAGTGATTTATGGCTGTAGACTAAAGGAGGATGCCTGGTGTGAGTAGTTATAACATCAAATTGAATTAGTTACTTCATCTGTGTTTTCTCCACCTGTACCTCAGTTGCTGGTCCATAAGACCATAAGACACAGGAGTGGAAGTAAGGCCATTCGGCCCATCGAGTCCACTCTGCCATTCAATCATGGCTGATTGGCATTTCAACTCCACTTACCAGCGTTCTCCCCGTAGCCCTTAATTCCTCGAGACAACAAGAATCTATCAATCTCGGCCTTGAAGACATTTAGTGTCCCGGCCTCCACTGCACTCCGTGGCAATGAATTCCACAGGCCCACCACCCTCTGGCTGAAGAAATGTCTCCGCATTTCTGTTCTGAATTGACCCCCTCTAATTCTAAGGCTGTGTCCACGGGTCCTAGTCTCCTCACCTAACGGAAACAATTTCCTAGCGTCCACCTTTTCCAAACCATGTATTATCTTGTACGTCTCTATTAAGTCTCCCCTCAATCTTCTAAACTCCAACGAATACAATCCCAGTATCCTCAGCCGTTCCTCATATGTTAGACCTGCCATTCCAGGGATCATCCGCGTGAATCTCCGCTGGACACGTTCCAGTTCCAGTGCCAGTATGTCCTTCCTGAGGTGTGGGGACCAAAACTGGACACAGTACTCCAAATGGGGCCTAACCAGAGCTTTATAGAGTCTCAGTAGCACATCTCTGCTTTTATATTCCAACCCTCTTGAGATAAGAGACAACATTGCATTTGCTTTCTTAATCACGGACTCAACTTGCATGTTTACCTTTAGAGAATCCTCGACTAGCACTCCCAGATCCCTTTGTACTTTGACTTTACTAATTTTCTCACCATTTAGAAAGTAGTCTATGCTTTTATTCTTTTTGCCAAAGTGCAAGACCTCGCACTTGCTCACGTTAAATTCCATCAGCCATTTCCTGGACCACTCTCCCAATCTGTCTAGATCCTTCTGTAGCCTCCCCACTTCCTCAGTACTACCTGCCTGTCCACCTAACTTCGTATCATCGGCAAACTTCGCTAGAATGCCCCCAGTCCCCTCATCCAAATCATTAATATATAATGCGAATAGCTGTGGCCCCAACATCGAACCCTGCGGGACTCCGCTCGTCACCGGCTGCCATTCTGAAAAAGAACCTTTTATTCTAACTCTCTGCCTTCTGTTAGACAGCCAATCCTCAATCCATCCCAGCAGCTCACCTCGAACACCATGGGCCCTCACCTTGCTCAGCAGCCTCCCGTGTGGCACCTTACCAAAGGCCTTTTGAAAGTCTAGATAGACCACATCCACTGGGTTTCCCTGGTCTAACCTACTTGTTACCTCTTCAAAAAATTCCAACAGGTTTGTCAGGCATGACCTCCCCTTACTAAATCCATGTTGACTTGTTCTAATCAGACTCTGCTCTTCCAAGAATTTAGAAACCTCATCCTTAATGATGGATTCTAGAATTTTACCAACAACCGAGGTTAAACTGATTGGCCTATAATTTTCCATCTTTTGCCTTGATCCTTTCTTGAACAAGGGGGTTACAACAGCCATCTTCCAATCATCCGGGACCTTTCCTGACTCCAGTGACTCTTGAAAGATCTCAACCAATGCCTCTGCTATTTCCTCAGCCACCTCTCTCAGAACTCTAGAGTGTATCCCATCGGGGCCAGGAGATTTATCAATTTTAAGACTTTTTAACTTTTCTAGCACTATCTCTTTCGTAATGGCAGCCATACTCAACTCAGCCCCGTGACTCCCTTTAATTTTTGGGCTATTACTCATGTCTTCCACTGTAAAAACTGATGCAAAGTACTCGTTAAGTTCTCCTGCTATTTCCTTATCTCCCATCACTAGGCTTCCTGCATCAGTTTGAAGTGGCCCAATGTCTACTTTTGCCTGTCGTTTGTTTCTTATGTACTGAAAGAAACTTTTACTATCATTTCTAATATTACTGGCTAGCCTACCTTCATATTTGATCCTCCCATTTCTTATTACACTCTTTGTTATCCTCTGTTTGCTTTTGTATCCTTCCCAATCTTCCGATTTCCCACTGTTCTTAGCCACTTTATAGGATCTCTCTTTTTCTTTAATACATTTCCTGACTTCCTTTGTCAGCCATGGTTGTCTAATCCTTCCCCGGATAATCTTTCTTTTCTTGGGGATGAACCTCTGTACAGTGTCCTCAATTATACCTACAAACTCCTGCCATTTTTGCTCTACTGTCTTCCCAGTTAGCCTCTGCTTCCAGTCTATTTTTGTCAGTTCCTCTCTCATGCCCTCATAATTACCTTTATTTAACTGTAACACCATTACATCCGATTTTGCCTTCTCTCTTTCAAACTCCAGACTGAACTCTACTATATTATGATCGCTACTTCCTAAGGGTTCCCTTACTTTAAGACCTTTTATAGAGTCTGGTTCATTGCAAAGCACTAGGTCCAGAATAGCCTGCTCTCTTGTGGGCTCCATGACAAGCTGTTCCAAAACGCCATCCTGTAAGCATTCCATGAATTCCCTTTCTTTGGATCCACTAGCAACATTATTTACCCAGTCCACCTGCATATTGAAGTCTCCCATGATCAATGTGACCTTGCCTTTCTGACATGCCTTCTCTATTTCCCGGTACATGTTGCATCCCTGGTCCTGACCACTGTTAGGAGGTCTATACACAACACCAATTATGGTTTTTTTGCCTTTGTGGTTCCTCAATTCCACCCACATAGACTCCACATCATCCGACGCTATGTTATTCAATACCATTGATTTAATTTTGTTCTTAACTAACAAGGCAATCCCACCCCCTCTGCCCACCTCTCTGTCTTTTCGATAAGTTGAAAAACCATTGAGGTTTAACTGCCAATCCTGACCCCCCTGTAACCAAGTCTCTGTGATGCCTACCACATCATAATCATTCACTATTATCTGTGCCATTAGTTCATCGACTTCGTTATGAATGCTACGAGCATTCGGGTAAAGTGCCTTAATGCTAACTTCCTTATCATTAGAGATGTTGGAAGTCATATGATGTCCTAAGTTATCCTTGCTTTTTTCTGCATTCTTCGTCTGCCTCAATTTTAAATCCGCCTGGACACATGCTATCCTGCTGCTTATCTTTCCATTTAACTCCATACTCCCTGTCGCTTTCACTTTCCCTTCCCCCAACTCAGAAGTTTAAAGTCCTACTGACCACCCTATTTATCCTCTTCGCTAGAACATTGGTACCCGATCGGTTCAGGTGAAGACCATCCCAACGGTACAGATCCCCCCTGTTCCAAAACTGATGCCAATGCCCCATGAAGTGGAATCCCTCTTTCCCACACCAATCCCTTAGCCACGTGTTTACTTGCCTAATTTTCTTATCCCTATGCCAATTGGCACGTGGCTCGGGCAGTAATCCGGAGATTATGACCCTTGAGGACCTGTGCTTCAATTTCCTGCCTAGTGCTTCGTAATGCCCAAACAGGTCCTCCACCCTAGTCTTGCCTATGTTGTTAGTACCAACGTGGACCACAACAACTGGATCCTCCCCCTCCCGCTCCAATATCCTTTCAAGCCGGTCATCCCACTCATACTGACCAATGACCAATAAAGGTGCCAATCCATAGGTATCAATTAGGGCTATGAACCACACCAGAAAAGCTCCCTAAGCAATTGGTAAGATCTGTTGTACGTTTTGTGGAGCCAACAACTTGCGAATAGTTGGAGTAAACTGTTGCCTCCAATTATTCTTTCGGCTCTTTCAAGTGAAAATATTAATCAAATTGTAATTGTTCTTACTAATCTTTTAAACACTAAGTTGACAACATTAGTTTAAACAGCCTTAATGGGGCACTGTAACAAAAATACAAACTAACAATGAACAAAAACTAATTGTTCTTTCTATACTGCATCCAAGGATCTATTTGTTTTACAATGGTAAAGAATGAGCCAGTAATGAATCTTAACAAAAAGAAGCAATTGTTCTTACAACAACTTTAAAAATCACACAACATCAGATTATAGTCCAACAAGTTTATTTGGAAGCACCAGCTTTCAAAGCACTGCTTCTTCATCAGGTGGTTGTGAAGCAGGACAATAAGGCACAGAACGTATAGCAAAAGATTACCGTGATACAAGGATACATTGAACAAACCTAGATTCTTACGTCTTTCATCTTTTAGAATGGATTTGCTGGTCCTTTAGAATGTAAATCCCAAGACTCCTTTTAAGTTACATTCGCAAGATAATTTAAAGTTTTAGAACAAAAGAGGGCACCTCGTTTAGACAATGCCTTAACGGTGTGAGGCTAGAGTCTGTCTGTATCCCAATCTTGAGTCAGATGGTTCTATTTCCAAAGTGGAGTTTACAAATGTTATATGGATTGACTGCTTGCACTGACTACTTGCAGGTTCTGCATTTTTTGAGCAAAATAGAATGTACCTGCAAACATAATTCTGCAAATACAAATTCACCCCATAAACCTATAAGTGTATGCGCATACAGGAGAGAGAGATAGGGTGAGTGTGTGCATGTGAGAAATTGTATGTTTGCGTGTGTGCAAGCTTGGTAAAGTGTGCGTGTGGGTGTGATGGAGTGCCTGTGAGAGGAAGTGTGTGTGGACGTCAGTGTGGGAGATGTATGTGTGTGCGTATGAGAGAGCTTATGTATGAGAGAGGATCTGTGTGTGTGTGTGAGAGAGAGAGAGCATGCATAGTGTACACTCTCTCACACAAACATGCTCTTACATACTCACACACTGATGAAGAAGCAGCACTTCAAAAGCTAGTGCTTCCAAATAAACCTGTTGGACTAAAGCCTGGCATTGTGTAATGTTTAACATTGTCCACCCCAGTCCAACACTGGCTCCTCCAAATCACGTTCTAATGGCAAAACATGGCTTATTGCATGATAGGAGAAAGTGAGGACTACTGGTGCTGGAGATCAGAGCAGGCTGGAATCAAATCCAGATCCCTGGCACCCTAAGGTAGCAGTGCTAACCACTGAGCTATTGTGCTGCTTTGTACAAGGCTGTTGAAATTGCTGATCTTAGAAGCTGTAGTCATGACATTCACAAAAGAAACTACATTTACGTTTTGGAGCTCTACCCTTATGGGCTTCCCTGAAGAAGACACTAAAGGTGCCAGTCTCTTCATATTGAATTAAAAGTTTACCATTTCTTCTGTGGCCTAACAACTGTCAGACTGAAATGTCTACACAGTCTAAGAGAAAGCATGCACACAGCATGAAGTATTCTCAAAGGACTGCATGAAACACTTCTACACAATAATGAGTCTCCTCTGTATGCAGTCCCCTTAAGGTACAGATCCCTGAGAACTACAGCAGAGAAGCAGCTGGCCATACCCCTCCCCACAATAGTCATGTAACCTGTCTGTTGCAACTGTTCCCTTTCTGTCATTGTAAGCCTGAAAGAGTTGTTTGTCAATTCTGCCAACAGCCCTCATAAACACAACATCTCACAGCACTCTATGTCTTTTTTTTATCAATGTTTGCAAGCAGCAGCACAACATTGCAGGTATTCACCCATTTTCTTCAAAACTCTTTTGTTTTCACCAGTTGTTCTGAACATCTGATTCAAGAGATAACTCTAATACCTTGAAGCTATGCTTTTTTAATATTCAAAAACAAAATTATCGTGACTGTAATGAGGTCAAACAAGTATAGGCTGAAATCATAGTGTATGCGTTCCTTGATTGGACCTGTTAATCTGGTCCAATCCGGGAACCCTGGCTGACAGATCCAAACAGGAGTGTCAGCAGTTCTGTTCAATCTGGGAGCTGGCTCTGAGGAAGCCAGACCAGTGTCAAGGACTATGCACATGCAAGCAAAGGGTGATTCGGTGATGGTTTACTGGTCTCTGTGGAGTTATTTCAAAAATAAATCAGCATTTGTATATTCTTTTGAAAATTGAAGGTAACTGAACTCTCTATTCCTGAGATGCTGCCTGGCCTGCTGTGCTTTGACCAGCAACACATGTGCAGCTGTGATCTCCAGCGTCTGCAGACCTCATTTTTTATTCATAGGACCAAGCTAAGCATTTCAATCCTCATAGTCTACACCTCAAAACCTTAGTTTTTTGCAACTTGGATTTACATCACACTTTTGACTTGTGAAATTAACTAAGATAGGGTTCTAGAAGACAAAATTGGATTTTGACTATAAGTGGATGCATTGCAAATGATGACCAAAGGCACATTCAGTAGATGAGTTTTGAAAAGATATCGAAAGGGAGAAGGAACATCCTGAAGAGGTTCAGTATAGGCACATTGACTGTGCTTGATGAAGGCATTATCTTGGGGAAGTAGCAGAGATTGATTCTCTGTAGAACCTGACACTCAGTGAAAAAGGTGCGCTGTATGGACATATTCTGTTTGTCTGTAAAGATTGGGGTCTGTCTGAATAAATATAACTTCCAGTGAGGATATGGGCATCTGGAAGATAGTACAAAATGGCTGAAAGAGCTGCACAGAATGCCTTCTGCATTGCTAAATTAGATTGCACTGAACCAGACAAACAAGAAACCCCAGACTGATATAATTCCAACAAAACATAGAAGTAACAGTTTATTATAAATTGCAGCTGGAGACATAAATATTCCCTGTGCCTACATAAATAGTTAATAACTAGAATGCAGAAGCAGGCTTTAAAACCGTTTCGACGTAAGTTATTTACCAGTTTAATGTCATTGGATCAAGCAACTATCAATGAAATTATATCATGTATTGATTGGTTGTTACCATACAATCATGCTCTATGTCTGACTATGAACAATGTATATAAACCCTATGCAAACTCTGTAAAGTTATCATATTCTTTTGATGATTAGAAATACTCATACTTCTGAGCTAATCAAAGTCTACCGACTTGGGTCATATCATGGAATAAACGATTGCTTGTGTGATTGACAAAGAGTCATTTACAAATGTGTTTATTGACTGTTTGCAGAATTGAGAGACTACCCCGGGCATCAGATCTTCACCAGCAGGCACTATTAAATCAAACTCTGTCCTCTGATAATCCTGAATTAGTTTCTGGTGTACTTCTTAGCATAGTCAGGATTATTTAGTAAGTAATTTTTGCTGTGTTAACAGATCCTGCAACAACATGCTAACTGTAGACAAACCATTATTACCCTTCTCATGCTGGATTAATTGTTGCTTTGTAAAATTTGAATACTTACAAAAACTGAGAGAATATTTAGTTTCATTTTAAATGTTTCTCATGAGGCAGTTGGTTGAAATTAAATTTTATCATTTACACACATCGATTTTATTTTACTGTCCAACAGTTTATCCAATTGGTCTTTTGAAAACCAAGATTGAATTTTCCACACCACAGCCTCAGACAATGAATTCCAGATCTTAGCAACTCACTTCATAACAAAGAATGGTTTGCCTCATATCACATTTGGTTCTTTTGTTATTCACCATAACTCAGAGCCCTCGGTTTTCAGCCTGTCTGCCAGTATAAACTGTTGTTCTTTCTCTTCTGTCCAGTCCTCTCATGATTTTGAGTGTCTCTGCCAAATCCAAACAATTATGTTTTTATAAAAGAGCAGACCCAGCTTCTCCAATTTTCTAAATCAGTTTTGCTCCTCTCTCATATCTCTACATCCTCCCTAAATAACAACATCCAGATTGGACATACCATTCTAGATGAAATAAAGCCAGTTTTTTTTATAAAAGTCACCTTTTTTTTACTTTGGTCATCAATGCCTCAATTTATAAGGTCCAAAATTGCATATCTTATCAACAACTTTCTCAATCTACTTTATCACTTTTTATTCACATATAGTCTTGCTGGTCCTCAATCTCTTTAGAATTGAAACTGTTATTTTATAATTCCACTTCTCAGTCTTATGACTAAAACTATTTCATCTCACAATTTTCTGCATTAAAACTCCTCTGCCATGTGTCTGCTTACACCAGCAGCCTGCTTATACCCTTGAGGAATCCATCACAATCCTTCTCAACACATGCCAACCATACCTTACTATTTCTTAGTAATATCATCTTTTTTCACCAATCCTTTATGCACCTAGTTTCTCCTTTCCAGTGTTAAATCCTGCCACTAGCTTAAATTCTTCATAAAGCACTAGCACATCTCACTGAATTGAAATTGGTCCTGGCCTTTGGTAAGGTGCAAGCTGTCCAGAGTTAGAAAATTTCACCACCTCCCTGAATTAGCTAAAATATTCCAAGACTCTACAGTTCTCTCTGTCTCCAGGCACACCTCTGCCTATTTTGTCCTCCAATTTGCAATACTATTTGTTACCCCAAAATTAATACCTTCAATCTGACTTGCAAGTTTCTTTCTTATTTCTCTAAAATCTGTCTTCAATACCTCAAACCTCTTTCTAGGTATGTTGTTGGTACTGAAATGAATTATGATCACTTGCTGTTCACCATTGGAACTGAAACTGTTTGAAGAACAAAATACATACAGTAGACTCCTTCAATATCTGCTTAGTCTCCTTGACTGATTAGCACTCACCTATACTCACTGTACTCTCTAAAAAAGTAGTTTTATCACACAATGCATGTGTTTACTATGACACAAGTGCTCTGGAGTTCCTATACAGAAAATAATGTGCAGACAATGGGAATATGACAGCTTGTCATACCTCTATTTATTAAATTATTAACTGACTTAATGAAAATATACATAAAACGTAAGTTAAGACACTAGATTACTCACCAATCAGTGTCTTCCCTCACTTTATTTTATAGAATGACAAACTTTAAGGTTTTACTTAATTCTTAATATCTACATATCTCCGATTTTAATTTACTGAAAATTTCAGAGCCCTTTAGTTTATTATCCTTTGGCATTTAATTTAATCTTTATCCCCCTGGACCTGATTAATTAATTAAACACCAATTGTAATTATATGATAAATTATCAATTTGGCTTTAGTTTTTAGACAAATTAATTGATTTGGTCTTACTTTACAGTTGATTAATTTAAATTAAATTAAAAGTTTATCAGTATATGCACACAAACGGCTTCTTATTCTGTAAGTGCGATCACTTTGTCATTTGTCCCTACTGTGCTGTTAGGTACTGTTGCTTTTTTTTGTCTCAGAGAGTTTACATGTATTAACCCGAGTGTATTTATTCAAGACAGTAATACATATTATAAATATTTGAGGTCTCAGCACTGATACTTGCAGTGCTCCCCTTGTTGTAGCCTGTCAACTTGGAAATGACCTTCTACCTCTAGTCTTTCCTTTCTGTCCATTAATCAATGCACCATTCATGCCATTTAGCCAAACTCAATGAGCCCTTGTCTTGTGAATTGATCTTTTCCATTGTAACTTATCAAATGTCTTTGGAAATCCAAGTGCTCTTCATCTGCTGGCTCCCCTTAATCGATCCCCACTACTTATATCCTTCAAAAGTTTTAAAATATTCATCAGTCATGATTTCCTTTTTGTAAACACATGTTGACTCCAACTGACTATACAATGATTTGCAAAGCATATTTCTAAAATGTCCTTGTAATCCTAGCACTTTTCTAAAGGAAAGTGATGTCAGGCAGATCCCTGTTTTATTCTGCTTCTGATGAATAACACTGTTACATTTGCTAACAGCTAATGCACTGTGATTGTTCTCAAATTTAGGGAATTTTGAAACATCATAACCAATGCATTCACTATTACTGCAGCAAACTCTTTAGGAGAAAGTGAGGACTCCAATGCTGGAGGTCAGAGTCGAGAGTGTGGTGCTGGAAAAGCACACCAGGTCAGGCAGTATCTGAGGAGCAGGAGAATTGACATTTCAGGCATAAGCCCTTAATCAGCAAACTCTTTACCCTGGTATATAGGTCATCAGGTCCTAGGGATTTGTAAGATTTTTGTCCTTTAAGATAGCTTTTGCTGACATTTAATTACTTTAAGTAACTCAGTCTTTTTTGCCCACTGTGTCCCTACAATTTCTAATATGAAATATTTACCTTTTACTATGAAGACAAGCTGAAAGGGAAAAATCTTAAACAAAACCAGAAATTTCTGAAAAAACCCAGCAGATGGCACAGCTTCTAGTAGTGATACATGTGAGACACAGGTTGTGAGTTATTCTGTGGACTGAGGTGGCAGCACAGAGGTCATGTAGGGTTCATAGTGTAAGAGGCTGAGTGGCAAGAGTGGGTGAAGGAACGTAATGCATGCAACATTGAGTTGTGATAGAGCACTCGCCTTGTTTGGAAGGTAGCATCTGTGGCAAAGTTGTTTCAGTTTAGGGCTAAAATATCCATATTTTTAGAGTCAAGATTAAAGTGGTGTTGGAAATGCACAGCAGGTCAGGCAGCATCTGAGGAGCAGGAGAATTGACGTTTCAGGCAAAAGCCCTTAATCAGGAATTCATATTTTTACCTCAGTCCACATAATATCACATTTTTGGAGGGTTTTTCACCTCACAGGTTTCCTCACCTTATCTGACCAAACCCATCTCATACAGTCATGGAGTCATAGAGATGCACAGCATGGAAACAGGCCCTTTGGTCCAACCCGTCCACGCCGACCAGACATCCCAACCCAATCTATTCCCGCCTGGCAGCACCTGGCTGATATCCCTCCAAACCCTTCCTATTCATATACCCATCCAAATGCCTCTTAAATGTTGCAATTTCACCAGCCTCCACCACATCCTCTGGCAGCTCATTCCATACACGTACCCTCACAGGCATATAGTTCACCAAGGAGGAAGAAACTGACAACAAACTCGCATTCCTGGACATCACAGTCGAATGAAAGGACAACGGCGAACTACAAACCTGCGTATACAGAAAACCGACAAACACTGACCAAATACTTAACTACACCAGCAACCATCCCAACACACACAAACGAAGCTGTATTAGAACACTATTCCAAAGACCCACCACACACTGCAGCACAGACGAACTTCGGAAGACAGAGGAGAACCACCTATACAATGTATTAAAGAAGAACAGATACTCAAAAAATACAGTCCGCAGATTCCTCAGGAACAAACCACGACAAGCAGACTTAACACAGCTAGAAACCCTAACCACCTTGCCATACATCAAAGAAGTTTCAGAAATGACAGCCAGACTACTAAGACCCCTTGGAATCCTAGTAGCACACAAACCCACCAACACTCTCAAGCAAAAACTAACAAACTTAAAAGACCCAGTACAACCCATGGACAAAACCAACGTCATCTACAAAATTCCATGCAAGGACTGCCACAAACACTACGCAGGACAAACAAGAAGAAAGTTAGCCACCAGGATACACGAACACCAGCTAGCCACAAAAAGACATGACCCCCTCTCCCTTGTAGCCCTACACATGGATGAAAAAAAACCTTATTTTGATTGGGACAACACATCTATCCTGGGACAAATGAAGCAAAGACATGCCAGAGAATTCTTAGAGGCCTGGCACTCCAAACACAATGCCATAAACAAACACATAGATCTAGATGCCATCTATCAACCCCTCAGAAAATGAACAGGAAATGACATCACCACAAACCCCAGGAACCCCATCCAGGACGAACATATAAATAGAAAGCAGGAGACAACAGCTTCGCTTCACTTGGAGGTCGCCACTGATGATGTTACCTAGCCAGGTAATGAAACATCTGGATATCAAACCTACAGCTCAGCGAGCAAACCTACACCCTAAACCTCAACCTGAGCTACAAAACTTCACAAACCTTGCACCTACCACCCTCTGTGTGAAAAAGTTGCCCTTTAGGTCTCTTTTATATCTTTCCCCTCTCACCCTAAACCTATGCCCTCTAGTTCTGAACTCCCCCACCCCAGGGAAAAGACTTTGTCTATTTATCTTATCCATGCCCCCCATAATTTTGTAAACCTCTACAAGGTCACCCCTTAGCATCTGATGCTCCAGGGAAAACAACCTTAGCCTGTTCAGTCTCTCCCTGTAGCTTGAATCCTCCAACACTGGCAACATCCTTGTAAATCTTTTCTGAACCCTTTCAAGTTTCACAACATCTTTCCAATAGAAAGGAGACACAATTATCTTGATGCTCAGCTTTGGGTTGGATGGTTGGCAGAACTGTTTGTTCGAGTCTCTGCATTACTGCCTTTGCTAAGAACCCTGATATCTGAGATCCCATGGGTGTTCCATTGGTTTGTCTGTAGGTTTTCTTATTGAAAGTGAAATGTTTTCCATTATTTATTTACCAGAGTATCTTTCAGTCTATTTACTCGATCAATCTTAGTCAAGAAAAGTTTAGAATTATAGTTTTGGATGCAAGTTTGATGCCCTGAAAATTAATACAGAAATTAATTATATCATGATCACATTTTCTCTGAGAATCTTTTACACTGAAATTACTAATTAATCCTGCTTCATTACACAAGACTAGATCCAAAAAGGTTTTTCTCCGTATTTGTTCCACAAGGTATTATTAAGTTGTCAAGAAATCATTCTACAAGCTCATATTCTACATTACCAATGCCTGGTAGATTTGTCCAGTATATAAAAAGATTAAAATCTCCATGATTATTACATTACTTCTATTACAGCTCCAATGAGTTTTTGCTTAATGCCTTGGCCAATTATATAACAACCATTGTGGAGCCTATATATGATGTCCACCAACATTATTGCTAATCTTTCCATTACTTATTCTGTTTCCTGATCTTTTGAGCCACTATCCTCTTGTGTTATCCATTACTATTAAGGCTGTTCCACTTCTTTTTGATGCTATCTATGGTTTCAATATTTAGTGTGCATTTACTTGGTCATTGGGTAATATGTCTTTATAATGGTGATTATTATCAAAACATTTTGTCTCTATTTGTTTGCAAGGTCAGCTAGGTTGTTCTGAAAGCTTTTGTTTATTCAGGCAAAAAGTCTTTAACTATATACTTAACCATTTTTTTTGCATGGATCTCCTTCACTGAACCATTGCTACATGAAACACATTGTCTTTCCTGTTCCACTCACGATGGCTCCTGTAAAAGCACATTCCGAACCAGGAAAATCTGCCATCCGAAATGTCAAATGCAGCAGTGATGTGGAAGGACCACCAACTGCAAGTTCCCCCCCAATCATAGAGCATCTTGACTTAAAACTGTACTGCTGTTCCTTCACTGTTACAGGGTCAAAATCCTGGAATGCCCTCCTAACAACTCTGTGGGTGCAATTGCATCAATGAGGACTGAAATGGTTCAACTTCTCAAGGCAAGTTAGGAATGACTAATAATTGCTGACAACATCCACATCCCCGAATTAATTAGTTTAAAAAATGTGATTTTTCAAATCACTCCACCATGCTATTGGCTCAGTTCCTCTTCACATCCTCAAAGCCCCACACCCTAATATCCCCCTCAATTCTCCATAATAGGAGTTTTTGTTTTTTACATGGCAGCTTGCCTCATGAGCACAGTTTTGTCTTTCAGTCAGAAGATTTTAATTTAAGATATTTTTCAGAGCTTTCATCACATACAACAGATTGACATTTAATATTAATCAGGATGTTCAGCAATTCAGAGATATTGTCATTTGAATCGGATCCCAAAACCTGTTTTGGTAGATGTTAAAGTCACATGATGCTGTTTGAAAAGAGCAGGAGAGGTGTCTTGACCTCTCAACTGGCCAATCAGGTATTTGTTTATTAATCTCATTCACAGTCTGTGGAATCTAGCTGCAATGAAATCGACTGCCACGTTTACCGACAAAACAACAGTTGCAGTGCATCCAAATAATGAATTAGCTGTGAATTACCATGGGTCATTCAGGCAATGTGAAAGGTGCCATAAACATGCAAGAAACATACATTGTTTCTATTACCGAATTTAGTTTTCCTTTGAGATAACTGCTAGCTTTCCTATGGCTAATGGAGTTAATAGAGTCAGACAGATCAAGAAAGTGCTGCACAGGCTTGCAGCCTGTGCTGACCTTACTGATTACAAGAGAGACATGATAACTATGTCTCAAGTAAGAAGACTGGGGATAAAAATCCCCAGTATCATTTCCGTTTTGTTATAATGTACCTTGGTGGGGATGGATGTCAGGTGTGGACAGTTTCACCTGTCATTTCCTCTCACCACTCCTTGGTCAAGTATCCAGCTGACACATATTGTCAAAGTTGACCTTATTTAAATAGTGGCTACTTGCATAAGGTACCAAACTGTGATTGATCCCTGTCAACCTGTTTCTCAACAAAAGATCAATGCCTTCAAGAAAAGAGAGGAAATTGGTTGAGGAAAACTAAATGGTGAATGAAAACTCTGGAAGTGTTTATTAGGGTATGGTCTGGTTTTGTTGCATGATGAAATTAATATTGTCATCTCTTGACATTATGAAGAGAACCATTTTGAATATGGTTTAATAATTTACATTGCCCTGCCTAGCTTGTCAAGAGTCAAAAGGAAACAACAGTTTTCCAAATTATTAAAGGCGTTTATGGAACAATAAAAGTGCAATAATTCAATCATTTTAAAAGGATGTAGAATACAATACTTATTAAATGCCAGGACAGCTGAGGTGAGCACTGTGATGAACAGAAAGCCTACTCAGCATTATGTCATATGAATGTTTTCAGTTTTGCTGACGGGTAGATAACCTGACCCAAGCATTTAATAAACCAAATTTAATGACTGTTTTCAGTGACTTACTGGGTCAAGGTAGAGTACTAATGAAAAAATGACTGCACCAAGGGAGTTTGACTACATCCAGTAAATGCATTTTCTAATATCCCAAGCACTATTGCTGTGTTATCTTAACAGGTTTACAACGGCGGCTGGAGGATTTCGGTCAGCAAAAGGCTGAGTAGGAGCAGACAGCCATTTTCCCAATGCCAATCATCCAGCCTCTAATTTAAACCCATGAGGCTGGTCATCAATAGAGATTTAATAAACATTGAAATACCTAAAGCAGCAATTATGATCCTCTTTCTCAGCATAACTATGTCACAATGATCCTGTTGTACAATATTGATGCATCTGAGGTCTCCATTCACTTGCACCATTTGTTCATCAAAAAGAACTTGGGAGCAAAGGTTCATGGTTAGGACATTTAGCTTCTCATTGTTGGTTTCGCCACTCCATGAAATTTTGGTTGTCTGTGATCTATTCAATTGACAAATTAAAAATGCTGAACATAAGATTTCCACAACCAGCCATAAACATTTCCAATATTATATATTAATTAAACTTTACACTTTGTCATAATGAAATATTTCATGCAGAAAGACGTCTTTCATTTCTTTTTAAAGTAAACATGTGTAAATTAACAAAACGGTCTCCTCCAAGCATGGTTTAGATATTCAAATAATTTTCAGGTCTATATCTGTGGAAAAAAAAAACCCTTGTGTTTTGTTTCTTTCTTTAAGGCAGTATTAATCTATAAAAAATATTTTCAATGATTTGTGTATCGATCGCTCTTGATTCCTTTGCTCCTGCACCAAAACTTAATTTTTTAAGTAATATTCCTACCATCCCCTTTGCCATCTTAGTTAAATATATTTATTGAATTTATATTTCCTATGTGAAGTCATTGAAAATTGTCTTTTTTTTTGTTTTCTATGCGTTTTGTCAGGTGAGGAGGCTTTTTTTTCCAATCCTTGTTTGACCACAACTTTTATGTAAAAGATATGTTTGCCAAAAAAATGTAAGAAAGATAGTTCTATTGTATTTAACTGGGTCTAAGTAAAATTTGAAAATAAAACTCCAGCCAAGATTTTTGCCAGGACAAAGAGCTTCTCCATCATGGTGAAAATGGCTGAAGTGGCTAGAAATATTAAATTCCACCATTGAACGTGGCACCTACCAACTTCATGGAGACCAGAATGGAGTTGCACATGGGTGATTTGCAGAGGTGGTTGGTCATTTAAATCATCAACTTCTTCTCCTCCTCCTTGATATTGGTGAGGTAGGTGCCTAAAACCCAGTGAAAAGGTAAGACTAGATAAAACTGGGTTTGGATTTTGTGGAGTCATTCAGATAGCCATTTGGGGAAATAAATTCCCCCTTTGAATCTGGTCCTGGGAAAACTTTGTGGGAGGTAAGTTTCCCTTGGTAAAAGTAAAGCATCCTTTGGGAAACCTTGGATATCCTTTGGGAGTAGTAAGACGTCCCTGTTAGAGAGGTCAGATACCCTTTGGAATTATTAGAAGAAGACATGCTTGTGTGTGAAAAGATCATAAGCGCATTGGGGTGAATTCCAGCCCCTGACTTATATGACTAATGGGGTCAGGCTGGAAAATATGGGAAAGAATGAAAAAAATAAGATTCTTGACATCAAGAGAAAAAGATTTGACTTTGCACATATTTTCAATGGCTAGATGGAAATCCCACTGGTGAGCAGCAAGGCACCTATTTATATGCACTAGCATCTCATTATTACCAAATCTCACTGCATTGCTATTTTCCCTGGCACTGGAGAGAAACTAGACAACAATAACTCACAACATATAAGTCAGAGCAAGTGACAGACAGCTGTAGCTCACCAGCATCATCTCTGGGCATCCATTTCGGCCAGCATCCCACATATCTCAGGACTTACTCTATAAGCAGTGAACATCTGCAACCAACATCCAAGGAGGTTGACAATAGCCAAATACTAGTCTCACCCACATTATCATGGCACATCTCCAACTCACTTATAATTTAGGTAACCAATCCAACATTGCAATATGTAGCTTAATATCACCTTTAATTATAACACTCATGCCAGGTTGCTTAGCATGCATCTCATGCTTCATAACTGGGCTCTTAGCTGGGTTTCTTCACATTTACCCACTTTGCACCTATTCTTGAATTACTGTTTTGCACTTTGCCAACTTTTTCAGAACTTAGCAGCTCACAATATTGCCTTTTATCACAAACACACTGCCAGGCAGCTTGCTATTTTTGTCAGCAGTGATCAGTGACGGTGGTGGACATTTTGTGACACTGTGCTATATCAAGGTTACAATTACAGAATGTGCCAGCACCTCATGCGTTCAACACACTAATTTACTTTAACCAAATGAACATGAGGAGAGTGGCCCATGGTCATGTCAAAGGGGACTGTCGTCAGTCGGAGAAATTAGCACGCAACTCATGTGCATCATCTGTTATCAGTACAGGCCTTGTAAACACTCAGCTGCTTCTGGTATTCAGGCTCAGGAGTTTGGTATCATGTTACTTCAGGGAGTGGGCCTCAGGAGTCTCTCAGGTTAAGTCTGGGGATTGGTAGTGAGTCAGTCGGTGAGGTGCATGGATATCAGTTAGGATCTGGTCAATCATGACTTGTCATCCCAATTCATTCAGGAAGTTATGCTACATTTATTCCTAACTGAAAATCAATTTGGGAGGGAGGGGCTTATCAGGGACCACATTGTGGTGGGTATGTTGAGGAAGTCAATTCTTAGGATTAGAAGCAGCATGTTGGGATGGAGATGAGGCAATAATTGTGAATGGGGCAATTCAACATATAAAGGAGGGAACTGATAGAACATGGTAGGGTGTTAATACAGGTGTTAGGATCATCGAACTTTGCCACTAATGAGGAGGATAATGCATTATGATGGTTGGCATGTCTAAGCTGTAGGCCTAGGGTTCAATAAGTAAAGTAAGGAAATGAAAACTTAAATGAAAGAGTTGAGTAGGAACCAAGGGAGGCTCAAACCTGATGGAATGTAATGAGAGTGGAAGGAGGAAAGAACATGGCAGTTTGCCGTGAGTATCTAATTGGCAGGTTGAGCCTGCAACTGACTCTGTGAAGTACCACCCATGTTGAGTTATGTTTGCATCCAAATTACAAGTGCACAATGGAAATGAAACATGGCTGCCACAATATCCACTGTGGGTGGAGCAAGTGTTTTATTCTCTGAGGGAACAGGCTCTATTTATGAACAACTATTGCCCTTCAAGACACATTTTGCATTAATGAGGCAATTACATGCTATGGGTTAAAACCATCTATAATCACAGAATTCTGGATGTCAACATATGAACTATGTCAACTATAAATCCTGAGCACAAGTAATCTTGGCAATATATTTGATTGTTACAAATTAATCCTCATAATGTTTGTGAAATAGAAATAATGTCAGGTGAGTTATAATGTTTCGCCTATACTCTACAATTCAGAGCCATTCCACAGTCTTATAGTCTACACAAAGTCTAAGAATTACTTACATTGAAAGAAGTTTGTGCATGCTACAGGGAGAGTGGTAGACCATGAGCCTTGGTGAGAGGTGAGTGAAGTAGCATAGATAAAGTGGACAATGAAATTTCACTTAGCCAGGTGCCAGCTTCAGGCCTAGCTGGCACAGTATAGTGCCATTCTCTCCCCTGCTGGTGCTATGGAAAATGTTTAGTCCTCCTAGATGGTTTAACAAACAACCACCATGAATTCCAAGTCCCTGCCAGCAACATTGGGTGCAAACTTACCTGCATCAGTTATTTACAGGGGAACTTTTCACACTATATAAAGGACTTTTGCTGCCTTGCAGTGTTTAAACGGAGGCACAGTTGGGGTTTAAATATGACAGCAGTACCAGAAAGTCTGTTAAGTCTTGGCAGTAATGGACATTCCCACTATGGGAAATCACATGGTAGAGTGAAGACTGCACCACAGAGGAAAGATCCATGCTTAATGAGGCAGCAGCATAATTTACATGAGAAAGCTTCCTAAAACACATGGAGTGAAACCCTTCATGAAATTCCCAAAATTGACACTTTGCAAAACATTAGAAAAATTCCACATGTGTGACTGTCAAGCTGTTATCTGTCAAAGAACTGTCAAAATATTATAAACATCTTCAAATCTCTTAAAAAATCTTGCAAACAGTGAAAGAACTGTCAAAGCTGTGGAGGAGCTGTCAAACAGTTAGTAGAACATGTCAAAACTGATAAGGCATTTAAAACATGTGACTTTTAACCTTTGGGGAAAATGGATGGACAGTTGAAAAGAGGATGTTACCAGCCACACTCCGTTAATATAAGTTTAAGAATTTCCATGACTTGATTAGTACATGTTGATTTAATAAGAATTCATCATCCCTGTCTGGCACCTTCTATTCACAGTCATCGAGTCATAGAGATGCATAGCACTAAAACAGACCCTGTGGTCGGACTCATCTATGCTGACTAGATATCCTAACCTAGTCTAATCCCATTTACCAGCACTTGGCCCATATCCCTCTAAACCCTTCCTTTTCATATACTCATCAGATGCCTTTTAAATGTTGTAATTGTACCAGCCTTTACCATTCCCTCTTGCAGCTCATTCCATACATGCAACACCCTCTGCATGCAAAGGTTGTCCATTAGGTCCCTTTTAAATTATTCCCTTCTCACCCTAAACATTTGACCTCTAGTCCTTGGCTTCCCCATGCCAGTGAAAAGACCTTGTCTATTTATCCTATTCATACCTCTCATGATTTTATAAACCTCTGTAAGGTCACCCCTCAACCTCCGACACTCCAGGAGAAACAACCCCAATCTATTCAGCCTCTCCCTGTAGCTCAAATTCTACGATTGGCATCTACAACAAAAGGTTTGGACTCTTTGATGTAGGACCATGAATTCCAATAGTTGTTTTGCTTGAAATAAATTATGGTTTTTGTAAGGTCTTATTAAAATGAAACAATTTAAATTTTATAAATGTGTTTTCAAGAAACAGCACTACAGACACCAAAACTGGAAGTGTATTGGACAGTGAAGAGGGTTACCTCAGATTACAACAGGATCTGGACCAGATGGGCCAATGGGCTGAGAAGTGGCAGATAGAGTTTAATTCAGATAAATGCGAGGTGCTGCATTTTGGGAAAGCAAATCTTAGTAGGAATTATACACTTAATGGAGAGGTCCTAGGGAGTGTTGCTGAACAGAGACCTTGGAGTGCAGATTCATAACTCCTTGAAAGTGGAGATGCAGGTAGATAGGATAGTGAAGAAGGTGTTTGGTATGCTTTCCTTTATTGGTCAGAGTATTGAGTACAGGAGTTGGGAGGTCATGATGTGGCTGTACAGGACATTGATTAGGCCACTTTTGGAGAATTGTGTGCAGTTCTGGTCACCTTCCCATTGGAAAGATGTTGTGAAACTTGAAAAGGTTCAGAAAAGACTTACAAAGATGTTTCCAGGATTGGAGGATTTGAACAATAGGGGAAGGTTGAATAGGCTAAGGCTGTTTTCCCATAGCATCGGAAGCTGAGGGGTGACCTCGTAGAGGTTTATAAAATCATGAAGGGCATGGATAGGACAAATAGACAAGGTCTTTTCCCTGGGGTGGGGGAGTCTAGAACTAGAGGGCATAGGTTTAGGATGAGAGGGGAAAAATATAAAAGAGACCTAAGAGGCAATTTTTTCATGTACAGGGTGGTTCTTGTATGGAATGAGCTGCCAAAGGAAGTGGTGGAAGTTGGTACAATTGCAACATTTAAGAAGTATTTGGATGGATATATGAATAGGAAGGGTTTGGAGGGATATCTGGTTGGCATGGACAAGTTGGACTGAAGGGTCTGTTTCTGTGCTGTACATCTCCATGACTCTATCACTAAAGTATAGCGAAAGTCACAATATTTTATCTTCTAGACCTATATTTTGTCTCATCTGTGCATGGACATTGAGGTCTACCAATGATGAAATGACATGAGTTGGCATGGTTGGTGAAAGATAGAAGTATTCACCATATAAGGCACTTGCCATAAGAGCTAAAATGGGTTGAGAGAGAGTACAAGTGAATACGTTGACTTAGAGGTTATAGGGATCATGGACATTGGTTGACATTAACAGTGTGGTTGCCATGCGGACTAGGTATGTTTCCATTAGATAAGACATACTTTATGTCATACCTTAAGAAGAGAGATAAAAACAGATAGTAAGAGTTTCCACAACTATTTTAAAAGGTAAGCACTGCATGATAGAAGAGGAGTCTGGGGAACGAATCGTGGAAATTAAGGACATGGCAGATGAATTAAAAAAGTAATTTGCATCAGTCTTTGCTTTTAGAGGGTATAAATGATATCCCTGAAGTAGTTGTAAAGCAATGAGGTTAAATAAGCCACAAATCTGACAAATGGAGTATAATATATGAAATATGAGTTTTCCATTTAGACAAGAAGAATAAGAAATAAGCAGATTACCTAAATGGTGAGAGACTGTAGAATTCTGAGATGTAGACACATCTTGGCATCCTTGCACATGGATCTGAAAAAACAAGTTAGTAAGTAAGTACAAGAGGCAATTAAGGAAAACTAATGGAACATTATCATTTTTTCAAGGGGAACTGACTGAAGGGAATTGATGCAAATATAAGGAATTTTTTCTTCAGTTATACAGAGCATTGGTGAGAATGCATCTGGTATATGGAATACAGTACTAATGTCTTTATTTAAGGCATTGAAAGCAGTTCAGAGAGTAGAGTAATATCTGGAATAGAAAGCTTACCTTACAAAGAAAGCTTGCGTAGGCTAAGCTTGTATCCATTGGATTTAGAAGAGTAAGAGGCAACTGGATTAAAATATATGAGATCTTGAATGGTTTTGATGAGATGATTTGGAAAGAATGCTTCCTTATGTGTGTGAATCTAGAACTCAAGATCACTATTTAAAAATAATGAGGTCACCCATTTATGACAGAGGCAAAGGAGAAATGTACTTTGAGGATGATGATTCTTTGGAATTCTCTTCCTCAAAAGGCACTGGAAATTTGATTATATTTAATGATTTGGAAGTGCCAGTGTTGGACCAGGAAGGTGGTGAAAGGTCATCAGGATAGGTGGAAAAGTGGAGGAATCACATTTTGATGAATAGCACTGCAAGTTGGAGGGGCTGAATGGATTAATTAGTATGATCATGTGTTCATAATTATTTCATTCTGCAATGCAGTTAGTTTAATACTCTAAAGTGAATCATTTTAAGTCTCAGACTAATCCTAATTATCAAAGCCAGTGGCTGCTGTCATATAAATACCAGTCTGAGGCCCTGCCTAACTGAAGAGCTTCCACCCTCCAATGTTAATTCTGTATGACACTTACTGCTCTCCCAATGGGTATTTCTATGTTTTCACAAAGAAAGATCATCCATTTCAGATATTTAAAAAATCATTTGTGGTCATTTCTCCATAGGAATGCACGTCTGTCTCACTCAATACCAACTTGAATAAACAGAGAAGATTTCCAATCAAACCAGCATTTCATTCTCCTGCAGTATCAGTCTTTACATCTTTTCTTGTTTCTATATGTATTGCTTAACACCTTAGTGTTATCCTCTCCCCAGCTCCATTCAAGGTTTTAGGGGTATGCACACTTCTGTTTGAGGTGCTACTCACTTCTCAGCATGGCTAAACAACATGATACCATGCACAGGTAAATGAATCTTTAAATGAACAAGAAGACCACTGGCATGTGAATATAGCTCTTGGCAGGTATCAATTAAATTAAGAACTTACCACTGTTCATCAGAAGTTGGCACACATTGCAGCATTATCTGTAAAAGTGAAGATCAAGTGTATTACTCCTGGAATTTCTGATTGACCTGTGCGTTTAACATTGCAACATCAAGATATCTGCTCAGTTTCTTTGCTATGCCTAATACATCAGTGTTCACACTCTCTGCTCTCCATTTCACTAAAGGAACAATCGGGTGTTATTTCACTCTCAGGTTGATGCTGGTGGTTGGTTTTCCAAACAGGACAGTGAATGCTTATTTGAATCATTTTCAATAAATCTTGAGGGGCGAAAATAACCTTTGTCATGTTAATTTTACAGGCAAATAGCGGATTTGAATTGTTCTTAATTCCTGGGATAAGCTCCTGTGCCAGAATCACATCATAAAAATATATGACATTATACTGATTCAGGCCACTTCAGGGAAGTAGGCCACTTAGCCCCAGCTGATATGTAACTCCATACACAAATCCTTTCTTCTAGAGTTTTGGTTAAGAAAAATCTAACATTCTCAGATTTCAAGTTCACAATTGATCTAGTGCCAACTGACATTTGGGGAAGAAAGTTCCAAATGTCAACGATCATTTGTGTGTCCAAATGATTTATCACTTCACTTCTTTAAGGTCTGGCTCTAAACTTTAGACAATGATTCCTAATCCAAGAATACACAGCTAAAGATAAATATCTTCTCTCTTGTTACTCTATCAGCGCCTCTTAATATCTTGAAAATAACAAACCAAATCACTATGTTATCTTCTACATCCCAAGGTAATCTCTCTCTCTGATTTAATATTTGGAGACTAAGTGCCACCTGGTGAACCTATACAGCACTTAAAGTCATAGAGTCATAGAGATGTACAGCACGAAAACAGACCAACTTGTCAATGCCGACCAGATATCCAAACTCAATCTAATCCCACCTCTAGCACCTAGTCCATATCCCCCCCAAACCCTTCCTATTCATATGCCCATCCAGATGCCTTTTGAATGTTGCAATTGTACTAGCCTCTATCACTTCCTCTGGCAGCTCATTTATTCATATACCATTCTCTGCATGGAAGAAGTTGCCCTTTGGGTCTCTTTTATATCTTTCCCCTCTCACCCTAAACCTATGCCTTCAAGTTGTTGGCTCCCTCACCTTAGGGAAAAAGCTTTTCCTATTTACCCTATCCATGCCCCTCATGATTTTATAAACCTCTTTAAGGTCACCCCTCAGCCTCCGATGTTCCAGGGAAATCAACCCCAGCCTGTTCAAACTGTCCCTATAGCTGAAAACCTCCAACCCTGGCAACATTCGTAGAAAGCTTTTCTGAACCTTTTAAGGTTTCACAACATCCTCCCAATAGGAAGGAGACCAGAATTGCATGCAATATTCCAAAAGTAGCCCAACCAATGTCTTGTACAGCTGTATCATGACCTCCTAATTCCTGAGAAAGAGAGAGAGAGAGAGAGAGAGCAACACTGTTAACTGACATAGCACTGAACCTGTACAGTTACTGCCTTTGCTGTTTGAATTCTAGACATCGGAGTGCTTCTGGGAAAATTAACAAACAGTGACATTCACAACTAAGCTTGGAGGAACCTGTTTGGGAGAGTTCACAGCACAGAAACAGATAAGTGAATATTTTTAAGTGTGGCCTTACAGTAAGGCTGCAGTGGTGAGTAGAATGTGTTCTTTCTTGATTATATGTTGTATTGAGATATGTCTCTCGATTATACTTAAAAATATCAGCCATAAATATTAAGTTAGCCTGGAGCAGTGTTTTACCAAGGAAAAAGACAGTGCCAATTTCTGGGTCTGTAGATTGAAAGAAACAGAAATGGCCTTTAGTAGAGTGATATGCAGATTTTGTTGGATGTGGGAGATTAGGGAAAGTTTACAAGTTACTGAGGATTACATCTGCAATAAATGCTGTTAGTTGCGAATCCTATCAGATCAAATGGATCAGTTGGAGTGACAGGTAGAGACAATGAGGAATTTACAAGAGCATGGGTGTGTGATGGATGGCAGTTATAGGAAGGGAAAAATGTTGCATATACTGTCACATAGATAGGTTAACTACAGGAAAGGTAAGAGAGGTAGGCAGATAATGCAGGAGTCCTCTGTGGCTATCCCCATTTCAAATAGGTATGCTGTTTTGGAAAAATGTAGGGCGTAATGGATTCTCAGGGAAATGTAGCAAGAATAGCTAAGTTTCTGGAATCGAGACTGGTTCTAATGCAATGACGGGGGTGATGGTTTCCACGTGACCAATTATGTGAGGGGACTCGCTAGTCCAAGGCACAGACAGATGTTTCTGTGGCCAGCAGTGAAAAATCAGAATGGTGCATTGCCTCCCTGGTGCCAAGATCAAGGCTGTCTCAGAGAGGGACCAGCAGGAGGTCATTGTACATACTGGAACCAATGACATAGGAAGGGAAAGGATGAGATTCTGAAGTGAGATTACAAAAAGTAAGGCAGGAATTTAAAACAGAGGTGCTCAAAGGGTAGTAATATCTGGATTACTCCTGGAGCTGCGAGCTATTGAGGGTAGGAACAGGTTATAGCAGATGATTGCATGGCTGAGGAGCTGGTGTATGAGAGAAGGATTCACATTTTGGAACATTGGAGTTTCTTCTGAGGTAGAAGTAATGTATACAAGAAGGATGGATTGCACCTAAATTGGAATTGGACTAATATACTGGCAGAGAGCTTTGCTAGAGCTGCTCAGAAGGATTTAAACTGGTAAGGTGCCGGGGGTCGGGTTTGGAGGAGGGAGGGGATTGGAAGTAGTGCGTGGGACCCAGGGAGATAGTGAGGAAAGAAATCAATCTGAGACTGGTACAGTTGAGAAAAGAAGCGACTCAAACAGTCAGAGCAGGCAGGGACAAAGCAGAGAGCAAGGTAGGACTGATAAATTAAACTGCATTTATTTCACTGCACGGGGCCTAACAGGGAAGGCAGATTAACTCAGGGCATGGTTAGGAACATGGGACTGGGATATCATAGCAATTACAGAAACATGGCTTGGGGATGGGCAGAACTGGCAGCTTCATGTTCCAGGATGCAAATGCTTAAGGGAAGATGGAAAGAGAAGTATGAGGGGGAGTGGGGTTTTGATAAGGGATAGCATTACAACTGTACTGAGGGAAGATATTCCCAGAAATGCATCCAGGAACGTTATTTGTGTTGAACTGAGAAATAAGAAAAGGATGATCACCTTACTGTGATTGTATTCTAGACCCCCTAATAGTCAGAGGGAAATTGAGAAACAAATTTGTAAGCAGATGTCAGTTATCTGTAAAAATAATAGGCTGCTTATGGTAGGGGATTTTAATTTTCCAAACATAGACTGGGACTGTCACAGTGTTAAGGGTTGGATGGAGATGAATTTGTTAAGTTCCCTAATCAACTTGGGAAATAAGGCAGGGCAAGTGACTGAGGTGTCAGTGGGGGAGCACTTTGGGGCCAGCGACCATAATTCTATTCGTTTTAAAATAGTGATGGAAGTGGATGGACCAGATCAAAAAGTTGAAGTTCCAAATTGGAGGAAGGCTAATTTTGACAGGCAAGAACTTTCAAAAGCTGATTGGGGGCAGATGTTTGCAGGCAAAGGGAAAGCTGAAAAATAGGAAGCCTTTGGAAATGAGATAAAGAGAGTCCAGAAACAGTATATTCCTGTTAGGTTGAATGGAAAGGCTGGTAGTCGTAGGGAATGCTGGATGACTAAAGAAATTGAGGGTTTGGTTAAGAAAAAGAAGGAAGCATATATAAGGTATAGACAGGATAGATCAAGTGAATCCTTGGAAGAGAATAAAGGCAGTAGGAGTATACTTAAGGAGAAATCAGGAGGGCAAAAAGGGGACATGAGATAGCTTTGGCAGAGTTAAGGGGAGTCCAAAGGGTTTTTACAAATACATTAAGGATAAAAGGGTAACTAGGGAGAGAATAGGGTCTCTCAAAGATCAACAAGGCGGCCTTTGTGTGGAGCCACAGGATATAGGGGAGATACTAAATGAGTGTTTTACATCAGTGTTTACTGTGGAGAAGGACATGGAAGATGTAGAATATAGGGAAATAGATTGTGACATCTTGAAAAATGTCTTTATTAGATAGGCGGAAGTGTTAGATATAGAATATAGCGAAATAGATGGTGACATCTTGAAAAATGTCCAGATTACAGAGAAGGAAGTGCTGGATGTCTTGGAACACATAAAAGTGGATAAATCTCCAGGACCTGATCAGGTGTACCCCAGAACTCTGTGAGAAGCTAGGGAAGTGATTGCTGGGCCCTTTGCTGAGATATTTGTATCATCGATATTCACAGGTGAGGTGCCAGAAGACTGGAGGTTGACTAACGTGGTACCACTATTTAAGAAGGGTGGCAAGGACAAGCCAGGGGACTATAGACCACTGAGCCTGGCATGTTGTTGGAGGGAATCCTGAGGGACAGGATGTACATGTATTTGGAAAGACAAAACTGATCAGGGATAGTCAACATGGCTTTGTGTGCAAGAAATCCTGTCTCACAAACTTGACTGAGTTTTCTGAAGACGTAACAAAAAGGATTGATGAAGGCAGAGAGGTTGGTATGATCTATAGGGACTTCAGTAAGACATTCGACAAAGTTCCCCATGGGATTGATTAGCAAGTTTAGATCTCATGGAATACAGGGAGAATTAGCAATTTTAATACAGAACTGACTCAAAGGTAGAAGACAGAGGGTGGTGGTGGAGGGTTGTTTTTCAGACTGAAGGCCTGTGACCAGTGGAGTGCCACAAAGATCTGTGCTGAGTCCACTACTTTTCGTCATTTATATAAATGATTTGGCTGTGAGCATAAGAGGTACAGTTCGTAAGTTTGCAGATGACACCAAAATTAGAGGTGTAGTGGACAGCAAAGAAGGTTACCACAGATTCCAATGGGATCTTGATCAGATTTCTTCCAATGCGTATATCCTTTCTAAAACATGGTGATGAAAACTGTTCACAGTCCACAATAGAAACAGAAATTACTGGAGAAACTCAACATGTCTAGGATCATCTTCAGAGAGGAAGCAGAGTTAATGTTTCAGGTCCAATGATTCTTCTTCAGTATTTCTCCAGCAATTGATGTTTTTGTTTCTGTTTTCCAGGACCTGTCATTTTGTTTTGCTCACAGTACTCCATCAGTTGCCTAACCAAGGCTTTGTATATCTGTGTTGTAACTTTTACTCTCTTGCATTCCAATCCTATAAGTATAAAAGCAAACCTTGGAATCATGGAATGTTACAGTATGAAAATAGCTCTTCAGTTCATCAAGTCCATTCCACCAAAAATACACTATGCTAGTCCCATTTTTCTGCACTAGGTCCATAGCCTTGAATATTATAACACTTCAAGTGCTCATCTCAGTACACTTTAAAGGTGGTGACATTTCCTGCCTTAATTTGCTTCCCAGGCAATGCATTCCAGACCTGCACCAACCTCTGGTTTTCTCTCAAATCTCTTATTTACCTCCTGCTTTTCACTTTAAAATGATGCCCCCTTGTTACTGACCATTCAACTAAGGGGAACAGTTGCTTTCTATCCACCCTGTCCCAGCCCCTTATTATCTTATACACCTTTATCAGATCCCATGCCCTCAACTTGTTGGTCTTCAAAGTGAACATCCCAAGCTTACTAGCCTCTCCCCACAGCTGAAATGCTTCATCATAGGTGACTCCATCCTGGTGACTCCCTTTTCACCCCCTCCAGGGAAATCACATACTTCCTATAGCATAGTGCTCAGAACTGCACAAAATACTCCAGTTGTGGTTTAACCAAAGTTCTGTACAGCTTCAATTTAACCTCTCTACTCTGATCATCTATGCCATTGCTGATAAAAGGCAAGCATATGCCTTCTTAATTAGCTTGTTAATCTGTCCAGGGATCTGTGAACAAACACCCTGAGGTCCCTTTATTCCTTTGATTTTCCTTGTGTTATGCCATTCATTGTATGCATCCCTTGTCTTAATCTTTCTTCCAAAGTGCATCACCTCACATTTGCCAGGGCTGAAATTTCATCTGCCACTGATCTGTCCATCTGACCAATCTGTTTTTCTCTTTCTATAACCTAGCATCTTCCTCCTCACTGTCAACCTCCTGGCCACTGTTTATGTCATCTGCCAACCTACTTAACATTCCGCCTAACATTCTCACCTCCTCATTTATCAATATCACATACAATTAGGAACCAAGCACTGATCCCTGTGGTATGCACACCAGGCTCCAGTCACACAACCAGCCTTCTACCACCATCCTCTTTCTACTGTCACTCAGCCAATTTTGAATCTAATTTGACAAGTTACCCTGGATCCCTTCTTTATCATTTTCCCAGCTGGGACCATGGCAAAGACCTTGCTAAAATCTATATGATTACCAGTAACTGACCTACCCTCATACAAACATTTGGATTCCATTAGCCTTCTTGATTATTTTCTATTGCATAATGATATTTTAATGTCCATGCACATGGACCCAAAAGACCAGTTAGATCTCAGAATATACTTTGTTCTGCCTTTTCTGATTCCGAGTGAAAAACCTTACTTATGCCTAAATTGACATCCATTTACTATAGTTTTGTCTGTTCAGTTAATCTGTTAAAACTTTTTTGAAATTTTATTGCTTCAATCTAAACTATTTAAATACCAGCTATTTTTGTGTCATTGGTAAATTTTGATGTGATTTTCAATCATATCGTTGAAGTCATTAGTAAAGATGGGTAATCGTGTGAATCATTATGTTCTGACACAAATTCTTTTGGGTTAGAAATAGGAGCTTCCTGTTAATTAGAGACCTGCACTTCACAGGGTACAATGCTCCTAAAGCTGATGGACCAATTACTAATGGTCCTGTCAGCAAACTAGTTGGATTCAATACAAATTTCTAGATCTGCGTATCCTGAAGGAAGGAACATGAGAATGTGTATTGACCCTTCAATCCTTCACTTCTCTTGTATTCAATTAGTTCATGACTGATCTACATCTTAACTACTTGCCTTCATTCCATATTGCTCTTCTTTAACCCTTCATTGAACAAAAATCTATCAATCTTTTAATTGAATTGATCTAGGATCACTAGCTTTTTGATACTGAGAGCTAAAGATTTCCATCATCCTTTGTATGAAGAATTGCTTCTGGACATTATCCCTGAAACCTACTGTGATTTTAAAGTGAGTCCTCCATCTGACCCCACCCACCTCAGCTTGCCTGAATTCCAATGCTCAAGAAAATAATTTATCTTTATCTCCCCTTCAACTCCTTGATGTGTTCCTGTGTCATGAACATCACTATCTGTGAGGTCTTAAGTCAGCTGACATCGGTGTACATAAAATATCCTCCTCAAAAACTAACTGGTACATTCTAAAACAAAAGCAATTGATCTGAAAGAGAAATTGAACCATGCTGGAAATATTCAGTAAGTCTGTAGCATCAGTAGAAAGTGAAACATAGTTAATATTTAGAGTTAAATACAAGTCTTCATAAGTAATACAAGCTGCTGGTTAATTACATCTCAGGATTCGGTTGACAGGCATAAATTACATGAATTTCCCTGAAAGTCTATGACATTATCTGAATTCATCAGCTGATCTGCTGCCTTACAATTCACTGACAGCAATGTATAATGCTACATGCTGTGGGGAAATATAACAATATTACTTTTTGGGTTAGTATCTGAAGTCATAGCATTTAGGCTTCATCAATGGAAGGTCACAAGTTTGAATCCAGACATTGTGTTTGTATTATTAAAGTACATCTGTTTGATGTGGATATATCTTATAGTCTCTTCTACTGCATAAGGCAGCACTGAGAAGTTGCATTTTCACTATTCATTGACTTATACTAGAATATATTGAGTGAAGAATTCAGATTATTCTCCATCCTCCTGTGTGTGAATGCTTGGCTCAATGAGATAAGCCTTCACATTCTAAAGCCCTCAATTCTCCTGGGAACTACAATCCACCTGGATATGTCTCTCGAAAGAGTTTATTTATGAAGTTATCTCAAGGAAGATGCATTTTGAATACAAAATGAACAAATCAAAGATTTGTCTTCTTCCACAGTATTCTGAATTGCACAAATGTTCACTTCCATAGAGAAAATATTTTATAATTAGTATATTAAAGCAAATGCGTTGCTTTGCTATCTAAAGGTTATTTTAAAAAGAAGATGGATAACTGTGGGAGAGATGAGGTGGAAGCAGGTTGAGGGACCTAGAATAACAACAATGTGCTGTAACAAATACAATGTTTAACACATACAGTACCTGGAAAGGAATGAATCTCTACACATCACATGTTGTACAGACCCTTCCGCATATATTGTTCATCTGATAAAAAAGAGTTACAATCCAATTGTAGCCTTTACTTGTGCAGCAGACATGAATTTCACCAAATAAAAATCTTAAATTAGAAGAAACATTACAATGATTGTGTGTTCACACTTTCTAATTTACTGTAATATAGTGACATATCTGCTATGATATATTGGGAAGCTGCTGAAACAGAAACTTCTAAAAGAACAGTAATGTTGTGATAATAACAACATTCATTGCTACAATAGTAAAGCATATGGAACAGTAAACTATACAGAAGACTACATTGCAGCAAGGCACTAAATGGGGATGGAGACTGATATCTTTAACAGTATCATCTCAAAAGCTGGCATTGTGTCTAAAAGTAGTTTAGCTGAACTCATTTGGAGATCTCAGGGGGTATAAAGAATATCATGTTGATAGATGGTTGCTTCAGCAGTTCAGACCCAGAGTAAATTGGGTGGTCAGCACTAAGACTCTCTTGGAAAGAACAAATCCTCTTCTGGGCAGTCACGTCTTGAACTCTCCATTTATACAGTCATTTCCTGCAGTTTTTTAAAAAAAGCCTTGTGTTATATGTGAAGAGTAAAGACAATCAGTGATGTTTACTTCACAAGCTAGTATGCTCCCTATTTGTATTAAACTGAGTTGGACAGCTTGTCTATGTCATAGAAGTCACACAGAAAATGTGTTTTTATTATTATTATTAACGCATTTAATGGTGACCTTTACTTTTATTTAGAAAAATATCAACTGACTTATATAGTCTGTTTATACTATTACAACTAGTTGCAATAATAAAAACTTGCACTTACATATTGTCTTTAATTTAGTCACTCTAATTAGCAGGGATAATGAAGCCAATGGCAGGAGGCAGCTGATGATTTGCTCTATGTGCTGTGTGATGATAATTTTAAAATAGGTGCCTGAAGCATCAGTGTGTTTCAAGCATCAGAGGTCCATATAATCAGAGGGGGATGGTAGCAGTAATGGTATTGTTCAAGTTATCCAGAAGCCTGAATGAATTCTTCAGAGACATGAGTTCACGTATTATCATGGCAACTGAGGGAATTTAATCTCAATTAAATAATAAATCTGGAATTAAATGCTATTCCCATTAAGACCTACCAGAATTTTAGTTCACAAATGTCTTTGAGAGGAAGAAATCTGCCATCCTCACCTGATCTGGCCTATGTGTGATCCAGACTCTCATCAATGTGGTTGACTTTACAAGATAATACATGGCTTGGAAAGGGTGGACACTAGGAAATTGTTTCCGTTAGGCAAGGCAACTAGGACCCTTGGACACAGCCTTAGAATTAGAGGGGGTAAATTCAGAACAGAAATGTGGAGACATTTCTTCAGCCAGAGAGTGGTGGGCCTGTGGAATTCATTGCTGCAGAGTGCAGTGGAGGCCGGAACGCTAAATGTCTTCCAGGCAGAGATTGATAAATTCTTGATGTCACAAGGAATTAAGGGCTAAGGGGAGAATGCGGGTGAGTGGAGTTGAAATGCCCATCAGCCATGATTGAATGGCGGAGTGGACTTGATGGGCCGAATGGCCTTACTTCCACTCCTATGTCTTATGGCCTTATGGTCTTCAGAAATAGCCTAGCCTACCAGTTAGTTCAAGGGACTGCTCTGCTATTCAATAAGATCATGGCTGATCTGATTTTAATGTCAAATTTACATTCCTGCATATCCCCTATAATCTTGCAACCTCTCAGTAATCCAAAATACTTGTACCTCTGGTTTTAAAATATTTAAAGGTTCTGTATTAACTGCCGTTTAAGGAAGGGAATTCCAAAGATTCACTATACTCTAAGAGAAAAAAAAGCTTCCTGATCTCTGTCTTTAATGGGTGACCTCTTATTTTTAAACTATAACCCCCAGTTCTAGATATACTCATGAAAAGAAACATCCTTTTAATATCCTCCTGGTCAAATCCACTCAGGAATTTGTATATTTCAATTAAGTCACCTCTGACTCTTTAAACTCCAAAGGATACAGGCTTGGCCTGTCTGGCATTACCTCATAAGGCAGCCTGCTTTTTCCAGGTATTAGTTCAGTAAAACCTCTCTGACCTGCTCCCAATGCATAGAACATAGACCTAGAACAATACAGAGCAGAACAGGCCCTTCTGCCCTCGATGTTGCGCCGACCCGTGAACTATTTCAATTCGTCCCCCTAGACTATCCCAAAATCATCCATGTGCTTATCTAAGGATTGTTTAAATCTTCCTAATGTGGCTGAGTTGGCTACATTAGCAGGTAGGGCATTCCACGCCCTTACCATTCTCTGTGTAAAGAATTAACAATCTTCTGTAGTTACAGTGGCCTGTATTGTGCACAGTACTCTTATTGCAGTTTCATTAATGTCCTGTATAATCATGTATATGTGTGAAGCATAACCTCCTGACACTTGCAGTCAATTTCCTCAAAATTAACCACAACATTCAAATAGCTCTTCTGATTACTTGCTGTACCTGAATATGAACCTTCTGCAATTCATGCAAGAGGACACCCAGGCTTCTCTGCACCTCAGAACTCTGCAACCTCTCATCATTTAGAAAATATGCTTCTTTTTTATTCTTCCTGCCAAAATGGATAATTTCACACCTTGTTACATTGTACCTAATTTGCCATACATTTACCCAATTACTTAAACTATCTATACCCCTTTGTAGGCTGTTTATATCCTCATCACAACACACTTTCCAGCCTGTCTTTGTGTCACCAGCAAATTTGGTTACCGTCCCCTTGATCCCTTCGTCCAAATCACTTACATAAATTTTAAACAGTTGAGGCCTTAGCACTGACCCTTGTGGCATGTCAATGTTCTGTTATATCTATAAAATATATCACAAACCTACACTATGAGTTTAGTGGCACCTTATTAAATGCTTTCTGGAAATAATATTTTTTTTAAATGTGAAAACAGAAAGCAGCAAGTATTGTCAGTGGAGACCAAAATTGAGTGTAACAAGTTTATTTCATAGACTTGCGTGTAGAGGGGTTTTAAAAAATAACCTTTCTAATGCATTTATTTGTGGGATCTAGGCTTAGACATTAATCTGGAACTATCCTCCAGGCAGAAAATGTTCTGTAAAATCCCAACTGAGTGGGCCACCCTGCTATGCCTGAACAGAATTGGATCAGCTTGATGGTAACCACAAATCTACACTGCAGATCACTTGGTATTAATGATTAAACTGTTCATGTTTACCTCATTACTTTCTCACACTGGCAGCAACTTCAGGGATTTTAAACATACACAGTTAAATACAGAAACCTAGAAGTTCCTGACGATAATTTTATTGTCCTCCAGAAGGTACACTATTGAGGTTTCCCAGGAATGAAATCAATGAGACAGCTTTAAAATTTTGAGAACTCCTGGCTTTAGTCTTATATAAAAAAAACTTGACAAATAAGCACCCTTTTACTTGAAATATGAGTAAGTTGGCAATCATGCAGTCTCACAATTACCACTAAATAGCTTCACCAATTAGAAAATAATAGTTTTATGTTTATTGAATGACAATTCCTCCATTTAACAAGAAAGTCCATATATCTTTGAAATACTGCTGTAAATTTTTTAAATGTTTTAGCTTCTACCTTAATTTCATGTAAATGTTTCAAACATTATTTTATCTCTAAAATTTGAAAACAAATGAAACAGCACAAAATGGTTTACTTCCTGATTTGCTATCTATGAAAGTAATTAACGGTAATTGGCTGTTTAGACTGTTTATGAGATTATTGTTACTAGCAAGCTGGAGTTATCCTTGATGGTGTGTGCCATTAAGAATAGTTTAAGAATCAGTTAAGAATCCTGATTATGGGAACATTCAACCTATATCTGACTCATACATGATTAATTTTGGCGAGGTTCAACTTTTCAACATCTTTTAAGTGACCGCTAAGCATGCCTGGGAAATGATCTGATAAAGTTTCAGTTTAGCCATCTTTCAGGTGTGTTTCAGGTCTTGCTGCCCAAAAAAAGCCTTTCAAAAGGAAATGGAGAGAGATTTGGCAACTAACAGAAGACAGAGATTGGGGATAAGAGGGTTCTTTTTCAGAATGGCAGCTCATAACTAGCGGGGTTTCTGCAGGGGGTCAGTATTGGTACCACAACTATTTATGTTATACATTAACGATCTGAACGAAGATACAGTGGACATTATTGTTAAGTTTGCAGATGACACAAAGATAGTTGGAAGGACAGGTAGATTTGAGGAAGTGAGGAAGGATTTGTGCAGGCTAGGAGAGTGGACAAAGAATGGCAAATGAGAAAATGTAAGGTTATACACTTTAGTAGGAAGAAGAGAGGTGTAGACCATTTTCTAACTGTGGAAAGGGTTTAGAATTTTGAAGTATAAAGAAACATAGGAATCCTAGCTCAGAATTCTATTAAGTTTAACATGGAGGCTCAGTTTGGACTTAGAAGAGCAGAGATGTACTACTGAGGCTATATAAGGCTCTGGTCAGCCTGCATTTGAAATATTATGAGTAGTTTTGGTATCTAAAGAAAAATGTGTTTATACTGGATTGGTCCAGAGGAGGTTTACAAGAATGATCCAGGGAATTAAGGATTTACCATAAGAGTAGCAATTGAGGACGTTTGGTCTGTACTTGATGAAGTTTAAATGGATGAGGGGGAAGCATGATCTGACTGAAACTTACAGAATACTGAGAGACCTGGATAGAGTGGATGTGTTGAAGATGTTTCCATTAGTAGGAGAGATTAGGACCAAGGACACAGCCTCAGAGTGAAGGGATGACCCTTTAGAGTAGAAGAGGAATCTCTTCAGCCAAAAGGTGGTAAATCTCATTGTCCCAGATGGCTGTGCAGGCCAAGTCATTGAGTGCACGTAAGACTAAGGGTCACAGGTAGAAGGCAGGAGAATGGGGATGACAAACATATCAGGCATGATCAAATAGTGGAGCAGAATTAATCGGCCCAATGGTCTAATTCTGCTCTGATGTTTTCTGGTCTTATGTCAAATAGCCAGATTGAATTTGGGCCTGAATCAGATTTTTTAAGGAAGTTCAAAAATTCTGAATGTTCAATGGTTAACCTTTGAAAGATAAAACAGAGGTTGATGTTTTCATCATAATATCATGACCACTTATATTAGAAGACCCGAATCATGATGTTCTTTCCTCTTCCAGCTGTCGTTGGAAGATGTCTGATTTTCATTTTTAATAATTTGTTTTTATTTTTCATTAATCAACAGTGAGGTGAATTACATTTCATTATAAAAGTTATCAAACAATTTCAAAAGACACATCTTTAGCTGAAATCTAATCAAGATTTTACCTTGTTATGGTGTCCGTGCTGAATTTCCAGTTCTGCTAAGAGATCACGGAGTCAAGATGTAAACTCTGATTCTCTCTGCACTTCTGCTGCCTGCCCTGCTGAGTGTTTCAAACGCTGTCTGTGTTTATTTCAGATTTCCAGCAGCCTCTGTATTTTATTTTTCTCTCAGAAATGATGTTAAATGCTGTTTTATCCCACTCTTCTAATTGCCTTCTCTCGGGATTTTATTTCATACTCTCATGCCAGTTTGATTTCTTTCAAGGAGATGAAAATGTTCCTGCCATTTTGAACTAAAATGAAACAAATGCCCCATGAAAAGTTTATCAACATTGTTTCAATTCTTCCTAAATTCTTACACATCATCTTATGGTTCCCCTGATATCTGAAATCAGCATTGAAGGAAAGCTGCTAGAAGGAAATAACAAAAATATCTTGCAGAGATATAAAAATGCCAAATAATGTAAAAAGATAACAGCAAGGCAGATGCAAATATTCTATAACTACAAGTTTGTTGTTGCAGTGATCTAATTTAATTAACTTAATATTGTGAATCTTGAGAGCAAAACGTGAATGGCCCTCACCATCTTCTGAATCCAAAAGATAGCTTGCCTGCTTGAAATCTCTCTAAGGGATCTGCAATATAGGATATAATGTTCATTTTATGAAATGGTTTTATTAGTCCAGGCCTTTTTGTGCTGCTGAAGTTTATCATAGGTGGCAGTGTGTTCCTTGTTGTTTGATGTTTAAATCTGACTACATTGAAAGACTAGGATCTGGGTCTGAATATTTGAACCTGTTTAGGAATACTTTGTGAATGAATAATCACTGGGAAATTTCTCAAGCAAAAAATAGTGACTGATCATTATTCATTAAACTGTAGTAAACTAAAAAAAATCTTAATTGTTTTTAACCACTTTTGAATTCTTGAGCCTAAATTATTTCTTTAAAATCACTGCAGGGTAATTGTTGCATGTATAATTTACGCTGTTAATGTTATGTATTGATTTTGATCAATTTTTCATTTCTTAGCAGTGATGGCAGTTAGTATCAGCTCCAAGCATTATTACTTTGCTGGCACATGAAGGTGCTCAATCTGAAGTCATGACAGCAGATCTATTAAGTGGTAATTTGTAGTTAATTACTGGGAAATTCTGTGGTCTATATGCCAATATATGTAATAATATTCCTGCACCCTTTTGGACGACTTTCATATCCAAATTCACAAATGTCTCAAAAGTTCAGAAAGAAGCAGAATGACCTTTCAGCTGCTTCTACTTTGTTCTCATAACTTCACTATAGATTCAGAGAAAATCCAGTTATGGATCTCCAAGAAAGTTTTGGTGATAGCGTTGCTGTTTGAAAATTCAGGGTACATGTTCTATTGTAAGGCCGAAGGTTAAAAAAAAATTACATTTATATATACCTTTCATGACCACAGGTTGCAGTGGACCAGATTCTCCAAGAGGTGATAATCTCACAGGGTTTACCACTCCCAGCCCTTAATTTGTACGAAAGAAGGAATTTCTGAGAAGAGATTCTCTTCAGGGCTCTCTCAGAAATGCAGAGCCTGACTTCCATTCTGATAATTCTTTTATTGTTTAGAATTGTCAGAGGAAAGCAAACCATGTGCACCCCTCCCTCTTCACCCTCCAGTCCCTGCTTTCTCAGCAGTCAGCTGCAGCAGTCTGAAATTGAAGGGTCCTGGCAGCCACTTTAACAGCTGCTGTCAAACCATAAATACATGAGCTCAGTGTGATGTCAGTTCGGCTGGGAGGGTAGGTGCTCTCCCGTTGTGCTGAACCGTAATGTCAGATAAATACTTTATTACATGTTCAAGTCTCTGGCATGGGTCTAAATGCAAGATGGTCTAATTCAGAAGTAAGAAAGATATCACTAAACAAAGTTGAAACTTCCTGGAGTAAAGAGGGAGAGCGTGAGTATATTTCTTCACATGACGTGGACATTGCTGACTAGGTCAGAGTTATTCCCCACCCCTCTTTGCCTTTTGAAAGATGAGCCACCTTCTCGAACCTCGGCAGTCTATAATGGAGCAGGTTGACCCTCAATGTAGTTAAGAGGTGTCTCCGGACTTTGGCACAATGACAGTGCAGGGACAGTGATATACTTACTCAGGAAGATGTGTGATTTGGTGAGGAACTTTCAGATGGTTCTGTCCCCATGTATCTGCTGCCCTTGCCCTTCTAAGTGGAAGTGGTCATGGGCTTGGAAGGTGCTGTCTAAGGAGCCTTGGTGAAGTCATAACTGGCACCCACTAATGTTAATGTGGATTGCTAATGGCGGAAGTAAATGTTTAAGCTGATGAAGCCAGTGCCGAACATGCAGGTTGCTTTGTTCTTGGTGGTTTTGACCTTCTTAAGGGTTGAAGAATGGTGCTGCATCTAGGCAAATGGAGAATATTCTATTATCCTGCTGAATTCTATACTTCAGATAATGGACAGGCTTCAGGGAGTCAGGAGGTGAGGTGTTTACCATAGAATTCCTAGCCTCTGACCTGCTCTTGACACCACAGTATTTATGGCTCGTCCAGATTAGTTTCTGGTCAATTCTAACTCCCGGAATGTTGATAATGTTTATGATGTGATGTTATTGCCATTAAATTCCAAGTTAAATTCTGTCTGTTGGAGATTGCCATTGCCTGGTCCTTGTGTGATATGAATGATACTATTTAATATTTGTTAGTCCTGGCCTGGATGTGTTCCATGTCTTGCTGTATGTGGTCACTGACTGCTTCCGTACAGTTACAAATGTTGCTGTCAGCAACAATGATCTGAAATCAATAGTGAACATCTCAGTTCTAAACTTATCGTGGAAGGAAGTTGTAGAGTCACAGAGTCAAAGAGATGCACAGCACAGAAACAGATCCTTTGGTCCAACTCATCCATGCCATCCAGCTATCTTAAATTAATCTAGTCCCATTTGCCAGCACCTGACCCATATCTCTCTAAACCCTTCCTGTTCATGTACTCATCCTGATGCCTGTTAAATGTTGTAATTGTACCAGCCTCAATGACTTCCTCTGGCAGCTTATTCTATACATGCACCACCTTTTGTGTGAGAAAGCTGTCCCTTAGGCCCCTTTTAAAATTTTCTCCTCTCACCCCAAACCTATACCCTCTAGTTCACCTCAGCCCAGGGAAAAGACTTTGTCTTTTTAGGCTATCCATGTCCCTCATGACTTTATAAACATCGAGAAGATCACTCCTCAGCCTCTGAAGCTGAAAACAGGTAAAACAGCCCCAGCCTATTCAGCCTTTCCCTGCAGCTCAAACCATCCAACCCTTGCATCATCTTTACAAATCTTTACTGAACACTTCCAAATTTCACAACATCCTTCACACACAATATTCCAAACGTGGTACAACCAATGTCCTGTACAGTCGCAACATGACCTCTCAACTCCGATACTGAATGTTCTGCCCAATAACGGAAAGCATATTTGTTTATTAATGAAGTAGCTGAAGATCATTGGGTTGATGATGTTATCCAAAGAAACACCTGCAGAACTGAGATAGTTTACCACCAAAACCCACAACCCTCTCTCTTTGATAAATCTAACCTCGTGAAGAGGTTTCCCCTGGATTCCCAAAACCTCCAATTTTGCTCGCGATCCCTTGATGTTAAACTAGGTGATGGCAAAAACAATCACTCTCATCTCACCTCTGTAGTTCAGCTCCTTTATCCATGTCTTTACCATGGCTGTAATGTCAGAGGTTAAATGGCCTTAAGGGAACTCAAACTGAGCGTCAGTTAGGAGATTATTGCTAAACAAGTGCCACTTGATACTGTTGCTAATGAGTTTCCATGATCAATCATTGGTGTAAGAGGTGAAGATTTCCCAGTTTGAATGTGCTGCTAAATCTAAACCAAGAGTTCTTCAAATTATTTCAAGTAACCTTCTTGTTCTCAAAGAAAATCGAAACCTGGAGTCCTTTCTCCACCCAATACGTCAGTTTGCACGTTTAATGATTGAAATGGTCCACAAAAGGGTGAGGCTCACCAGGTAAATAAAAACGCTTTCAGGAATGTTTGTTAAGCTCAGAATGGTCTTCAATCTCAGGTTTAATCTCACTAGCCTCTGTACCAAAACCATAACTCACATTTTTTCTGATAACAGACCTCATATAACCATGTGTTGCTCGAAAAGTGCAGCAGGTCAGGCAGCATTCAAGGAGCAGGAGAATCGACGTTTCAGGCATGAGCCCTTCTTCAGGAATGAGGACAGTGTGCCAGGCAGGCTAAGATAAAAGGTAGGGAGGAGGGAATTGGGGGAGGGCGACCATCGCCAGACCATAGCAACACGACAGCTGGAGGAAGAGCGCCTCATCTTCCGCCTAAGAACCTTCCAACCACAAGGGATGAACTCAGATTTCTCCAGTTTCCTCATTTCCCTTCCCCCCACCTTGTCTCTGCCCCAACCCTCGAACTCAGCACCACCTTCCTAACCTGCAATCTTCTTCCTGACCTCTCCACCCCCACCCCCACTCTGGCCTATCACCCTCACCTTAACCTCCTTCCACCTTTCGCATTTCCAACGACCCTCCCCCAAGTCCCTCCTCCCTACCTTTTATCTTAGCCTGCTTGGCACATCTTCCTCATTCCTGAAGAAGGGCTTATGCCCGAAACATCGATTCTCCTGTTCCTTTGATGCTGCCTGACCTGTTGCACTTTTCCAGCAACACATTTTCAGCTCTGATCTCCAGCATCTGCAGTCCTCACGTTCTCATATAACTATGGGCATTATCATCTACAAGAAAACATTTTGACCCTGAAACACTCCCGCATGCTACCTTCTTGCATTCTCAAACCTATTTTTTTTGATAATCCTAACTTCATTGCTTGACTTTGCATACTTCAAAGTCTCTATTCCTCCCTGTGTCTGATGCTGCCTCAGCACCAGCCACTCTGAATTAAAACTCTTTTGACGAGAAGTGTTATTCCAGTGCTAATATTACTGTTATGAGTTTTAAAAAATAATTTGTGTTTAATTATTAAAGTTTTCATTTGTATTAATTATGTTAAAAAATAATGTCACAGTCAACTGCTTTTACAACCATTTCCAGATTGATCTTTTTTCTCCAGTCTGGTCTGAATCATAGAGCCAAAGAGGTTTACAGCATGGAATCAGGCCCAGCTTGTCCATGCCTCCCAGTTTTCACAATTAATCTAGTCCCATTTGTGAATCATTTGGGCTTAAATGAAATAAGGATAATTTTTAAATATGCTCACAGATACTGATGTGTAAGCATTTCATGAAAAGAATTCTCCTGTTAACTGCAACTTTATTTTTAGTTAATTTATGGAATGTGAGCATCACTGGCCCAGCAAGAAGTTATTGCCGATTCCTAAATGCCTAGAGGATACTAAAGAGTTAGCCACATTGTTTTGGATCTGCAGTCATATGTAGACTAGACTAGGTAAAGACAGAAATTCCTTCCCCAAATGACATGAATGAACCGGGTGGGTTTTCTCATTAATTGACCATGGTTTTATGTTCATCATGAGACTTGTAATTCCATTTTTGAAAATTGAATTCAAATTCCACTCTCTGCCAAGGCAGGATACAACCCCAACTCCCCAGCAAGTCTCTGGTTTAATAGTTGAGTGATAATGTCATCAGGCCATCACCTGTCCACGCTTAATATGATCATACCATATTATGTTCCTTTTATTTTATTTTAACACAGTTGTTAACCCTGTTAAGGTAAACAAATTATCTCATTGATAACATCTCTGAGCACTGCACTCGATATTAGAAGTTTAATTACTCATTCAATAACATTGTTTAATCATTTTTAAGCACGTATTTACTGTAAACTATTTTCATAACTAAATATTGATTATTTTAACATTTTTAGTCATTCTAGATGATGAATCTCATGTTTTAGCTTTAATTTTTATTAGCCATTCTTGTATTTGTTATATACTGAAGATGATCCTTCTTCGATTCTCTGCTTTTGGGCAGCTCTTTGGTGACTACATATCAAAACTTATGCTGTTGGCATTAACTGTTCACAAACTAGACAGTGTATCTAACCAGACCCTAGTAAAGAAGATATCGGTGAAGAAGATTTTATTGTAAATTGCATCCTTGACTGGATGGGTGCAGCTCCAACAGCTTTCAAGAGATTTGACCCTATTCAGGACAAAGCAATGCATTTGATTGTCACCACATCTACAAAGGTTTAATCTCTTCACCGTGGACACACAGTAGCAGCATTATGTCTTATCTACAAGATGCTCTGTAGTAATATTCCTTAGATAACATCTTCCAAATCTAATTACTAACATCTAGAAGGTTAAGGGCAGCAGATACATGGGAATACCACCTACAATTTTGCCTGTCAGCCACTCACAACCCTGACGTGGAAATATGTCACCACTCCTTCAGCACCGTTTGGTCAAGATATCGCTCCTACATGGCATTGTGGGTCTACCTACAGCACATGGACTGTAGTGGTTCCAAATGGCAGCTCACCACCACATTCTTGAAGGTAATTAGGGACACACAATAAATGGTGGCCCAGCCAACAAAAGTACACATCTTCTCAATGAATAAAGAAAAAAACAATATTTTAACTACAGGTCAATTCTAGAAACATTGGGGATCCTTCTTGTTGTTACGAGTGAGTGAATTTATTGATACCCTGTGGGGAAGGATGTCCACACAATATTTAGTTAGAAGATGGCTTCTGCATTGATTAAACATCATTATACGTCACTTAGCACATTGATATTACAATAGTCTCTTGTGAGATATGAGATTCAATTTAAAGTTAAATACATATTGATACCTTAGGTATATGCTGTTAACCGTAAGAACCATGACTTGGGAACTCTGCATCCCTGATGATTACTTGGAGAACACATAGCAGACACCTTTATGAGACGAGATAGTTTTTCCTAGGAACAGTGCTTTATATCACAGTAAAGGAGTTTATCTTTTGATACCAGTTACCACTTTACAACAGGACCCATCCCAAGACATATGAATAGAAGGAAAGATTTCTAACTGGGCATCAATTGTACTATGTTCTACCATACCTAAATTCCATGAGTGTACAGCATATGAACACATAAAATAGGAGCAAAAAAAGACTGTTTGGTTCCTCAAGCCACCATTCAATAAGATCATGGCTGATTAGATCAGATCACTTACAGTGTGGAAACAGGCCCTTTAGCCCAACAAGTCCACACCGACCCGCTGAAGCACACCCACCCAGACCCATTCCCCTACTTTTACCCTTGCAACTAGCACTACATGCAATTGGCCATTCAATTTAGCATGGCCAATTCACCTAACCTGCACATTGTTGGACTGTGGGAGGAAACCAGAGCACCTGGAGGAAACCCACGCAGACACGGGGAGAATATGCAAATTCCACACAGTCAGTCACCTGAAGCAGGAATTGAACCTGGGTCTCTGGTGCTGTGAGGCAGCAATGCTAACCACTGTGTCACCGTGCCACCCTTGATGTAGAACCATAGAAGACCTACCCATCAAGTACACTGGCCCTATGAAGAGCCATCCCACTCAGTCCTAGTCCCCCAGCCTATCCTTATAACCTCACATTTAGCATGCCTCATCCACCTAATCTACAGATTCCTGCACACTACAGGACAATTTATCATAGCTAATCTACCTACTTGCATACCTTTGGACTGGGGGAGGAAACTGGGATGCTTGGATATGTTTGTGTTTTAAATTACATAGTCCCATTTATCTCTGATAACACTTGATTTCCCTGTCAATCAAGGATCTGTTCACCTCTTACTTAAAAATATTCAATGATGTCGCTGGGTTTGAGTTATGAAGAAAGGCAGGATATGCTGGGACCTTTTTCAGTGGAGCATAGGAAGTTGAAAGGTGACCTTACAGAAGTTTATAAAATAATGAGGAACTATTAATTGTGCGGTTCAAGCTTTATGTTCCATTTATTTTTCAATATTGTCTGTGTATTCATTTCATGGAATATGTGTTCCCTATTTTATGACTGATGCAATCAGTGAGATGATTGACATGGAAATCATTCAAAGTTGTCAATTATGAGCAATACGTGATGAGGTAAATAGTGTAATGTGCATCTCATTTAATATAATCAAGCTATTATAAAGAAAATAATCCTCCTTTTCCTTGAGTCATGACATGTTTCCTTAGCACTAATCTCTGGTTCTTAACAAAACATGCTTTACCTGGTGTTACTACCATTAAATACCCTAAAGGCAAATAAGTGAATGTTCACAAATGATTGCTGAGAAGGGTTGATGGATGAATGATTACAAGTGAGGTTGAATCTACCAGGAATTGGTAATAAGATTTTATGCAAATGAATTTTAATTCTGTCTTCAATCATTAATGACCTTCTAGACATGGATTTTAGAGATACACAATGAACACTTCTTCACCCGTTAGGTCGCATTACAATTTAGAATGATTTGATTGTTGTTGCCACATTATACATATATTGATGTTAGACAAAAATATGTAACTGTATAATTGAGTAATAGCCAATCTCATTGAAAAGTTAACTCATAATATTAGGCCAAAACATCGTTCATTTTTCATATATCTCATGTATAAGCAGACACCAAATTTTAGTGAAAAAAATTCAAACTCTTTGTTCTTATCACCTTCTAAATGCTGAAGCCCTGGTCAGAACTATTTGATAGAATGATAGCTTGAAGTCTTAATTTATCTGACTGTGGAGTTGGAACTAAAACAGAAGTGAGGACTGCAGATGCTGGAGATTAGAGTCGAGAGTGTGGTGCTGGAAAAGCACAGCAGGTCAGGCAGTATCCAAGGGGCAGGAGAATCAATGTTTTGGGCAAAAACTCTTCATCAGGAATGGATAATGAAGGGCTTTTGCCTGTAACATTGATTCTCTGGGTCCTCGAATACCGCTTTCCCAGTGCCGCACTCTCAACTCTAATGCAATTGACAATAGACAATAGACAATAGACAATAGGTGCAGGAGTAGGCCATTCAGCCCTTCGAGCCTGCACCACCATTCAATATGATCATGGCTGATCAATGCAGAAGATACTTTACTCAGGGCTGCTTAGATTTTCTTATAATTATGGTCTCCTCAGTTTAGTGCATATGCGCATGCTGGTAAATATCAGAACTTATTAGCCAGAAGGTGCCATTCCTTGTCAGGACATTCTGGGTTCCAACATCTGGGCAATACTTTAAAGGGCAACCGGGCAGCTCTTCACTCTTTGTAACCCAGGAGCATCACTCAACCTCTGCTCATCACTTTCAGCCATCCATGCAGATGCCAATGGCAATTAAAACACAGGGACTATCACCTTAGAACACTCCCCTCACCAAAACCTCCTGCCAGCAAAGACCCACATGCTTCCATCAGATCAGTCCAATGAGGTTGCACCTATATTTGTGCAGGAGACCTTCAGCAGGTCTTATTGCACCAGAGAATGCCTGCCAAATTCATCTGAGGTAAGCTGGTAAAGCAGTCACATGCTCATCTGTAGCTGCCAGTGTGCAACCTGGTCATTGGAATATAAATACTATACACAACTGAAGACAATTTTAGTGTAATGGTGTCAACTTTCTGTACACTCTGAGATTCGACACAAATATCGTATTTTGTATGAGAATCTTGTTATCTCTTACAACACTTATAGCTTCTGACTATTTAAATTTTCCTAGTGAACTCCCTCAAGGGCATTGACTCTATGCTCACATCGTGTGCACCAGTCAAAAGATAGATAAAGTTGTCAATTTCTATTGCCCTTTCAGAGGAACATAAACTCTAAAAAGTGGAACATTAAATGTGGCATTTGGAAGTTGAGAGATAATCATCTTAACTTATTATTTCTCCAAGTTTATAATAGATAAATGCCTCTTTCAAACTGAGTCATACAAGTGCAGACCTAATTTAATCCTACATAAACTCATAGCAACACTCAGGCTAGGAATCTTAACGGGTGGTTATTGGTGCTAATGGAACAAATTAACTTAAAATTAATGGCAAACAACTATCGTAACATTATAAAGATATAAAGCAAGCACTGCCCTTGAACTGCCACCATGGAGAAGACTTTACTTTCAACAGGGTAATGTTTATGTTAACTCCTTTAACAGCAGACATTGGTAAGGTGGTATTAAAGGTTTATTCAACATTTGTTCCTGCTCCTGATACATACAAATATTACAGTTGCAAGCACTTCAGTATTAAGGTAAATATTAAGCTATTGGGTTAATAAGAACAACATGCTTCCCTGGGTATGTCATGCTTCAACTTGTCTCAGTTAAGATCACGTGCTATGATTTAGTAGTGATATCACAGGAATTCTCTTACTTGATGTCTTGGTTGTCCTTCCTCTGATGTTGTCGATCAACATTATCACACAGTCATCATCATCAAAGTTCTTTTCCTCAGACTGTGCATGATTGGCCTGTCTGTTGGTTGATCTGACCCGGGTTTCTGTTGCTTCATCATGTAACACCATTATAGGTCATGATTTTGAACATTCTGGGCTGGTTGCATATTCTAGAAAACTTTGCTGGTGTCCAAATATTTGTATGTTGGATTTCTAAATCACAAATTTTAGCTATTGCACATTTGTGGTCGTTGTCTACCTGGTTGCTTGTCAAATGTCTCTTTCATTCTCTTCTGCCTTTGTAGAATAATGCCCTGTGCCTCAGGATCATTACACAATTGGTTACTGGGCTAGGTTGTTCAGATTGTCCTCTGAGCATAAATTGTGTTGGGGATTATCCTCCCTTCTCTATTGGCATTGCATGAAAATGTAGAAGTGCAATGCAAAAGACTTGTTTTGTTGGTTAATACTTTATTGTTATTGTTTAAATAACATGCACCATGTGTTCTGCTACAGTGAATAGTGGAATGAAATTATGATTTGGGTCACTTCCCATTTAGCACAAGTGTCTTGAGATGGTTTGCCAGTGTTCTGCTGTCAGACACTATCTGTTCTGGGACACTGGATAAACCTAAAATAGCAGTCAATGTGTCAATGATCATTGCACTCGTTGTGTTCCTGGATCATCTAACAACTGGAATTTGGAGCAATAATCTATAACAAAGATGTAAACTTCCCTGTATACTGTGAATATATCTGCTGCTATTTTCATGCAAGGAGCTGGTAGAGCATTGTGTGGACTTAGAGTCTCCCAGCACAATTAGAGTTGGCATCTTGGCATCTTTCCAATTCACTTGCCAGTTTTTGAATTTCTTGATTCAGCCCTGGCTAGCACACAAAGGCATGTTTTAGTCATTATGTGCACTTAGTATTCATGTATGTTCTTGACATGAGATCATCACAATATGGCATAATACTTTAGACTAAGGGCTTGTTTCCTTGTGAAAATGCCTTGCTATGATTTAATAAGTTCTCAAGTTCTATACTGTCAAGCCCCTTCAAAATCTTATATGTTTCAATAAAATCATCCCTTATTCTTTTAAACTCCAATGTATAAAGTACTACTTGTTTAGTCATTCTTGATAAGTCAATGCTTCAACCCAGGAATCAGATAAATGAATCTCTTTTGAATTGTCTCCAATGTTAGTATATCCTTTTTGAATACAGGAACTAAAATTGTAACCAGTACTCCAGATGCAGCCTTGCTAACACCAGACTGTTATAATAAGTAATTCCAAATCTCCCGCTTCCTGAAGAAGGGCTTATGCCTGAAATGTCGATTCTCCTGCTCCTCGGATGCTGCCTGGCCTGCTGTGTTTTTCCAGCACCACATTTTTCAACTCTGGTCTCCAGCATCTGCTGTCCTCACTTTCTCCCGCAATCTAGGCCAAGATTCCATTTATCTTCTTAATTACTTGCTGCACCTGTACGCTTTTTGTTTTGATTTTCATGTGCACAAATTCCAGATGTTTCTGTGCTGTATTTCTTAGAGTCCCAATTTAAATAATAGGCTGCCTTTTGATTCTTGCTGTCAAAGTGCATCACCTCACATGTCCTTCATTAAACACTATTTACCAAATGTTTCCACTCACTCAGCCTACCTACATTCCCTTTCAGTTCTCTTATGTCCTCATCACAACACACCACATGCCTATTTTTATATCATCGGGAAAATTGGAGATATCACTCTCTGTCCCCATCTTCAAGTCATCAAGTTAGATAGTAAATATCATGGCTGTAAACATCTGTGAAGAGAAATCAGTTAATTTTTAGGGTCCAGTGACTTATCCTCTGAACTGAGGAAGTTCTGAGGAATGTAATTGGATCCAAAATGTTAATTCTAATTTTTCTTCACAGATGCTGCCAGACCTGATAAGCTTTTCCAGCAACTTCTGTTTTTGTTTCTGATTTATAGCATCTGCAGATCTTTCAGTTTTTTTTTAACCAAGGCTCTAGGACTGATCCTTGTGGAACTCTACTAGTCATGTATTACCAAACTGAAAAAAAACTATTAATCCTGACTTTCTGGCTTGTGTGTATTAAGATATCCTTAATCCAAGTGAAAACATTACTCATAAGACTGTAAGCTCCAATCTTGTGTGAGAAAATTTTATGTGATGATACATTGTATGCCTTCTGGAAATCCAAATGCCACTGGCTTGCCTTTATCAATGCTATTGTTTTGTCTTCAAAACAGCTCAAGCAAATTTGTCAAACATAATTACCTTTTCACAAAAGTATGTTGCGTGCATTCAGCTTTCCTAAAGATCCTGCTATTTCTTCTTAAATAATGGACACCAGCATTTTCCCAACAGAAGAGGTAAGACTGACCGGCGAATAGTTTCCTGCTTTTTTCTCCCTCCATTTTTGAGCAGGGATTAGTGGTTTTCCAACCCACTGGGATCCTCCCGGAATCCAGTAAGTTGTGGAGCATTTCACGGGCGGCACGGTAGCACAGTGGTTAGCACTGCTGTCTCACAGCGCCTGAGACCCGGGTTCAATTCCCGACTCAGGCGACTGACTGTGTGGAGTTTGCACGTTCTCCCCGTGTCTGCGTGGGTTTCCTCCGGGTGCTCCGGTTTCCTCCCACAGTCCAAAGATGTGCGGGTCAGGTGAATTGGCCATGCTAAATTGCCAATAGTGTTAGGTAAGGGGTAAATGTAGGGGTATGGGTGGGTTGCGCTTCGACGGGTCGGTGTGGACTTGTTGGGCCGAAGGGCCTGTTTCCACACTGTAAGTAATCTAATCTAAAAAAAAGTTATGCTTCTGCATTCTCTGCAGCCATTTTGTTTAAAACTCTTAGGTGCAGTCCATCAGGTCCTATTGACTTGTTTGTCTTCAGTCCTGTTATTTTGACAAATATTTCGCAATGTGTTTTTATATATTTTATGCACTATTTAATCATCCAGAGGTTGTTCCTAAAAAAGAAATCCCAATCCACTGGTCTATCATTAATTTTTGGAGATTTGCATTCTTAATTTTTTGATTTGATATTGTTTTTAACCACATTCGTTAACCATGGCTGATTCACCCTTCTCAGTGTTCTTCCCTTTTGACTAGAATAAATGTTGCTGAACCCATGGAACGTATGCTGAAATGTTTGCCACTGGTCATCTGCTAACCTTCTTCTTGGTCTATTATTCCAGCTGCTTTACACAACTCTTTCTCCATTTGCACTGTAGAAATTCTCCACGGATCTTTAGACAATACTTTCCAAAACCACGATTACTACCTGCAAGAATGGAAGGCAGCAGCTACAGGAAATTTACTAACTTCAAGTTTCCTCCAAGCTGCACATCATCCTGACTTGGAAAGATATTGCCGTTCTTTTAGTGTTTCTGGGTCAAAATCCTGGAACTCCTTTCTCAGTGCCATTTTAGTTCTACCAACAGCAAAAGGACTGTGGCAGCTTAAAAGGTTAAGCTCATCACCACCTTCTCAAGCGCTATGAAGGATGAGCAATAAATGCTGGCCTGCCCAGTGATGCCCACATCCCATGAATAACTAAAAATACCTCTTTGATTGTCATTACTTATGTTGTGGACATTACTTTGAAAATGGAGTTGCCTTTCCTCAATTTGAGTTTTGATTTGATTTGATTTATTATTGTCACTTGTATCTATGTAGTGAAAAGTTTTGTTTTGCATGCGGTACAGGCTGATGATACCATGCAAAGTGCAGGAGGATAATAGAACAGAGCAAAGAATGCAATGTTACAGCTGAAGAGAATGTCTACAAAGAGCAAGATCAACATTAAATTTAAAACTTGAGAGTGCCATTCAGAAGTTTAATAACTGTGGGGAAGAGGCTGTTCTTCAATCTGTTGGGATGTGTGTTTAAGGTTTTGTGTCTTCTTCCCAATGGAAAAGGTTGGAAGCAATTATAACATGGGTGGAAGGGGTCTTTGATTATCTTGGATGAGGCAGCGAGAAGTACAGATGGAAGATCAGCTTACTTGATGGACTGGGCTACGCTCACAACTTTCTGTAGTTTGTTACAGTCCTGGGCAGAGCAGTTGCCATACCAAGCCATAATGCATGTGGATAAAATGCTTTCTATGGTGTACTTATAAAAATAGATAAGACTTGCCAAATTTCCTGAGGAAGTAGACGTGTTATTGTGCTTTCTTAACCGTTGCATCAAATGGTTGCACCAGGATAGATTGTTGGTGATCATCACTCCTAGGAACTTGATGCCAGAATTTGTAATTCTACTATAATGTGATCACTGCCCCCAGAACATCCTTAACTATGCAAATTTTTATTGGTCCTACCCTTTTGATCGCAATGTAAAATAGCTTGTTTCCACACAGATTCTGCAATATTTTGCCGAAGAAACCATTCCTAATATATTCTAAGTATTCTTCTTTCAGGTTACACTTATCACCTAATTCATCTAGTAAGTACACCAATTAAAATCACCCATGACAATTGTAATGCCCTCTTTGCATACCTCTATTATTTTCGGAGTCATAGAGTGAGTCAATGCCTCAGGGCCTGTAGATGACTCTCACCCATGAATATTTTTCCTTAAGTATTCTTTACTTGCACAGAAATTGATTACACATCATAAAACCATGAGAAATAGGAACAGGAGTGGGCCTTTCAGCACTAGGAGCTTGTTCTGCTTAAATAAGAACACAACTGATCTGACACTCCCCACGTTCACTTTCCTGTGTCTTCCCCATTACCTTTGACTCCCCGACTGATCAATAATCTATCCATCTCAGCCTTAATAATACACAAGTCAGATGCACAATATTTGATTCATCAGCATATTGATCCCAACCTGGTTCAATACGAGCTCATCCCAATGGAACAGCTCTCTTTCCTTGGTATAGGTCCCAATGACCAATGGATTAGAACCCATTTCTCTCAAAACGTAGTTAACAGATGCATTTATCTCTCTAATCTTGTTTACCCCAGATACTAAAAAAATGGTCTATAGTACAGAAAAAGGCCATTTGGCCCAATGAATCCACATCATGAATCAAAAATAATCACCAAACTATTTCAATCCTATTTTCTCGCACTGGGCCCATGGTCTTGTATACCTTGGCATAACAAGTTTACATCTAAATACCTTATAAATGTTATGAGGATTGCTGCCTCTACCATCCTTAAAGGCAGTGAGTTTCTGATTCCCACCACTCTCTGAGTCACAAATATTTTCTTCACATCTGAACTAAATTTTCTGCCTCAAACCTATCCCTCCTATTAATAATACTATAATCCAGAACTACACACAATACTCTAGTTATGGTCTAACCAACATTTTCTACAGCATAATCTCCTGGCTCTATAGCTCTATGCCTCGGCTGAGAAAGACAAGTACCCATCCGCCTTCTTAACCACTTTATCTAACTATCTCAATTCCCAAAGGAACTGTTGGACACATACACCAATATTCCTCTGATCTTCAGTGTTTCCCAGGATCCTACTGTTCATCATACATTTCCTTGCCTTGTTTGTTCTGCACACTTCATTATCTCACATTTATCCAGGTTGAATTCTAATTGACATTAATCAGCACATATAACCAGTTCATCTTTATTCCCCTGTAATGAAAATTATCCTCCTTACAATTTACTACCTTTCCAATTTTTGTAATATCCACCAACTTATTGATCAATCCACCTATATTCACATCTAAATCATTTATATGCACCACAAGCAGCAAGAACCCCTGTGGAACCCCATTTGACAACAGCTTCCATGTCACAAAGACATCCCTCAAACACCAAAGAAATATCCATCAATGTCTTACATCTTTTTATGTGATATTACACTTTAAAAAGGAGAAACAGGATGAGTTTTGGACTCCCCACCCGTAGCCTTCTCATGCACGTTGCTCTCCCTGTCTGCTACACAGTGATGTCGTTTTGCAGCAAAACCCTCACAATCTGCTTTACGGTCAGACCCATCCTGAGTGGAAAGGTCAAGAGCATGAAATCTATAAGTTCTGCGGACGAGATAGATCACAGATGGAGCGTTTCTGTTTGTGACTGAGGTCAACTACTGGTGAGCGGGATACTGTCATGTGGGGCATTGCCCCATATCGGTTGGTTAGGTCTGATAATGGAGAGAGATGGCACAAGCATTGTGGTAAAGAAAAGAATTAAGTTTGTTGGGCCTGAAGGAAGCACTCCTGCTCCCATAAGCAAAGCTTGTATGATGATAACATTGCTGGAGGTGGTGATGGCCTAGTAATATTATCGCTGGACTGTTCATCCAGAGACCCAGGTAATGTTCCAGGGAGTTGGGTTCAAATCTCACCATGGCAGATGGTGAAATTTGAATTCAATAGATAGCTGGATAATGGCTCTGATTTTAACTAAGACATTTTGTACTTGTTCATGGAATATGGGTGCCACTGACAAGATTGGCATTTATTGCCCATCACTAGTTACCCAGAAGACCATCAACAGCTTACCACATTGCTGTGAGATTACTCACATGTGGGTCTCACTAGGTAAAGATAGCAGATTTCATAGAGTTGCAGTCATAAGGCACAGAAACAGACTTTTAATCCAATCAGTTTATGCCAACCATAATCCCAATCCAAGCTAGTCCCACATGCCAGTCTGATATGTTCATGTACATATCTAAATGTTTTCTAAATATTGTAACTGTATCTGCATCTACTACTTCCTCTGGAAATTCATTTCACACACAAACTGCTCTCTGTGTAAAAAAAAATGCCTCTCATTTTGTTTTTAAAATCCTTCTCCTCTCACCTTAAAAATATTCCTCCAGCCTTGAAATGCCCCCATCCTCGGGAAAAGGCACCTAGCATTCGCCCCATCTATACCTCTCATTATTTTATAAACCTCGATAAGGTCACATCTCAACTTCCCAACATTCCAGTGAAAAAAGTCCCAGTCTGTTCAGCCTCTCCTATAATTCAAACCCTCCAGTCCCAGCAACATCCTGGTAAACCTCTTCTGAACCTCTTCCTGATGAAGGGCTTATGCCCGAAACGTCGAATTTCCTATTCCTTGGATGCTGCCTGACCTGCTGTGCTTTAACCAGCAACACATTTTCAACCCAAACCTCTACTGAACCCTGTCCAGCTTAGCAACATCTTTTCTGTAACAAAGAGATGAGAACTGGACAAAGAAAGTCTCATCATAATCCAGTACAAGCTCAACATAATGTCCCAAAGTGACATAAGTGAACATCACTATCTTTTCAACAATTTGTAGTGAGTGCATGGTCATCATTAAGCTAGCTGATTTTTGAAAGTGCATTCTGAAGTGATGCAAAGAATAATGTAAATGTGGAGTGAGGGAGTGCAGAACTAGGGGGCATATGTTTAAGGTGAGGGGGGGAAAGATTTAAAAGGGACCTAAGGGGCAACTTTTTCACATAGAAGGTGGTACTTGTATGGAATGAGCTGCCAGAGCAAGTGATGGAGGCTTGTACAATTACAACATTTAAGAGGCATCTGGATGGGTATGTGAATAAGAAGTGTTTAGAGGGATATGGGCCATGTGCTGGCAAATGGGACTAGATTGATTTAGGATATCTGGTCGGCATGGACTGGTTGGACCGATATTTTTTTTTACCTTGTCCCAGAATGGCTCCATTGTATTTTAAACCTGGATTCTATAATCCTGTGTTGCTAATCATTTATTTTATTAGATTCACAATGAGTGGAAAACCTTAATTGAATTATACACTCTTTCTACATTTATGCATTGAGTACAGCAACTAAATAAGATCATTCTACCTTACCATGCCTTTGTTGAGAAACCAAGGTCCAGGCCAAAATTCAGTTGTGTATAGCAACATCTAAGTTTTAAAGACTAGAAGACAAATCTTCTCCAAAATCCCAAACTAAACGATAGGCTGAAACTGAAAATAAAAATTAATTGAGCCATGCCTGGGTTTAAAAATAAAGAAAATATTGCCAAGAATAATGAAGAATGTCTACAGTTTTAAGTTGCTGTGACAGCATGAGCTACAGTAGGAAACATCTTTTAATGATAGTGCAAATAGTGCAAAAGGTATAGTTTATGTTGAATGAGTTAGATATGAAATGTCATGAATGAGTTAATTGTACAATCATTATCTAATTCTCTCATTGGCTGCTATAAATCAGTTACAGATAACTATAATCCTGAATTCCTCCAGCAAAATTCATAATCCCTACTGTGGATTACAATACATTGTTAATCAAATAATTTAATACCACGACCAACTTTAATGAAAACACTGGCCTCATATGCATTTAGCTTAGTCTCACATTCTTATTATTACATCCTTATAGCAAACTTTAAAGCATTTTTGGCCACTACAGAGCCACAGCGCTCAGAGCTAGAAGACATTGTAGATTGCTTCACTATCTTCTGTGCATACAAGACAGAAAATCTATGTAATTACTTATGAAGCAGAAGAAGCCCAATAGTCAAACCATTGCAGCATAAAAGGTAAAGCATCCTTGGAGGTCTGCAAACAATCCTTCCAGGATTTCCCTCCTTGTCTTTCAGACTGGTTTGGAAGAATTACACATTATAATTTGAAGCTTTGTGATTGTTTTTTTTTACCCAACTCATCACATTACCAAGGGGAAGGATGAGTACGTAACCCTTCAATGAGAGCCAACAAATGCTGCACAACAATGAACAAACAGCAAAACCTAACACTAAAACAAATGCAAACTAGTGAAATCACTTAAACTGATATTTTGAAAATCCTTATGGACAGCGTGATGGATGTTAATTGGCAGGACAGTTTGCTACTGAAAATGAAGGTTGTAAAATTGCTTGCTTTCACAAAATTGGTAGTGAATTTGGAGAGCTGCTAGTTAACCACATTCATTGCATTTATTTCCTTCCCACTGGGATTCCAGATTCTGGGAGGTTTCTCAGAAATGGAGTGGGCGTCTTTTGTCTTTTATCAACAGCAGGTCGGGTACTCATCCAGGAATGTTTTCGGGTCTACGCTACGTTTTGTCACGGTCACTGCCATTAGTGAATGAAACGCCCATCTGTTGTCACACACCTTTTCTGTTTCTTAATTGGGCCCAATAATTGCTGGTAGGAGTGGTAATTGATTGTGAGCAGGTTGATTACCTTTAAAATCCCTTCTCACTGAGGAAAGTTCCATATTTGAAACCCTCTCTGATAAACTGCTACTCTTTCCCTAATGCCCAACATTGCATAACATGTTGTCATTGCTGTACAGCAACATGTCCGCCCCCTTTATTCATGATTGCTGACCATCATGACAAGGTGCCTGGATTTATGTCTGCACTAAAGGCAAGTCAAGACAGAAATGCATTGAGCATTGAAAAAGCACAAAGTGAGTAAATGCTAAAACAGCAAGCAAACAGCTCAGAGTTCATTCTGCTGTAATGCATGAAGTGGTTGCCTATCCTTGCATACAGAGACCTGGCAGCAATGGAGGCTCTTCATGTGCTTCAAAGTAAAGCCTTGAAGTAGCTAACTGAATTCTAAATGAGTCAAGATGTGCCATGATAATGTGTTGTGATCCAAATGATGATGCATGTCCAATGTCAACTTTTGTGGACAAAAAATACTGATGTTTGCAACCTAAGCAATGACCCCTGAGATGTTAATTACTGCTGACAATGATAGTGGTCCAGAGGAACAAACAGTGAGCTGCATCTGCCAGATTCCATCAAACCTTTAGGACAAAAACTGTTGCTATCTAGTTTCTCTTTGTTGCATGGGGGCACAGGAAACTGAATGCATTGGTACCGACAGACTGGTCAGATGGGCTAAACAGTGGAAAATGGGATTTAATTGTAAAAAGTGTGTGGTGATGCATTTTGGGTAGACTAACTAGACAAGGGAGTACACATTGAATGAGAGTATTCTAGGAACTAAAGAAGATCAGAGGAACCTTGGGATGCATGTCCATAGGCAGCATGATAGGTAAATAGGAAGGCATGTAGCACACTTGCCTTCATTTGGTAAGGCATTATATACAGGATGTTTTGGTGTAGCTGTATATAACATTAGTTTGGCCACACAAAAAATATCATATGCAGTTCTGGTCACCAGGTTTTAGAAAGGATGTGATTTCATTAGAAAGGATGCAGAGGAGATTCACCAGGATGTTTCCTGGAATGGAAAGTTTCAGCTTTGAAGAGAGACGAGATAAGCTAGGGCTGTTTTCTCTTGAGTGTGGAAAACTGAGGGGAGACTTGTTTGAGGAGTACAAAGTTATGAGGGGCATGACTAGGGCAGATAGCATGAGGCATTTCCCATTAGTCCAGGGATCAATAACCAAAAGGCATAGTTATGTTGAAAGAAATAGGAGGTTTAGAATGGATTTGTGGTACATTATTTCACTCAGATGATGGTGGACATCTGGAACTCAGTGTCTGAAACTAGTAGACGCAGACACCTGCAAGACATTTACAAACTCTGGGTCAAATGCCATAAAATGTAGTTATAATGAACTGATGCTTGATGAGCAGCATAGTTATAATGGGCCAAAGGGCCTCTTTCTTTGTTGTGAATGTTTGTGACTCTAATTAAGGGGATAATAAATAATAACAAGACATCAATGTATGCAAATAAGCCTTTTGCTGCTCATAATCAAGGTTCTCATTTTTAAATATATTCATTGATGGGATGCAGATATCATTGGCTAGGCCAGCAATTATTACCCATCCCTAATTGCCCAATAATGAACATGAGGGAATACACGGTGTAATTGTACTGACGAACGGGCCTGAAACATGTACCTCTACTTGACAAATTGGCTAATGTGGCCCGAGGAGTGAGAAAGCATATTTTACGTGATCAAGGTGTTTGAGAAATTGAGTAAGTCAATCAACATTGTACTAGCGAAGGGCTTAAAAATTAAACTTTAAAGGAATTAAATTTGTGACAGATAAAGTCTAAAAAAAGGAAAACACATCATAAGTAGCCCCAATAAGGGGGGTACAGATGAAGGCAAAATTGGAGAATCTTTTAATCCATGCAATGTTCTTTTAATATTGCTGTAATTGGTATGTAGCACAAGCAACCAGGGATGAGTCAACATCCTCAAAGAATCATAGGATAGTTTCAACACATAACCAAAGAAAAGAGAGTGAGAAAATGGGGGTTATCTCGGAGAATGGTTTCTGTACTTCTCTTGTCGACATTCCACATGAGCCATTTTCTTTGGTCCACTCATCTTCCATTTCCAAACTTTCTTCTGTTCATATAGCATCTTCCCCTGCAAATGCAGAAGGTGTAATAACTGTCCGTGTACCAATTCTCTCCTCACAATCAAAGATCCCAGACTGCATTCACTGTTCACAAAATGGTCTCTTCAACACGTGGAGATGAAACGCAGATTGGGTGACTGCTTTGCTGAACACTTACACCCTGTCTGCAAAATTGATTCTGAGCTTCCAGTTGCCTGACACTTCAACACGCCACTTTATTCCCACACCAGCATTTCTTTCACTGACCTTGCTATAGTGTTCCAATGATCCTCAGCTCAAGCTCGAAGAATGACATCTCATTTTCCACTTGGGGACCCAGCAGCCTTGAGGACTCAAAGTCGAGTACAGTAATTTTACAGCCTGGTTCCATCCTTCAATCTGTTTTTTACGCATTCCCACACTCAGACCGGTTATGACATGGGTTGCTTTTAGCACAGTCACTCATTTCTACATACTCCCAGGTTATTCTCACATTTATTTCATGGGCTGATTTCCTTACAGCTTACCTATTCTCTTCACTCTTACTGTCATTTTTTCAGCTTTTCTTCTGTCTTGGCCTACTATCCATAATTCACTTGTTTACATACCCCTGTCATATCTCTGTCTCTCTCTGGGTTTCCTGTCCACCTATCCAGTCACCTCACCCCTTCCTACACCTCCTCCCCAACCTCGTCTTCAGCACAAATACGACTTTTCCTAACTGCTTTCAGTTCTGATGAAGAGTCACTGGACTGCTTTCTTCCCACAGATGCTTCCAAACCTGCTGACTTTCACCAACAATATCTGTTTTGTTTCAGATCTCCAGCATCTACCCTTCTTTGTTTTTCTTCCATATAGTCCAAGTCCTTGTCCTTTATCACCTTGATGTCGGTGTTAGACTGGAGATGCCAGTGTTAGACTGGAATGGACAAAGTTGCACAACACTAAGCGATAGTCCAGCAGGTTTGTTTAAAATCACAAGCTTTCGGAGCTTCATCAGGTGATGAAGGAGCAGCACTTCAAAAGCTTGAGATTTTAAGTAAACCAGTTGGACCATGACCTGGTGTCATGTGACTTCTGACTTTATTATCTTCGGGCTTGAGGCAGCACAATAAAGCTTTGAGGTAGGAATGACATACTTGGCCAGGTTGAAGGCAAAATAGGATTTAGTAGGCATGATGTCCCTGTTTCCCATTTTCCTGGGCACTAGAGAGGCACAGCAAAAGGTACTCATTCCAATCTGAAGCTATTTATAATAATCTAAAATAGTTTGATTTGCCAGACAACCAATGGCAGAACCTACTGCTGGGAAAGCCTCTCAAGCCTGTAGAAGTGGTAATAGTTTAAGTATTGAACTTAATGCTTACTGTTCACCCTACACTGTTCTTTGTCTTATTATTGCTACAAAAAAATGGGGATTTATCTACTTGCATTGCAAAATACCTGACCCTCTCCAATTTTCTGTGCAACACAAAATGCTCGTATTTCTCAGCATGACTAAGCCGCAGATCTGGTCCTGTATAATGAGGCAGGAACAATTAATGACCTCATTGTTAGGGATCCTCTTGGCAGGAGCGATCAGAGTTTGGTTCAATTTAGAATACAGATGGGAAGTATGAAGATAAAATCCAATACCAGGGTCCTGTGCTTAAACAAAGGAGACTACAGTAGGATGAGTGAGACTGCAAGCAAAGACTTCATGGTGGGTCAGTTGACAAATAGTGGAGAACATTCAAAGCAACCTTTCAAAGTGCTCAGCAAAAGTATATACCAGTGAAAAGAAAGAACAATGAAAAGGGATAATTTACCATTGGAGTCCAGGGAAATAAGGGAGGCTATCAAATTGAAATAATAGATATACTAAGTGGCAAAGACCAGCAGGAAACTAGAAGATTGGGAAGACTTTAAAGGTCAACAAAAGGCCACATCTATAAAGAAAAATAAGATAGATTATGATAATAAACTAGCTCTGAATATCATGACAAATAGCAAAAAATTGCTATAAATATATACAATGAAAAAGAGTGACTAAGGTAAATATTGGTCCTTTACAAGATGAGAAGGGGGATTTAATGATGGGATATAAGGAAATGGCTGAGGCATTGAACAGGTATTTTGTGTCAGTCTTCACAGTGGACGACACTAATGACATCTGAAAATGTGTTGCTGGTTAAAGCACAGCAGATTAGGCAGCATCCAAGGAACAGGAAATTCGACGTTTCGGGCATAAGCCCTTCATCGGGAATGAGGAGAGTGTGCCAGGCAGGCTAAGATAAAAGGTAGGGAGGAGGGACTTGGGGGAGGGGCGAAGGAGATGTGATAGGTGGAAGGAGGTCAAGGTGAGGGTGATAGGCCGGAGTGGGGTGGGGGCGGAGAGGTCAGGAAGAAGATTGCAGGTTAGGAGGGCGGTGCTGAGTTGAGGGAACCGACTGGGACAAGGTGGGGGGAGGGGAAATGAGGAAACTGGAGAAATCTGAGTTCTTTCCTTGTGGTTGGAGGGTTCCCAGGCGGAAGATGAGGTGCTCCTCCTCCAGCCGTCGTGTTGTTATGTTCTGCCGGTGGAGGAGTCCAAGGACCTGCATGTCCTTGGTGGAGTGGGAGGGAGAGTTAAAGTGTTGAGCCACGGGGTGGTTGGGTTGGTTGGTCCGGGCATCCCAGAGGTGTTCTCTGAAGTGTTCTGCAAGTAAGCGGCCCGTCTCCCCAATATAGAGGAGGCCACATCAGCGCCTCATTTTCCGCCTGGGAACCCTCCAACCACAAGGAATGAACTCAGATTTCTCCAGTTTCCTCATTTCCCCTCCCCCCACCTTGTCTCAGTCGGTTCCCTCAACTCAGCACCGCCCTCCTAACCTGCAATCTTCTTCCTGACCTCTCCGCCCCCACCCCACTCCGGCCTATCACCCTCACCTTGACCTCCTTCCACCTATCACATCTCCATCGCCCCTTCCCCAAGTCCCACCTCCCTACCTTTTATCTTAGCCTGCCTGGCACACTCTCCTCATTCCTGATGAAGGGCTTATGCCCGAAATGTCGAATTTCCTGTTCCTTGGATGCTGCCTAACCTGCTGTGCTTTAACCAGCAACACATTTTCAGATGTGATCTCCAGCATCTGCAGACCTCATTTTTTACCCTTGACACTAATGACATGTCAGTAATTGACAAAGAGACTAAGGTAGGTGAGGACCTGGAAACAATCATTATCATAAAAGAGGTAGTGTTGGGCAAGCTCATGGAGTTAATGGTAGACAAGTCTCCTGGCCATGAAGGATTGCATCCCAGGGTACTAAAAGAGATGGCAGGAGAAATAACAAATACACTTGTGGTATTTTTCCAAAATTTGATGGACTCTTGGGCAGTTGCAGCAGATTGGAAAACAGCAAATGTGACCCCTTTGTTTAAAAAAGGAGGGACACCAAAGATGGAGAATTATAGACTTGTTAGCTTAATTTCTGTAGCAGGAAAAATGCTGAAAAGTATTATCAAAGAAGAAATAGCAAGACATCTAGATAGAAATTGTCCCATTGGGCAGACCCAGCATGGGTTCATGAAAGGCAGGTCATGCTTAACTAATCTACTGGAATTCTATGAAGACATTACAAGAATGGTGGACAATGAAGACCCATTATATGCGGCGCATCTACATTTCCAAAAGGCATTTGACCATGTGCTATACAAAATTCTGCTGCGTAAGATAAAGATGCAAGGTGTTACAGGTAATGTATTAGCATGGATAGAGTGTTCGTTAACTAACAGGAAACAATGATAGGGATAAATGAGTGCTTTTCTGGTTGGAAATCAGTAACAAGTGATGTGCCTCAGGGATCAGTGTTGAGACTGCAATTATTCACAATTTACATAATAATTTGGAGTTGGGGACAATAGACAATAGACAATAGGTGCAGGAATAGGCCATTCTGCTCTTCGAGCCTGTGTTGCAGATGTTCCATCCCCTATCTAGGTGACATCCTCAGTGCTTGGGAGCCTCCTGTGAAGCGCTTCTGTGATGTTTCCTTCAGCATTTATAGTGATTTGTATCTGCCACTTCCGGTTGTCAATTCCAGCTGTCCATTGCAGTGGTCGGTACATTGGGTCCAAGTCGATGTGCTTATTGATTGAATCTGTGGATGAGTGCCATGCCTCTAGGAATTCCCCGGCTGTTCTGTTTGGCTTGTCCTGTAATAGTAGTGTTGTCCCAGTCAAACTCATGTTGCTTGTCATGTTGGACCCAATATATCGGCCATTGAAGCGGACAGCTGGAACTGACAACCGGAAGCGGCAGATACAAATCACTATAAATGCTGGAGGAAGCATTACAGAAGCGCTTCACAGGACGATCCCAAGCACCATGGATGTCACTTAGACAGGGGACGAAACGTCTGCAACACAAATTCTGTAGCAATTTCGGGCAACACAGAAGCAGGGAGCAAGCAGTGGAACCTGGGAAAAACAGCTAAAATGGACAAAGCAGCCACCTTTTTCCGAAAGCTTGACATGATTTCCCAGCAGGCTCAGCTAGCTGCTATCTCTGTGCCTGTACAAAAGAGTGCCCAGCCCCCAAGGTGTTCTGGCAGGAATCGGCCAGACACCTAAGTGTATTGGAGGGGGGAAGTGGCCACTATGCAGGCCTGATAAGCCAACAAAGCCTGGAGTCACGATGTCTGGGCTAGGCTCAGGAGAACAGAAGAGAGCCATTAGCACCTCCGTGTTAGCAAACGGAGAATTATGAAACAATGGACACAGCCACGGAGGTCATTTTCACAACACATCGGACATTGCCAGTGCCCTGAGGGCATTTCCAGACTATAACTGCAGAGGTACCTGGGCTCTCTAAAAAAAAGAAAAGGGGCTCTCCGGACTGCTGGAACAGATCTCTCTCTCTCTCTCTCTCTTCGCTGGCTGCTGGGACAAGTCTGCTGTTCACCCTCGCACTCAATTTCAAGCCTGGCTGTAAGTTTCTTACCCAGAAGCGTGGCGTTTTCCGAGAACCATATCAGTGGTTGAGGCTTTGTGGGAAAGGGGGTTCTCCACTGTCATAGTTATAAGCATTGCTAACTTGTGTAAAGTAAGGCCTTACGTTGTGTGCGTTAGCATCTTGTTCCCATAGTCATAGTAAATTGTATAGTGTCTAATGTTTGTCTTTCTTACGGGTTCTGGTGGGTGTTGATAATAAATTGGTGTTGGACTGTCGCTCTGCGTCTTGTTTGCTCCATTGCACCCTCACCACGGACCTCTGGTAAAGTCACGGTGTTTCAAAAGGCCTTGCCATAGTTCCGGAGTCGAGAATCTAGGGTTTTTCCTGGGACACCTCGAAGCCGTCCACTCAGGACTGGGTCTGGTCAGGCATAAACAGCCCAGTCCTTTTCTCTCTTCCGGGGAAACTGCCCGAGTGGGTAGACAACGGGGTGGCCATTGAACCACTGACGGAAGGGAGAATCGCCTGAGTATTGGTGGCAGTGGGTTACCTGGGTGATATAAGGGTCAGACTTGCTGTGCAGCCTGCAGCAGTTTTGACTCAGCACTCGCCCCAGAGGGAATCCCATAGTGTGGGATTTCCCTGGTTCCTAGAACCAGCTGGTGCGAGACACGCGCAGGTGGCCACCCTGTCAGATACCGACTCAGCACGGAGTAAAGCAGGAAAAGGACCCGCTACAATTCCCAGCTCGGTGAACAGAACCACAACGAGTATCCGAGCTACAAATCTTCTCCCAAACTTTGATCATCCATCTTATTTCTAATGCTTTGTGCATTCATATATGGCATTTTTAATTTGTTACTGCCCTCACCCTTCCCATCAACTCCTATTTCACTCAACCTTACAGCATGATCCCTTTCTGAGTTTTCTGCCACATTGATACAGTTGTCTTTCTTGACTTCCCTTGTTCTAACTTTCCCTTCAATTTCCTTCTTAAACATCCAGTTTGTCCCCTCCCCCTCCCGCTACTTAGTTTAAACGTAGCTGTGTTGCAGTAGCAAACCTGCCTGCCAGAATGCTGGTCCCTAACCTATTAAGGTGCAAACCATCTCTCTTGTGTAACTTATGCTTACCACAAAACATACCCCAGTGATTCAAGAATTCAAACCCTTGCTTCCTGCACCATTTCCCCAGCCACACGTTCAAGTCCATTATCTCCCTGTTTCTGGCCTCACCAGCCCGAGGAACTGGAAGCAAACCGGAGCTAACCACCCTGGACGTCCTGCTTTTCAGCCTTCTTCCTAGTTCTCCGAAGTCCCGCTGTAGTATGTTCCTCCTCTTCTTCCCGACATCATTTGTGCCGACATGTACCACCACCTCTGGCTCTTCACCTTTGTCCTTGAGGATTTCCTGCACTCTGTCTGTGATGTCTTTAGCCCTGGCACCAGGAAGGCAACACACCATCCTTAAGTCCCGCCTGCTGCCACAAAAACCCTGGTCAGTTCCTCTCACTATGGAGCCCCCTATTACCATGGCTCTGTGTGATGTCCGCTCTGCCTCCACGCTAACTTTTGACTGACAGACCTGGCCGCCTCACGGACTGGCAGTGTCATCTGTGTCTACTGTTTCCAAAAGATTCAACTTGTTAATGACAGGTACATCCCCTGGGGTCTCTTGCACCTGTCTCCTCTCTCCCTTCCTCATCGTCTGCTCTCTTCTGCTCTCTTCTGGTATGGTCGGTGTCATAACCTCACTGAAGGTCTTGTCCAGAAAGATTTTGTTCTCTCGGATGAGCCTAAGGTCCTCGAGTTCTTTCATCAGTGCTGCAATATGCTCAGTCAGTAGCTGAACGCGCACACACTTACTACACATATACGAGCCAGACACACCAGAGTCATTGACCTCCCACATCAAGCACGTAGCACACTGAACCAGCTTGGCAGTCATGTCTTCACTCTCTTCAACTTTGGCGTAATCACTTCACTCAACCTCCTTGTCAAAGACTCCTGAGCTAAAGCTTCACTCTTCAATCCACAGGAACTTCCTTGGACCCTCTTTCTGGGGCAAGTCTGTGGACTTTTAATTTATGTTAGAGGAGGAGGGTGGGAGTAAGGCCCTACTGGGATCTAGAACACACCCACTCAAATAACAATCACTTACCTTCCAGACCGGTTTTGTGCTCCAACTTCACTTCCACCCAGCACCCGCCATTCTCTGCTGCAAAAAGACTGTTGGCGTTGAGGTAAGTTCTTAAATAACAATCACTTACCTTCCCAACCGGCTTTGCGCTCCGGCTTCACTTCTGCCCAGCACCCGCCGTTCTCTGCTGCACAGTTTGCAGATGAACTAAGATGAGTGGTAAAACAAATTGTGTGGAGCACTGTGAAACTTTGCAGAAGGACATAAATGGTTTAAATGAGTGGCAAAGATCTGATAGATGGAGTACAATGTTGATAAATGTGAAGTAATCCATTTTGATAGGAATAGCAGTAAAAAGAACTATTACTTGAATTGCAACATGCTGCTGTGCAGAGGGACCTGAGAGTCGTTGTGCATGAATCACTGAAGGTTGATCTGCAGGTACAACAGGTAATTCTGAAGGCAAATGATAATTTATCCTTCATTGCTAAAAAGATTGAGTTTAAAAGCAGGGAGGTTATGTTGAGGCAGTACAGGGTGTTGGTGAGGCCACACCTAGGAGTACTGTATGCAGTTTTGTTCTCCTAACTTGAGAAAGGAATCTCTGGCACTAAAGGGAGTGCAAAGGAGGTTCACTAGGTTGATTCTGGAGTTGAGAGGGTTGGCTAATGAGGAGGCATTGAGTAGATTGGGATAATACTCACTGGATATTTAGAAGAATGAGGGGGGATCTTATAGAAGAGATATTATGAAGAGACTAGATAAGATAGAAGTAGAAAGGATGTTTCCACTAATAGAACATAGAACATAGAAAAATACAGCGAGGTACAGGCCCTTTGGCCAAGCCCACCTTGCCTACACTAGCCCACTATCCTCCATATGCCTATCCAATGCCCGTTTAAATGCCCATAAAGAGGGAGAGTCCACCACTGCTACTGGCAAGGCATTCCATGAACTCACAACTCGCTGAGTAAAGAATCTACCCCTAACATCTGTCCTATACCTACCTCCCCTTAATTTAAAGCTATGCCCCCTCGTACTAGCTGACTCCATATGTGGAAAAAGGTTCTCATTGTCAACCCTATCTAAACCCCTAATCATCTTGTACACCTCTATCAAGTCACCCCTAAACCTTCTTTTCTCCAATGAAAACAGCCCCAAGTGCCTCAGCCTTTCCTCATACGATCTTCCTACCATACCAGATAACATCCTGGTAAACCTCCTCTGCACCCGTTCCAGTGTCTCCACATCCTTCCTATATTATGGCGACCAAAACTGCACACAATACTCGAGATGCGGCCGCACCAGCATCTTATACAACTGCAACATGACCTCAGGACTCCGGAACTCAATTCCTCTACCAATAAAAGCCTGTACGCCATATGCCTTCTTCACAGCACTATTTACCTGGGTGGCAACTTTCAGAGATCTGTGTACATGGACACCAAGATCCCTCTGCTCATCCACGCTACCAAGTATCCGACCATTAGCCCAGTACCCCATCTTCTTGTTACTCTTACCAAAGTGACTCAATTCACACTTACCTACATTGAACTCCATTTGCCACCTTTCTGCCCAGCTCTGCAGCTTATCTATATTCCGCTGTAACCTGCCACATCCTTCCTCATTGTCAACAACTCCACCGACTTTCGTATTATCTGCAACCTTGCTCACCCAACCTTCTAGCCCCTCCTTCAGGTCATTTATAAAAATGACAAACAGCAATGGTCCCAAAACAGATTCTTGCGGAACACCGCTCGTAACTGCACTCCAAGATGAACCTTTACCATCAACTACTACCCTCTGTCTTCTTCCAGCCAGCCAATTCCTAATCCAAACCTCCAACTCACCCTCAATACCATACCTCCGTATTTTTTGCAGTAGCCTACCATGGGGAACCTTATCAAGCGCTTTATTAAAATCCATATACACCACATCAACCGCTTTACCCTCGTCCACCTCCTTAGTCACCTTCTCAAAGAATTCAATCAGGTTTGTGAGGCACGACCTGCCCTTCACAAAACCATGCTGACTATCCTTGATCACATTATTCCTATCCAGATGTTCATAAATCCTATCCCTTACAATTCTCTCTAAGACTTTGCCCACAACAGCAGTGAGACTCACCGGTCTATAGTTACTAGGGTTATCCCTACTCCCCTTTTTGAACAAGGGAACCACATTTGCTATCCTCTAGTCTTCTGGCACTATTCCTGTAGACAACGAGGACATAAAAATCAAGGCCAATGGCTCTGCAATCTCCTCCCTTGCTTCCCAGAGAATCCTAGGATAAATGCCATCAGACCCAGGGGACTTATCTATTTTCTAATGGATGAAACTAGGACAAGAAGACCCCATAGTCTCTGAATTAGGGGGAGCAGATTTAGGACTGAATTGAGAAGGAATGTCTTTACCCAGAGGGTTGTGAATCTATGGAATTCCCTGCCCAGTAGTGGACAAGTAAGTGGAGCTAAAGCCACAAAAGGATCAGCCATGATCTTATTGAACAGTGGACCTAGCTTGACTGGTAAGATATCCTACTCCTGCTCCTAGGTCTTATGTTCTTACATATGACTTAGAATAATCATTGCTTGCGAACTGAGAGTTGGTAAGTGAGGCAATGATGTATGAGGCAGTATTTGATTGTAGAGCCATAGAGTCTGACAGCATGGGGACAGATCCTTTGGCACAAACTGGTCTATGCTGACCAAAATGTCCATCCATGCGAACCCAATTTCCCTGCACTTAGCCCATATCTTTCTAATACTTTCCTATCCATGTATTTGTCCAAATGCCTTTTAAGTGTTATTAATATACCTACTTCAACTACAACAGCTGGCAGCTCATTCCATATGCATACAACCCTCTGTGTAAAAAAATTGCCCCACAGGTTCCCTTTTATTCTTTCTCCTTGAACCTTAAACTGATGCCCTCTAGTCCTTGATTACCCAACCCTGAGAAAAACACTGAGTTCATTCACCCTATCCGTGCTTCTCATGATCTTATATATTTTGATAAGCGTCCCCCTCAGGCTCCTACACTCTGAAGAAAAAAGTCCTGACTTGTCCATCCTCTCCCTATAACTCAGATCATTCAATCTTGGCAACATGCTTGTAAATTTCTTCTGCACTCTTTCCAGTTTAATAATATCCTTCCTATAGCAAGGTGACCAAAACTGAACACAATACTCCAAGTGCGGCCTCACCAACATGCTTTATAACTGCAACATAACTTACCAACTTCCATACTCAGTGCCCTGACTGATGAAGGTCAGCATGCTAAAAGCCACCTTCACTGCCCTATATATCTGTGACTCCATTTTCAGAGAACCAGGTACCTGAACTCCAAGATCCCTCTGTTTCACTGCACACGTTAAGGCTCTACCATTCACCATGTAATTCCTACCTTGATTTGACTTTCCAAAATGCAAGATCTCACACTTATCTATATTAAATTCCATTTGCCATTTCTTGGCCCACTTCCCCAGCTGGTCAAGGTCTGCTGCAATTTCTGATAGCCTTCCTCACTGTCCATGATACCTCCTATTTTAGTGTCATCAGCAAACTTCCTAAACTTACAGTTGTGTAACTCATATCACAAGACAAGCTCCATCGTTCAGGAGATATAGGACTGTTATTAGGGAAAAGCGAACCAGTTCAGTGTTTGTTTCCAAAGCTGTGAGAAAATGTTTCAGTTATAGGAATGTGAATTTGCACTTAAGTTGAGCCTGAAGTCTCACAAGAAACCATTGTTTTAACCGAATGAAATATAATTAACTATTAAGTAACATGTAATAATCAATATTGAACCTATCGTTTGCCGAGGGCATCACATATTATCAACAGCTTAGACTAATATCAGCAAGAATGATTGGTAGCATTGAAACTAAGTGAGGCTTCTCAGCCCTATCCTAACAGAACTGAATGGGGAGGACTGAAGATGCCCATCTACACTGAGCAGTGGAGGGTTGAGACCAAAGGAAGAATGAACATTTTAAAATTGAGACGTTCATTAATCATAATTCTTGCAAATATTGAAAATAATTGGGTCTGAATTAATTTGGGTTAAAATAACAGCTTCGCAATGTCACTTTTTTTTTCCTCTTTGCTTTTAATGTTAAAATGGTATCACTGTTATGAAGTACTCTCTGTTTCTATCTAATTCAACATGTGTGTTCTCCGGACACTAAGCCATAAAATTTATTCAATTATATTAAATTCTTCTAACAAATTCTGCACTAAGTACAATATTGTTAACTGATGTAGGAATTCCTTTAGTTGACTACATACAGGAAACTTTAAATATCCAGACATTCTTGGTTCTGAACTCAGTTGATGTACAATATTGTTTACTACATTTTTGTGCTCCAATAGCCAGTGTCTGCTGAGGCTTCTGCATTTAAGTTTACTTCTGTCAATGAAAGTTATTGTGACAGATAGCTACTTTGTTCAAAATCATAACAGGCTCTAGGGCTACTAATTCCTGCACTGGAGATAATAAATCTCATTAGATTACTGGTTTTAAGTTTGAATTTTATTTATGGACCTTCAAGTTGTATATTCATTGGGCCACTTTAATTTGGTTACTGCAAATGTGTAATGTGAGAGATCTTTTCAGCTGTCTGGCTGCCTGTTGACTGGCACTTATAAAGGTCAGAATGAGTCATCTCTGTCTGCATGGGCTGTTTAAAGTGTCCTAGATGCCAACTCCACATGGGCGATAGAAACACTTAGTATTGGTTGCCTGGCTCCAAGCGATAGATGCAGCTCATCTTTTGTGATTGCTTTTCCCATCAGGGAGTCCTATTGGCAAGGCTCTCAGAGCTTAGGTTTGCCCTTAAAAGGCTCCATGCTGCTTAACTGAGATCAGCCTGTTCTTTGACAATTCCTGCAACTGACAATGATTAATTGTGAAAGCCTCACTTTTAAATTTCATACAAATTTTAAACTAACAAGTGGGTGTTTATGGCTGTTGCATATATCTGGACTACTAATGAGTTTCTGATTCATCATTTAGACATATAGATATCAAAGCATGCTAATGCATTCCACTCCATGTTCCTATGTTTAGCTGTTCATAAAATTGATATTCACAAGAACATTCTCTGAAACCCAATTTCATGTGTCTTACATGTTGGTCCAAATTAAGCACTATTATAGAGGAATTATTTAGTACACTTTGTTAAGAGCTATTATTTAGGGATGCCTTGTGTAAGGTATCCAAAACTCATTATGCTGCACCCAGTCTCAGTAAAAAAAAAGTCACCTGCTTCACTCTAAATCACCATATAAAGAAATCAGCAAGACTCTCAACCACGTCTAATGATAAAGAAGGAGTATTCATAGTATAATCCTTAATTTTTGATCCGTGGCATGCTATTTCACTGAATGTTTATGTATTTTGGTTTCTTTATTATTTCTTATCTTTTCAATTTATTTTTCATTTTGTTATTATCTTCTTTTGGGGAACAATCAGCTCGTATATTCACTTCCTTCATGTAAAAAAAATCAAAATCTAACATTATCACACTGCAATGTCATTTCTTTATAGAGTACTAGGGCTTTTAGGATAACATTCAATTTATACCAGACCAACAATAGAATCATTTTCTTTTAAAGAATCATGTTGCAAAATAATTTAGAAATACAAGAGATTGATATTTTCTTAGGAATTTACTCCTAAGATTTATCGCTAGATAAAAATAAATGCCTTCTAAAGCCAAAGCTGTCAAGTTAATAATTCATGAATATGAAAACTGGACTGCTTAAAAATGAGGCTACAGTTTTTAAAAAGTTGAATCTGATGGGAAGTATGATGTACATGACACATTACTTCCCCACACTCCACCACTATGAGGATATCTGAATACATGCACATCAATAATCCCACTGTTGCAGTTAACACTTTACAATGGATAAAATATTCCAGACATTAGGATAAAGTGAGATGCTAACTAATATCAACAGTCATTTCGAAAACCTTTGACCAGGAATCTATAATTAAAAGTATAGGTACAATTCAGGCACAAAAGTTCCTCGCTTTAATAATCTAAAGTGCCTTTGACACCAGGCATGCCTGATGTATATGGAATGCACCCCTTGGAAACTTTAGTGACCTATTTGGGAATCTGAAAAGGGACAACACATGATTACAAATGTTTGACCTTTGACTTTGTCAGTGAAGCATTTAAGTCCTAAATTTCTGGCTAAATAATTATTTGCTCAGATTGGGCAAAAATGATATCTTCAAAAACAGGAGGCACATTTGGAGTCCTCTTTCTTTCTTATGATTGAGTTGGTTGTGAGGCAGTAACTGTAATGTTCTCTTCTCATGTACAGATCAGAAATATGCTTGAGAAGTAGAAGAATGTATCACTGTGATGCCTCCTCTATTTTTATGAATTGAGCATTGAGTGATTATATATTGGAGCATGTTATACACTGGAATTTTTAAAACTTGCCTCATATGCAATAGCATCTGCCACAGCTTGTGCAAACATGGTTATGTTTTTGCCGTAATCTTCATAGTAATTCAAAGCCAGTGATCTTGAGCAGTGTTTGTGACATTTTGTAAATTCCACTTGGCTTCTCAGATACAAGGGCTAAGAGCACTCGTCCAAAAAGGCTTGGCATGACTTCAAACAATGTGGAGGGCTGCAGCAAATGAAAGGAGGAGTGATATGTCACAGCACAGGCAGCCAACTTGTTGGGGTTGAACTGAGCATTTCAGTGATACACTACATTGCAACATTCGGTTATCTGTCTGATTTTGTGTAAGTTCTCATGTTGAAATTTCAGCTATTTGATCAGCGTAACTTGTGCAAATACCCTGTCCCCAACATTCACATCTCTTGCCCCACCATTCACTTCCTTCCAGTAGTGCAACATAATCCCTTCCTAATGTACTATCACATTCCTGCAAAAATCACTTTATTTCTTTGGGTGCAATTGAATTTCAACTTTGTTAATTTTTCTTCTCTATTTCTTCTCAAATTTCTATTTGAACAACAGAGTATACCCTTTATTGCATTATACTTTTTCCATCAGCCTGTGATATAAACTTAAGGTTATCATTGAATTAAAATATCAAGAAGGTTAACGAAAAGAATGTATTTTTGTTCACTTTAAATTTGCTAAAATGATTGTAGAACTGTGTTTCAAGAGATGCGATAATTGAAACACATTTATCAGACCTGTTACCCCAGGCTAAGGAAGGTAGGCATGTTTCCCAGCAGCTGAAATAGCTCATTAAATAGCCTTTTGCAAGATACAATGGACTAAATAAAGGTGTTTGCAACAGGGAATTTACATATTATGTACTATTAGATAAAAGTTCATGGGTTCAGGACTCATTCCAAAGGCTTGAATAGAAATCTAGTACGATCTAGGGTGCCATCGCTCATATGTAGTGTTAGTCTGAGTCCTGTAAGCAATCTTAAGTTTTTTTTGGAAAAGAGAATAACATTTTCCCCTTTCAGTCTTTAGTCAAGGTTATCTAAACAGGTTGTCATTTTCTTGCTGCTCTTTGTGGGGACTTGCTATATGCAAATTGACTGCTAGGTTACTGCAGTGAATACGATATTAGTTGTAAAGTGCCCTGAGACAGGGAAAGGCACTATAAACATCTAAATCCTTTGTTTATTACATTTTAACATGATTGTATATTGTGAAGTAATTTGTTTCTATCTGCAAACCAGAAATTTCTTTGTAAGACAAGACAGTTTTCTGCAGAAACAAGAATGAACTAGAAAAGTCAGAACCAGCATCAAATGTGATTTTGGTTTTCCCCTAAACTACCACTTTGTTCATAGCCTCAACATTTATCCAGGCCAAAAAAAACCTGAGATTTCTGGAGGTGGCAGAATGCATCGTGTGTGAAAAATCGACTTTAAATATCGACTGAATAATGTTAAAAATCATACAACATTAAGTTATGTTCCTACAGGTTTATTTGAAAGCACTAGCTTTCGAAGTGCTGCTTCATCAGATGGTTGTGGAGCAGAATCATAAGACACAGAATTTAAAGCAACAGGATTGCAGTGTCATCAAAATTTAGCTTAAGCCTTTCATCTTTTAGAATGATTATGTTAGTTTTAGTTCCTTCCTATGTAATTCACAGAACTTTTTTAAAGTTACATTCTCAAGATAAGTGGCATCTCAGCTCAGATTATTAAAACTACCTTCAGAATGTAACTTTAAAAAAGTTCTGGGATTTACATCCAATTACCCAATGAACACAGTCCACAGAGTTCTCAGTAACAAACCCAAACAAGCAGACAAGACATGTTCAAAAACCCTAGCCACTCTCCCCTACATCAAAGACATCTCGGAAATGACTGCCAGATTACTCAGACCCCTTGGTATCATGGTAGCCCACAACTCCACCAACACACTAAAACAGCAGCAAATGAACTTGAAAGACCCTATACAGACAACAAGCAAAGCTAACATTGTTTACAAAGTACAGTGCAAGGACTGTAACAAACACTACATTGGACAAACAAGCAGAAGACTAGCCACCAGGATACATGAACACCAACTAGCCACAAAATGACATGACCCTCTCTCACTAATATCCCAGAATATAGATGAGAAAGGACACTACTTCGACTGGGACAACACATCCATGCTAGGACAAGCCAAACAGAGACACAGATGAGAATTCCTAGAAGCATGGCGTTCCAGCTGGAACTCTATCAGCAAACACGTTGACTTGGACCCAATTTACTGCCCCCTGAGAAAAAGAACAGGAAATGACATCACTGTAGGAAGTGACATCACCACAGGAAACAACATCACCAACCCAAACATATAAATAGAAAGCAGGAACCATCAGCAATGCTTTATCTGGAGGTGCCCTGAAGATATTACCTAGTGTGGTGACAAAACCTCTGAAAATGAACCTTCTAGCTCAGCGCGCAAACCCATATCCACCATTTATTGGCACTTGGCTTGCAGCCTTGAATTACAACATTTTAAGTTCTCATCCATATGTTTTTAAAAGGTTGAGAGGTTATTCCATTTTGACTGCCTTCCCAGAGAGTGCATTCCAGATTCCCACACACTCTGTGTGAAAATGTTTTTTTTCTCAAATCTGCTCTAAATATTATGCCCTTGATTTTAACACTATGCCCTCATTATTGATTCTTCAACCAAGGAGAATAGCTGTTGCTATCCACCTTGTGCAGTCCCTCATAGTCTTGTATATGTTGAGCCCTCTCAGTTTTCTCTGCTCTAAAGCAAATAACCTGACCCTATCCAGCCTCTCTTCATAGCTAAATGCACCAGAAGAGTAAAAGGCCATATGATATCGGAGCAGAATTAATCCATTTGGCTCACTGAGTCTGCACCACCATTGGATCATGGCTGATAAATTTCTCACCCCATTCTTCTGCATTCTCCCCTTAACCTTTGAGCCCCTTACTAATAAAGTACCTTTCTATCTCTGTTTTAAAAATACTCAATGACTTAGTCTCCACAGCCCTCCGTGGCAATGATTTCCACAGATTAACCATGTGAAGGGGTTATCCCTTCACTCCGAGGCTGTGTCCTTCAGTCCAAGTTTCTCCTTAGGAAAACATTTTCTCCGTGTTCAGTATTTGTGCACAGTTTTAGCCTCTCCACATGGCACAGAACATGGAGTCAGAGTCATAAAGCACAGAAACAGACCCTTTGTCTAACTAGGCCAACTATGTTCCCAAACTAAACTAGTCCCACCTGCCTGCGCTTGGCCCACATCCCTCCAAACCTTTCCGATTCATAAACTCATCCAAATGTCTTTAAACATTGGTTGAACTGCCAGACAATCTGTGTAAAAATAAATTGTCCCTCTTGTCCTTTTTAAACCTTTCTCCTCTCACCTTAAAGTGATGCCCCCTAGTTTTAAACTGCTCCACCTAAGGTAAAAGACTCGTGTCATTCATCTTATTTATGCCCCTCATGATCTTATAAACTTCAACAAAGGTCACCCATCAACCTCGTACACTGCAGTGAAAAAAAACTATCAGGCTTTCCAGTCTATTTTTATATCTCAAAACCTCCACTCTTGACTATGTCCTGGTAAATCTTTTCTGAAACCTGTCCAATTTGATAATATCTTTCCTATAACAAGGCAAACAGAATTGCATGTTGAACCATTGGCTCAATATGTAGAAGAAAATAGATATAAGAGAACAATATGAACAATGGAGACAGTTTTCAATAGAACACAGGACATTGCTTTTGTTTGTTCGAGGAGTTTCAAACTATGAAGCCTCAGGACACAAACAAATACTTTCCTTTGGCTTTAGAGCTGAAAGTAATTTAAGAAAGACAACAGGAGAAAAATTTCGATATAAAAAGTTTGGAGGCTATACAATGCATTAGTTGGATTAGTAGTTCCAGCAAACAGAATGGCAAACCTTTGGAACTGATAGGCAAGATGACTGCAGTAAAGGGGATGAAGGTAGATGGGATCAGAATGAACAAATAAAATTAGAGCTATTACTCACGTGGCAGATAAGTACTTGTCTGTTTCCGAATCTTAATTTCTAACTAATTTTATGTTTTACCATCATGCCACCTCTAAAATCTGTCAATTCTATGATGTAATAAATATTTATTGTAAAAGTACTCATTTTAAAAGTATTGAGGCAATTACAATCATTGGGGCTACATTTCCCAGCTGGTGTTTGTGTAGTATTTCCTTTGCAAATTTAAAAAAGAGAAAATAGTGACCTTTTTCTGGTTTTGGATCCACAAAGTCTAATTAATAATTGAATAATTTGCCTGATTAGTATTTAAATAATTCATGCGACTATCATCAGGGATGGCAAAAATGCTGTAGTTCCAACAGCTACAGTTTTCCATGACCCATGGGGCTAAAAATATAATAGAATAGAAACAACTCAGAGTTTGCAACTTAGCACTGACAACAAGACTGACTACAAATCCACAGGGCAAAGTACCAAGTAACTGATTGCAAATAGCTGAATAACTGTTCCTCCACAATTTCAGTTTAACCATCATTTTCTGTGGCAATTTGACATTGCAAGAGGAATGGTAGGAGAGTTTTTGATGAGGGTCCCTCAGGCATTTACAGCACCACACTTTCTTCACTTCTGTTGTTTCCCCTCCTTGGTAATGATGATTGGAAGGCATTTAAAAAAAAATCAGGCAAATAGAGACACACAATTAATTCCACTGCAAATAAACTCCCTGAAAATAATTCAAAACACTGCTTTTAAGTCAATATGTAACTTTCAACTTATGTTATAAGCAAAAACTATTGCAAATTGTAAAGAAGCAAACATATTTTTACATTTAGTGAAACATATATTGTGGTACATGCAAAAATGAAATATTTACATTGAGAGTTAAATTACATTTGAGGAATGTTTAAATCCAAAATTATTTAGTTCTGAGGTGAATAGTTTTTTAAAAATTAATACGTTTTCCTTTAAAGTTAATTTGTAACTTGTGCCTTGATAATAACCTATGTTAATAAATCTCAGTGGAAATGAATTGTTCCAATTAATTTGTCATTTATTCTAGTGTATGAAACACCACTGTTTAAGGTGTGTTGAAAGTTATCAATTCAACAGTAATAGTCTTTCTGAAAGCCATATGGCCATCAGGATCTCCCCTTAGCTTCATTTCAGCAATAACAAATATTTCTAGGATCACTACTTTCTCAATGGATTCTCTATACATTCTCCTATCTATTCTCTCTCTCTGAAGTGGTAAATTCTTGATCTGGATTCCTCCAAATACTCTACCATATGTAGGGGAATAAGTGAACACTTTCCAAAAACATTTCTTTCAAGCATGGCGGCCCCTTTATGTTAAATGACTTTAAGCTCCTCAGCTGAAGGCAGTTTCCATAGGGAAATGGATTTGTCCCCTATTTTCTTTTTCAGCTCCTTTAGCTTAACACTCAACCCAATGATTTTCCCACTTTCTCATTAATTACATCCAGTTGAGTGGGTGCATCTCTACTGGTGCTTGAGTATATGAGCTATCAAAATAGATTTGAGGGGTCTGGCATAAAGGTTGTTGAAATTGATGCACCTAGCTACTCTTCTGAAAATACACCTTTGGTTTATTGGCTTCTTTTAATATAGAAAAAGAATTAAACCCTCATATGCCACTGTGAAAATGTTGCAGCACACTAATAGATTAGATATTATGTTTATTTTAAAGTCACAATAATTCACTCTGTTGTTCCATCTCCTGAGCTTTTCTTACTGTTTCCTGGTGGCTTACTTCCTACTATACAACTTTCATTGCCTCTCATGAATTAGATGGATTCTGCAAATTGAATAACATCTGTGCCGAAGTGCTTGCAGAAATATAATATATTTTTCAGGGAAAAATATATGGAGATTTGCTCTTTAGGGCTCATAAACATGTTTGGCTCTACCAGCTTGGAGATTAGAAATTGTACTAGAAATAATAAGTGGAGTGAAAGTGGCCTTTATGGCTGTATCTTGGAATTCCTGCAAGTGTTCTAGATGAGGCTGTCTGGAGAAGAAAATCGTGAAGTCACTGTAGGACAGTATATAGTTTCAAACTAATTTATTGGGCTTGCCTTATGTGGCTTCGTAGAAAAGAATAAAGAATGAATACATAAATATATACAATGTGTGGAATGGTCTAATCATTTCAAAATCTTGCATAATGGGCTCATTATTTGTCAACTGGTGCACTTTGGCATATGGATTAGCTAAGTAACTGTCATTGTATGTATGTACCATTTTTTATTGCGTAATGAAATGTTCCATACATTTTTTAGAGGAAACAATATTGAAGTTGTTGTGCAGCAACATAGAATTGTGTGAAAGCAGTCATTCAGCCCATTGAATCTTCACTCTGAAGGGCATTCCACCCAGACCCACACCTCTCCCTATCCCTGTAACCCTGCATTTCCCATGGCTATTCTACCCAACCTGTACATCCCTGAACACTGTGGCAATTTAGTATCGCTAATCCACCTAACCTGCACATCTTTGGGTCATGGGAGGAAACTGGAGCACCCAGAGGAAACCAACACAGACACTGCCCGAGGTTAGACCCTAACCCAAGTCTCTGGCACTATGAGGAAGCAATGTTAACCACTAAGCCACCATGCTGCCCCAAGATCCACTGTGCCACCCCACCAGTGACCATGACCCCTGCTATGGTAACATTCACCAGTTGCACTTGCAGTCAAGCTGTGGGGAACATAAGGAACAGAACTAATCTGCAGGTATGTGAGCAGTCAGCATTCACATCACTCACAAATGACTGCTTTGCATGTTACCCTACACAGTGGGATATGGAGCATTCTGACACAGATGGTCATGGTAATAATCTGCATGGAGCATTAACATCAGAATCTTATTCCAACAAAAGCCCCACCAGTCTTATCACAAAGAAATAGAAGGACATTAGATGTGCTGCATGAATTCTGGCACCTTTTCTACCCAGACTGACATTACCCACAAAAGCCATCATTGTGTATACAAGCATGATGCATTACTCTTACAGTTCAAGTTGAGAGGGAATCAATTCCATATCTGGCTGCATCCAATGAAGTCTTTCATTAACTTTGTGCTTTGTGGCCAGCTGATGCCTCTTTTAAGTTCACTTGTGATTACTTATGTTTCACAGAGGTGGGCAAAGTTAAAAAAAATCACACAACTCTGTGTCCAACAGATTTATTTGGAAGCAGTAGCTTTTGGAACATGGCTCCTTTGTTAGGTAGCTGTGGGACAGGATCATAAGACACATAATTTATAGCAAAAGATTACAGTGCCATGCAACTTGCATTAAATATTTCATCTTTTAGAATGGGTTTCAGGTTTTGGTTCATTAATATGTAAATCCTAGAACTTCTTTTAAGTCATATTCTCAATATACTTTAGGGTTTAATGAGAAAAGTGACATTTCAGCTCCGACAACGCATTAAAGGTGTGTCTGTCTATATCCCAATCTTGAGTCAGACTAGTTCTATTTCCAAAGTAGGAATTTATAAACTATAAGCTCAAAAATTGCACAGTCTGCAGGCAGTCAAAGCAAGCAGTCAATCCATGAAATAGTTTATAAATTCCACATTGATCTCTTGCAGTTGGAGGGTCCCAAGGCTGAAGATGAGGAGTTCCTCTTCCACGCATCGGGTGGTTCGGGTTTGGCAGTGGAAGAGGCACAGGACCTGCATGTCTCTGTGGTTGGAGGTCCCAGAGTGGAAGATGAGGCATTCCTCCTCCTCTTCCCAGAGCCAACCTTCCAACTCGACACTGCCCTCTTTAACTGTCCTACCTATCCATCTTCCTCCCCACCTATCCGCTCCATCCTCCGCTCTGACCTATCACCTTCACCCCCAGCTCCATCTACATATTGCATTCCCAGCTACATTCCCCTCAGCTCCACCCACCCCTCCCATTTATCTCTCAGCCCCCTTCAGCCACAAGCCTGATTCCTGATGATGAGCTTGTGCCCGAAACGTCGATTCTCCTGCTCTTCGGATGCCATGTGACCACCTGTGCTTTTCCAGCACCACACTCGTCAATTCTGATCTCCAGCATCTGCAATCCTTACTTTCTCCTATGTATTATTTATGTCAAGAGTTAAAGAGATATCTACTTTTGTCACATCAAATGAGTTATAACAATACCGAGGCATGCCAAATGCTTTAAAAATGTCCCAGCTCTATTCCAAAGACTTATGAATGAAATTGTATCTGAAAGTAACAACATTTTAGTTCATTTAGATGATGTAACCTATGCAAAGATGAATAATCTGATTAAATCTTAAAGTTTTTTGACTATCCTGGGTGTAGTGAGGTTTGAGTATCAATGCACTTTCCACAGTGGATTACAAAAGAAGTAATAACGGGAATGTATCCAGAAAGTATAGAGCTGAAAATGTGTTGCTGGAAAAGCGCAGCAGGTCAGGCAGCATCCGAGGAGCAGGAGATTCGACGTTTCGGGCATAAGCCCTTCTTCAGAAGCCCTTATTCAGATAGTATAGTCATAATCATGGAGATATCCAAATAGAGGCTGAGAAAATTGAATGGACAGAACTACTTCAGGCAAAGAGTTTACAGGATGTTCTTAGATTGTTTCTCAGAATAGCACATTCTGGAACTAATCAATGAGCAGGACATTGTAGATCTGGTGAGATGCAATGAAATAAGATTATTTAATGACCTCATTACTAAAGCACCCTTCGACACCAACAACTATAATAAGACTGAAGTTTCTGTTCAGTTTGAGGCAGAGAAGATTGGGTTGCAGACTACTACATTAAACATAAATAATGTAAATGATGAGGGGATAAAAGGCACAACTAGAACAAAAATGAGATGTCAAATAGCTTAAATAATAGTTCAAAAGAGAGAAAATAGCAAATTTTAAGGGGTTATTTCAGAATACACTGAATTCTATCAAGAAAAAAGAAGTACAAGAAGAGGACCCACCACCCGTAGTTACTGACAGAAATTAAATAAAATGTTGTGCTTAACAAAGTTGTGTAAATGTAGGTAGCAAGTTAAAGGACAAGACAGACTATAATTTAACATCGAGTAATCACCAAATATTATTATGGATGGCTAAATGGACATGACAAAAAGAAATCTAGAAATATGAAAACAGATAGGAAAAGTGTCCATAAATATTTTTGAAAAGGGCAGAGTTAAAAAAGTGAACAGTGGTCCCTTGGAGTAGGAAACTCAGAAACCAATAATGAAAAGTAAGGAGATGGCAAATTAATTGAACAGGCATTGCACAGGAAAAGTCTGCTCGTGTAAGGTTTATCAACTAAAATGCCAAAAGATTACCAAAAAATATGGACCACATTAGTAGATCAATTCAGAGTCAGACTAAACTTCTTTATTCTTCAATTGGAATTCATACCATTTAGGCAAAAATCTACATGATCCATAGATCATTTAGTGAGAAGATGCTGAGATATCATGTGAGACATGTCAGAAGACGATTGGCCTCTAAAATTATTAAACTCAATATTGAGTCCTAAAGGCTGCAGGGGCTTCAACTGGAAAATGAGATGCTGTTCTTTCAGCTTATGCTAAGCTTTGCTGTAGTTCTACAGCAAGCCCAAGGTAGAGGTGTTGTCCAGGGAATATGTTGGTGTGTTGAAATGACGGAGCAACTGGAAGTTTGGGGCTATTTTTTCTGTCAGAATGCAGATGTTTTGCAAAGTGATCACCTTGTCTATGTTTCAGCTTCCCAATGAAGAGGGGACCACACTGTGAATAGTGAATACAGTAAATTAAATGAAATGAAGAACAGGTAAATCGCTGCTTCAGCTGGAGGCCTTGGAAGTTGAGGAGGGAGGAAGTGAATAGGTTGCTGTAACACTTTCTGTGATGACATGGGAATGTGCTGTGATGCTGTGGAGACTGTGGGAGTGAAGGAGGAGTGGACCAGGATATCCTGGATGGAATGGTCCCTGCGGAAGGCAAGGGAAAGGCAAGGAAGGGTAAAGGAATATGTGTCTGGTTGTGTCATCGCATTAGAGGTGATGAAAATTTCAGCTTTAAATGTGGAGGCTGTGGGGTGTTAGGTGAGGACCAATGATACCCTACCATTGTTGTGACATGGAAGGTTTGCTCTATGACTTTTCTAATGCCCAATGCAAAACTCATCATAACTTGTTCTTTCCCTATTTATCTATTACCAGTATATATAAAAATAATGCATTGATATATTGTAAGCATCACAAATTGCATTCTAATACACACTTGTATGTTCTATTTTTAAAAATCTAACAATTGTGCAGCATGGTTAAGTGAATATAACATTTTCACATAACACTTTTCACTGTGACTGCCAAAGGCTTCAAATTGCTCTCACACATTCTGAAACTCTGCTGTAGTTACTGTGGCCTTGAATTGACACATCAATATAAGATTGGAACAACACTCAACACTCAAATGGTGTAAAGAAACCATTTTCAACCACTTACTTCATATTCCTGGGGCTTCTGACTAACCTCCTACCAAACTTATTGCAGGAAATCAGAACAACCTCAGGCGAAAAGGAGATCCAGAGTTACGAAGCATCATTAGATAACAGAATGTAGCTTCACACATGAATTGAATGCAACTATCACATTCAGTTGATGAATAGTTGTTATTTATATTTACTTCATCGATAGCAATGTTATCTCAATTAAAATTTACCATTCCAGGGATTCATATAGAATAAATGAAGGCCATCCAGTTCCTCCTGACTGTGCCAATATTTAAAAGATGTATCCAATTTATCCAACATGTTCCTGTTTTTGCTGCTAGTCTGTAGCTTTTCTCCAATTTTAAGCATTAATTTCATGCCCTTTTCAAAGGTATTATTGAATCTGCTTTCACCACCATTTTAGCCAGCGTATTTCAGATCACAACAACTTGCTGCATAAAATATATTTCTTCATATCTTATCTAGTTCTTTTGTTGAATATCCTAAACCTGTCTTATCTGGTTATTGACTGTTCTGTTAGCAAGAATAATTTTCCTTATTTACTTTATTCAAACACTCTGTGATTTTGAAGTAGGTGACCAAATCTCCTGTTAGCTCTAATTTCTCTTTACTTCAATACATTGTTATGAGAGAAGATGACATTCAAATGATGACTCATCCCCCACAACATGTTAGCTGAAAGCCACTCTAATTAGGTAACATTTCCTTGAAGCCTTATCCTGCTGGTTAATTTCTTAAAGATACAAAGCTGAAAAATGTAAGTTGCTGTTAAATTGTGATTGTGAGTGAATTTCATCATGTCGGCTGCACCATGGCCTGGGCCAACTTCCTTGCATGATCTTCTGCTTTTCCCTTCAGTAATTATACAACCAAAACCTCGTCAGTCTCATGGTGAGTGAGAAAGACATGTTCACCACATCCAGGATTATCCAACCTCGAGCCATCTGCAGCCAGCTGCAAATTCTGCAAGCCAGGAATGACTCCTCAAACTGTGGTGTTTGAGACTTACTGTTGAGCATATGTCCCAGCAGAATATGAAGTTTTCTCCCTCCTTCTTTAACAGAGGTCTAGAGATGTTGATGGGTAGATTGGTAGAGAGGAGGTCAGTTCTCTTCCCTGCAGACTGTGATAAGTGACCATACCAACTGTCTGGACAAACATCATTTCGAACCTGTGTCCCTGGAACATTATCTGGATCTCTGAATTAATAGATGAAAATGTGTTGCTGGTTAAAGCGCAGCAGGTCAGGCAGCATCCAAGGAACAGGAAATTCGACGTTTCGGGCACAAGCCCTTCATCATTGTGCCCGAAACGTCGAAGTTCCTGTTCCTTGGATGCTGCCTGACCTGCTGCGCTTTAACCAGCAACACATTTTCAGCTCTGATCTCCAGCATCTGCAGACCTCACTTTTTACTCTCTGAATTAATAATCTAGCAATAATATACTTGGCTATTGCCTTCTCCTATGTAGCAGCTGGTTAAGGAGAGTAGAAAGTTGGGAGATGTGCAATGGGCAAATCATATGTTCCCTGTCCCTCAGGGAGCAGCAGTCTGCTGACAAAACACTATCTGCTTGTATACTGTTTCATGACTGCTTTTTCACTAATGGTCATGGAGCGTCAGTGGTGTGGAGATACTCCAAAGTGGGTTCACCTAAAATATTATGTGCCCAGTCTCATTAATAATAAAGAATTTTTTCAGCAACATAAAAGTTCAGGGACTACAGCTTCAGGCCATGCCAGATTCAACACCCTGTTTAGGAGAGTCTGCTCACATTTTGACAGTTATGATCAATTGCAACACAGCAGTTGAGACAAAGCACGACATTCCAAAAGAATCAACAATACCAGAAAAACAGTCAATTCGAGCTATCCCCCAATTTTAATGGATCCATCAAAAATGCCGGGATTCATATCCGGATCCACATCTTTGCCAAAAACCAATCAGCTCCTTCTTGTGCCAGATCCTACTTGGTACTGTACTTCACTGAAATCTTTATGTACTTCTTTCAGAGAAAACAAAAAAACCACAAAAAACCTGAAGCTCTATAGAGAGAGAAACAAAGTTAATATGCTATGTCAAATCAGTGTTCTTTGGAAGATCTCTTGAAATATAGGGCTGGATTATCATTACCTGAGGTAAGTAGCAGCAGTTTGGCAACTTCCTGACTTTGTGCTCTTACCTTAGGAAATGCCAGCTCCAAATCATGGCTTTCAGTGGTGGGGGCCAGTGCTAGCCGAAGTCAAGTCACATAACTCTGGAAAATATTTGAGCACAGCGTAAGGGGCTCAATACCTGAAATCATAAGTCACTTAAAACTAATTAACATCCTATAAATAAATATTATAGAGTTGATAGCAAAGTTCAGTCAGCCAGAGCTGTCAAGTAAACTGGGGTGTTATTCTGTTAACAATCTAATTCTGCAATTGTCTGAACTCTTGGACAAAATTCGTAACCAGCTATCTCTGCAGTGCAACTAGTCAGGTCAGGATTTCTAGATGTGGAACTGACAATCTGAACCAACATGCAATATTAACTGGCAATCCTGCAAATAGGCAAGTCCGGCATTAGAATCAGAAATCGGGTCCAAGTGTCATTCTTTAATTAGCTCTCAAATTAACCCAGTACAATGAAAAGTTTAATGCACTATGTGCAGATAAATGGACTAACAAATAATGACACAGGTAATAATAGAAACTGAGGATTGTTGCATAATGACAATTGCATAGCAGGTAAATCCTATCCACCAATTATACTTATTAAAACACATTAACTGGGAATTCACTGTTAACTGAGTGCAAATAAGCTGCTGTAATTGCCTATATAACAATAGTATTTGCATTTAATTATGATTCATTGTTAGTGTAACACTCTGGGATATTCTACAGTTCCAAAATACAGTACACTGTACAAATACAAGCTGTTTTTATTACTTCTATGTTTCATGACAGCATACAAGGTTATTTTGAAATAAATATTTTGGACAGCTAACTCAGAAGTCAAACTAGTATAAACATAATGGGCTGAAAGGCCTCTTTCCATGCTGTAAAAACTCGATGAGTAAGTTTTCAGTGAGTTAATCAGTTTTCATTTTCATTTCCTATTGAGAAAGTATGCAAATATTTATTATGATTCATTGCCTTTAAAGAAGCCCGAATCTGGCAGTATCTATTGTTTTATTTTCAATAAACATGTTTCATTGTGAGAACAAGACATGCAATCAGAAGATTGCAGTACTAAAAGTGTAAGAAATGGTTCCTGGCATCAGTTACTGGCTTTGTGCCCTTACAAATTTGTCATTACATTACAGAGGAGAATATAGTTTTGAAGTTGCTCTGAAGCGTATACGTTATTATTAGCGTTAGCTAATCTCCATTTCAGAGTGTGTCTGAATATTGATATCCTTTGATTTACAAGATATTACTTCAAGAAATACATCAATTTGCATAATTTCACATATTTATTTCTTAAGGCTTCTGTGCTAAATCACTTTTTATGGCATAATTATGTTGCTCTTTTGCTATATAGCCTTGGTTTCCTTCTCAAAGATATCATTTATGTGTTGAATGCATTATTTAGAAAATGTATTGAGGTATGTTTTCAGTGAAGAAACTATCTTTTTAGTTCATGCAACTAGGCTATAATAGCACAACTTTATGGATGATTATGTAACAGTTCTCAATTATATCGGTTTCCTGTTAACCAGTATCAATCCCTGAGGTTTTATTGATATAGCTGTTGAGTACCCAGGAAAGAATCAGTTATCTGGGTGTAAATGTTCTGTGCTTTGGATATGCAATGTTGCCTGATGTAAGATTAAATTGGACAACTGAGCATGGAAGTCAAAATGCCTGATTAATGACAATTTGTTTTTCTGATCATTGTTTTCCATTAATAACTGGAAATGGGAGGACCATGAATAAGATATACTGACCTCAATGTTTTATGAATTAACTTTAATGATCAAAAAAAGGGAGCCACAAATTGGATGCACTGACCTCCTCAGTTGATTGTCCAATCTCTGCTGTGAATGCTGATTCATAAGATTATCTCTGTACATATGGATATTGTTGCAACAGATCCCAATGACCTTTGAGTGCCACAGTGTTGTCAATCATCATTCAGCAGTGGGTAGCAGACCAAAAGGCCAGATGACTGTGGCATCCCAAAATCAGAGCATCTGGCAGAAGTTGCATAAAAAACAAACAAGAGATAAAACTGTAGGCTGTTGTTAATAGCTTGAAAACTTATCTGTACATTTTAACCTAAATGTTTGCTAAAACTGATCAATTGACTGCCAAAAGCAGATAATGCAAGAATGTCACAAAGTCCGAGGCCAATACTAACTGAACAAGACCTAAAGGAGTGTTTCAGTTATTATAGGAACTAATGACAGACTCATAGAGTTTTATAGCATGGAAAGAGCCCCTTTGGACCATTGTAACTGCAACGGTCATCTCTATTTTAGTCCCTTGTTCTAACACATATTATATGGCATTCCAAGTGATCACCCAAATGTTTAATAAATGTTGTGACTGTTTCCACTTCCACTACCCCTACAGACAGCGAGTTCCAGATACCCACCATCTATATGAAAAACAATTCTTCCTTAAATCTTCTTTACATTGACAAATAGCAAACAACCCAACACCAAAACCTAAGGCTTAGAATACTGCACCTTTTCAAATCAATGTCACAGATGGAGATAGTTAATGATGGAATAATCTGCTGGAATTTTCACCATCCTCACCTCTGGTGCCCTGTATGTACTCCACATCAGCGTGAGGATAGTTGCAGAGAAATAGCACGCGGCCATCTAACTAGCTCCTAATGGATGCTTTCTGTACAGCACATAGTCACAAGGTTCCTGTAAGTATAGTCTTTGGGGATTACCATGAATCTGATCATTTCTTCATACCTTACTTGTGGTACTTGTTGCTAGTTGATGCAGTTTTCAACCTTTCTGTCCCAACTTTTGTCTGCTCATGTTTTGGGCAGTTCAGAACACCTGCAGAAATAAAATTACATTTGAATTATCAACCTATAGCGATAAACATCGCTAAGCTTAATAGATTTTTGTTCAGAAAAGACAATAATGAATAAAAGCAGATAACTGGATTTGAGGCTTTGATCAGCTGCACTTTAAGTTAAGGCTCTTTGCTAGGAGTGCATGGGTAACTCTGGACAGAGCTTCTGTCAAGCAACATAAAAATGCAGCCACACTGAAGCCCTATGCAAGCATCTGCAGGTGAAGCCTCCAAACCCAATGAGTCCCTAATGCGCCTTTCCCTTTCATACATGAGATTAAGTGCTACACTAAAACACACTGACCTTCAAAAAGTCATCAAACTAACATAACCATAATGCGCAAAAGAAAACTAAATGGACAGATATGGATTGTGAGCCAATAGATTGCAAGCTGCTTGTAAGGTGAGCATCCTGTTGTCATCACGATATGAGACAAATAGAATCTGACAGTTTAAATTAATGTGCAAATGGTCCGCAAATAATGGACACCCTCACACACAAGGGCAACTCAATCTGGTTGTCATATTAAAGATGCTGTTGTAATGGAAAAAGGCTTCTGTGTCTTCGGAATGACAGGAGAAGCTTTATTGGAGTAAGAAATAAATGCATATACTGTCATTCATATTTTGCATTTGAAATAGTGCATAAAATGGGTATGCCCTAGGTATGAATTGACACTGCAGGGTATGAATGGCAGGTGATATTCTGTAAATCTCTCATGCATATAAAACAACTGCATTTTGTAGCTTTATTTATCAGCAATTTCTTATAACTTTGCTTTTGTTTGCTTTACATTACAGCCAAAATTTGTTCTAGAAAGATGAGCTTTCACTAAAAATATTATTATACTTATCTGCTCCTGTTTTCAATGGTGTCAGACACTTTCAGATGGAAATGACCTGAGCTGTTCCCCACCCTGTCACCTCAGCCCCATATCCCCAAATGGGTGCCTCACAAACATAAATCATTGCAGATGATTACAACATTTAAAAGGCATCTGGAAGGATATACAAATAGGAAGGGATCAGAGGGATATGGGTCAAATGGTGGCCAGCGGGAAGAGGTCCATTGGGATATCTGGTTGGTATGGGCATGTTGGACTGAAGGGCCTGATTCTGTGCTGTATGACTCTATGACTCTATGACTCTATCTATAACTCCATGCACACTTAGCTATGTATATTGTACTTACTTTGAAAATACCTCAGACACTAAAGAAAGGAGGCCAAGAAGAGAGTGAAAAAAAGCATATGTATACAAACAAATTCAAAAAGTGACAGGATCATCTCATGAAGAAGTTAGTCAGACTGAAAAGATAGCCCCTGAAAACCAAAAATGATCCATCAAAAATCAAAAGTTAGTCCTCTAGAAATGACAATCATGTGGTACAGGGAATGGTCGCAGTTGTAGACCCAAATGCCTTTGATTTGGTTGAGGGCCAAATGATTGCCAGTCCTCTGGCCTGGGTATTCTGCTGTGAGGAGGCAACTTTACCATCTGCAAGGTTAAAGAAGTGATAGGTGGGAGCCTTGTAGCAGAGGTTATGTGCAGAAAAACTCCTTTGTGGCTAATTAATGTATATGGTGCAGTGGTAAAGAGTGATAGGCTGGCCATCCTGGCAAAGTCCAGGCTGGTCACTCAGCTGGAGTCTTCAACTGTATCATCGATGTGGAAGGATGATCTGGAAGGAGTGACAGTAAACTGGATTCCATGCCCAGATTCCTGAGGCTTCCAAGCTTACCTTCTGGTCTAGGGTCTGCACCATGGAGCAGGATGAGACATGCTCAAGTTTCGTCTTCCAGAAGGTGCACAGGGTGAGCCCTGTGCTCAATAGCCTGAAGGAAGAAGATGGCTGAGTAACAGTCTGACATCCTGAGGATCAGCAAATCCTTTTATGCCAAGTTGAAGGGCATGAAACCCATTCACAGTGTGGCCTCTGAGTTTATCCTGTCCTCTATCATGGAGGTCTTCGACCACAGCATGCAAGAGAGCTGACAAAGGACATCTAGTCCTTAGAAAACAATAAAGCTCCCTGAAGCAATGGCTGCAGAGGGATTTTGATTAATTGGACCAATAATCTGAGGAGTGGTGGATGAATTATAATTTAAATAAATGGAAGGTATTATATTTTGACAAAACAAACAAGGGCAGAACTTATCCCATTAATGGCAAGGCCTAAGCTAGTGCTGTCCAACAGAGAGACTGCTGGTTTCAGGGACATAATTCTTTAAAATTTGTGACATAGGTAGACAAGGTGGTTAAGAAGGTGTTTAGCACACATGCCTTCATTCTCAGACCATTGAGTATAGGGTAAAGACTGAAAGAACTGCAGCTGCTGCCATTCAGAAACAAAAGAGAAGTTGATGAGAAAGCATCTGTGCAGAGAAATCAAAGTTAACATTTCGGGTCTGGTGACCCTTCCTCATTTCTGAAGCTGCCAGGCCACCTGAGCTTTTCCAGCAACTTCTGTTTTTGTCATTGAGTACAAGAGTTGGGAAGTCCAAGCTCATCAGATGTGTTAGATTCAGTGCAGCTATAATATTTAAAAGATTTTTGAATAGGTACATTAATAGGAAAGGTTAAGAGGGATAAGAGCCAAATGCTGGCAAGTAGGACTAGCTCAGATTTGGAAACATGGTCAGCATGGATGAGTTGGACTGAATGGCCTAGTGGTATTAATGCTGGACTGTTAATCCAGAGACTCAGATAATTTTTTTTTTAGATTACTTACAATGTGGAAACAGGCCCTTCAGCCCAACAAGCCCATACCAACCCTCCGAAGAGCAACCCACCCAGACCCATTCCCCTATATTTATCCCTTCACCTAACACTACGGGCAATTTAGCCTGGCCAATTCACCTAACCTGCACATTTTTGGACTGTGGGAGGAAACCAGAGCGCCCAGGGGAAACCCACGCAGACACTGGGAGAATGTACAAACTCCATACTGACAGTCGCCTGAGATGGGAATTGAACCCGGGTGTCTGTGCCACTGTGCTGCCCATATCCCCAGACCATACTTTATTCTTTAATTCACATGATAAGGAAGTGACTGTCAGGCAGCATTTATAACCTGTTCCTCATTGCCCAGAGGGCAGATAAAAATCAACCACATTACTGTGGGTCTGAAGTTGACAAGTTGAAGTTGGCTAGTCACATGCTTATCGTGTGAATTAAAGTATAAAGTATGTTCTGGGGATCTGGGTTTGATTCCAGACAGTGGAATTTGAATTTAATAAAAGACCTGGAAACAAGAGTCTAATGATGACCATGAATTTATTGTTGATTGTTGGAAAAACCCATTTATACACTAATGTCCTCCAGGGAAGGAAGCTGCCATCCTTATCTGGTCTGGCCTACATGTGACTTCAGACCCACAGTAATGTGGTTGATTCTTATCTGCCCTCTGGGCAATGAGGTACAGGTAATAAATGTTGCCTGGCTACTCACGTCCTTATCGTGTGAATTAAAGAATTAAAGTATGGTCTATTTCTGTGCTATATGATTCAATGACTCTAAGGCTTACCAGCTGAATTGTATTCAGCTCTGTGGGATTTGATTGGCTGTGACCTGCTGGAGATGTATGACAGTATGTTTCAGGCAGGTACTATATGTGAATCCACGAGGAAAGATATCAGCACCCTCATCTACAAGTAGAAGGGGGAGAAGGAGGAAATTAGAAATAGGTGACCGATTTCATTGCTGAATGCAGAATACAAAATCCTGTCTAGGTTATTGCCAACCAGGTAAGGTCTGCTCTGGGATCAGTGATCCACACAGAGAGAACCTGTGCTGTGCTGGGCAGGACGATCTTGGTGAGCCTCTCCCTCTTCAGGAATACAATCATCTACATGCAGGACAGGGAGGTGAACACCTGCTTCATCAGCCTGGAACTGGAGAAGGCCTTTGACAGGATAACCCACACCTACATATGGGGCATGCCCTCCAAGATGGGCTTTGGGGAGGAAATCTGCACCTGGATCTGAATGCTCTACACAAACATCGTTAGCACAGTCTCACTTAATGGCTGGGAATCACAAAGCTTCCTGATCAGATCTGGAGTCAAGCAGGGCTGCCCACTCTCTCCTGCCTTGTTTGTGTGTCTTACAGGGCCTTTTACTGAGTCCGAAAATGTATTGCTGGAAAAGCGCAGCAGGTCAGGCAGCATCCAAGGGGTAGGAGAATCGACGTTTCGGGCATGAGCCCTTCTTCAGGAATTATGCCCAAAATGTTGATTCTCCTGCTCCTCGGATGCTGCCTGACCTGCTGCGCTTTTCCAGCAACCCATTTTCAGCTCTGATCTCCAGCATCAGCAGTCCTCACTTTCTCCTTTTATTGAGTCCATCAGGAAGGACATGAGCCTGAGGAAGGTGATTATTCCAGGCAGCGGAGGCCTGCAGGTTAAAGCCTCCTTGAACATGGATGACGTCACCATTTTCTGCTCAGATTCTCTGTCAGTGCATAGGCTCATGAGCATCTGGATCCAGTTTGAACTGGCCTTGGAAGCTAAGGTAAATCGAGGCAAGAGCAAGTGTATATTTTGGGAAATGGGCCGACTACCCTTTATCCCCTTCACCGTCAGGACAAATTACCTGAAGGTGCTGGGAACATAGCTCGGAGGTGCCGGGGCATAAGCAAAAACTTCGGAACAGCGTATCACCAAGGTGCAGCAGAACTGGGTTTTGGGGGCCACTGCTTCCTCACCAACACAAGTAACAACCTGTGTCATCTCTTTGTTTTTGTAGATGACACAGGTCTGGTTTTCCCGAACTTTCACCATTGCAGTCACCTGAGCCATCTTCCATCTCACCTCGAGGCTTAAGATAATCTGTGTTCACAGGATGTGTATAAAGCTCTGGATAAAGAGGGGGCAGTCGGGGTAAGGGTGGGGTAAACAGAGGGACATAGTTCAGCAGTGCCCACATGCTGATGGCCGCCATCATGCGTGGCTGCATCAAGCTCTGTGCAGACCCTCAGTACGTAAACACCAGTATCACTATGTACTTAGATTCTGCCTGTCCACGGTGTTGCAAAGGATAGGACTGACCTCAGCACCACAGAACACTCCAAGTAATTGGATTGTTCTGTATCACCTGTCCTTCATAGAGAAATTTGCAAAGAGAAAAACATTTGAGCACAAATCCATGAGGAAGTGGTCAGCATGGAGCATCCTTGAGAATCTGGGGGCAAAGGAGAGGGTGGATTCTGTGAGGTTGTTCCCTGATCAGACGGTCAAAGTCATTTGGCAGAATACCGCATCACCAGAACTTTCCAACAAGACATTGCCCTGCTAGTGGGGAGAAGGACACGACCTGTGAGCTCCTCAATGTACATCCAATCTTTCTGCATCACTGCACGCTGCCCTCGAAGTGACTATGAGAGGAATAAAGACTGTCCCACATCTCCTTCTAGAATGTGCCTTTGCAAAGGAAGTCTGGAGAGGGATGCAGTGGTTTTTATTGAGGTTTGTTGTGAGCAGCTCCGTGATGCTCTGTGTGCTCTGTAGCCGGTTGCTTGGGACACTCTTCAAGTGTGTCTGGAGGACAAGAACAAGGAGTTGATTCTGACTGAGTGTTGTAGACTGGAACATTGTAAGGTCCAGGACTAAATGTTGGCGGATGCACTCAAGCTTGGGGCAGCTGCCACAAAAGGGTAAGAGGGAAAGACCATCGCCTGAAGTCTTTCTGTTGCAGTAATAAGTTATCAGGCCCTCCCAGTGCCTCAAATATAATTAAATATAGTTTTGTATAATTTATACAAGTTAAAAAGTAGGACCTCAGAGATAGCAATCTGAGGATGGCCACTTGTGCCATGTGCACTACCTCTGAGGTCCTACTTTTTAACATATACAACTTATACAAAATTATTTTTACTTACGTTTGAGACACAACAGGACCAGTATGACCTCTTCCAGAGTTGGACTATTTACATACTGCTCTATAAAATCCTCCTGGATGCTCCTTACAAATTCTGCTCCATCTAGACCTATAACACTAAGTGAATCCCAGTCAATGTTGAGAAAATTAAAATCTCCCATCACTGGTCAGGTTTGAAGTTTCAGTAGGGGATTACTTTGAGAATAGTGATCATAATTCCTTAAGTCTTAGAATACTCATGGACAAAGATGAGAGTGGTCCTAAAAGAAGAATGCTAAATTGGGGGAAGGCCAGCTATAGCAAACTTCGGCATGAGCTGGGGAATATGCATTGGGAGCAGTGTTTGAAGGTAAATCCTCATTTGATATGTGAGAGGCTTTTAAGGAGAGGTTGATTAGAGTGCAAGACAGACACTGTGTCTGTGTGGATTTCCTCTGGATGCTCCAGTTTCCTCCCACAGTCGAAAAATGTGCAGGTTCAGTGAACTGGCCATACTAAATTGCCCATAAGTGTTCAAGGGATGTGTAGGTTAGGTGCATCAGTTAGGGGTAAATATAGGATAATAAGGTAGGGGAATGGATCTGAATGGGTTACTCTTCGGAGGGTCAGTATGGACTTGTTGGGCCAAAAGGCCTGTTTCCACACTGTAAGGATTCTATGATTCTGTGATGATTCTATGATTCTATGTCCCTGTGAAAATGAGGGATAGAAATGGCAAGATTAGGGAACCATGGATACCAGGTGGAATTGTGAAGCATTTCTAGGCAAGTAAAAATAGAAAAGCTTTGGAAGAATATCAGGAAAGTAGGACCAATCTGAAACAAGGAATGAAGAGGGCAAATAGAGTTTGTGAGTATCTTTAACAACAGGATTAAGGAAGATCCCAAAGCCTTTTATTTGTATACAAGGTGTAAGAGGGTAACCATAGAAAGGGTTGGCCCACTCAAGGACAAATGAGGAAAGTTATACGTGGAGAAAATGGGTAAGCCTCTTAATGAGTACTTTGCTTCAGTATTCACCAAGGAGAGGCACTTGATGGATGTTGAGGTTAGGGATAGATGTTTGATTACTCTAGGTCAAGTCGGCATAGGAGGGGGGAAGTATTAGGTATTTTAAAAGCTATTAAGGTGGACAAGTCCCCAGGTTCAAATGGGATCAAGCCCAGGTTACTGAGGGAAGCAAGAGAGGAAATAGCTGGGGCCCTAACAGATATCTTTGCAGAAACCTTGAACATGGGTGAGGAACTGAAGGACTGGAGAATTGCCAATGTTGTCCTCTTGTTTAAGAAGATGAGCAGGGGTAATCCAGGTAATTGTAGACTGTCGAACTTGACGTCAGTGGTAGGGAAGCTGCTGGAGAAGATACTGAGGGCTAGGATCTATTTGCATTTGAAAGAAAATGGGTTTATCAGTGATAGGAAGCATGGTTTTCTGCAGGGAAGATTTTGTCTTACAAACATAATAGAATCCTCTGAGGAAGTGACAAAGTTGATTGATGAGGGAAGGGTTGTAGATCTGAAAATGTGTTGCTAGAAAAGCACAGCAGGTCAGGCAGCATCTAAGGAGCAGGAGAATCGCGTTTCGGGCATGAACCGTTCTTCAGGAATCCTGAAGAAGGGCTCATGCCCGAAACGTTGATTTTCCTGCTCCTTGGATGCTGCCTGACCTGCTGCACTTTTCCAGCAACACATTTTCAGCTCTGATCTCCAGCATCTGCAGTCCTCACTTTCTCCTCAAAGGGCTGTAGATGTCATATACATGGACTTCAGTAAGGAGTTTGATAGGGTTCCCCATGGTAGGCTGATGAAGAAAGTGAAGTCGCATAGGGTCCAGGATGTATTAGCTAGATGGATAGAGAATTGGATGGGCAGCAGGAGACACAGTAATAGTGGAAGGAAGTTTCTCAAAATGGAGAACTGTGACCAATGGTTTTCTATAGGGAACCATGTTGGGACCGCTGTTGTTTGTGGTATACATAAAATGATCTGGAGGAAGATACAGGTGGTCTGATTAGCAAGTTTGCAGATGATACTACATTTGATGGAGTGGCAGATAGTGAAGCAGACTGTCAGAGAATGGTAGATGGAGTTCAATTTGGACATTTGTGAGGTGATGCATTTTGGAAGATCCAATTCAAGATCAAACTATACAGTAAATTGAAAAGCCCTGGGCAAAATTGATGTACAGAGAGATCTGGGTGTCCAAGTCCATTTTATCCTTGGCAACGCAGGCCGATAGAGTAGTCAAGAAGGTATTCAGCATTCGTTCCTTCATCGGATGGGATATTGAGTTAGCAGGTCATGTTACAGTTGTATAGGACTTTGGTTGGGTCACATTTGGAATACTGCGTACAGTCCTGGTCACCACTTTACCAAAAGGATGTGGATGCTTTGGATAGGGTGCAGAGGAGGTTCACGAGGATGTTGCCTGGAATGGAAGGTGCTAACTATGAAGAGAGGTTGAGTAGATTAGGATTACTTTCATTAGAAATGTGAAGATTGGGGGGACCTGATTGAGGTCTACAGAATCATGAGATGACAGGATGGACAGTAAGAAACTTTTTCTCAGAGTGGTGCACTCAATTACAAGCGTTCATGAGTTCACGGTGAGAGGAGAAAAGTTTAAGTGAAATATGCATGGAAAGTTCTTTATTATGAGAGTGGTGGGCGCCTGGAACATGTTGTCAGCGGAGGTCATAGAGGTGGGCATGATACCATCATTTAAGATGTTTCTAGACAGATACAAGAATGGGCTGGGAGCAAAGGGATACAGATAGTTAGAAAATAAGTAACAGGTTTGGGGGATCTGAATCGGCATAGGCATGGAGGGCCGAAGGGCCTTTTCCTCTGCTGTAATTTTCTTTGTTCTTTGTTCTAAGAAATACTTTGGGATTATTTGTTCTCCACATGTAAAGACTGTCCCGAATCAAACTGTTCTAGTCACTATGTTTGTATTTTTCAACTTAATTATTCACACATGGGATGCGGGCATCTCTGGCTAGACCAGCATTTATTGCCGAGAGCGCAGTTAAGAGTCAACCATATTGCAGTGGGTCTGGAGTCACATGCAGGCCAGATCAGGTAAGGAAGGCAATTTCCTTCCCTAAATGACATTAGTGAGCCACATAGACTTCTCCAACTATCAACAATGGATTCATAGTCATGATTAAACTCTTAATTACAGACTCATTTCCTTAATTCAAATTCTGCTGTCTGCCGTTGTGGGATTTCAGCTGAGTTTCTGGATTAATAGTCTAGTGATAATATTATTAGGCCATTGCCTCTTTACAGTATATAATGGGTTTTTTTTTAAATGAATAAAGTATATTTTTGAAATTACAAAAAATAGTGCACAGAAGGAGCTATAGGCTAACAGGAGTTCATTTTTGGGTCTTCAAATATGTTAACAATGAGGTAGCAGTTGCATCGGTTTGCTTTTCCCAAACTCATTTGATTCAGGAAATGGTATCAGACTCAAACGTAGCAAAAATAATCTTGTGTACAAGAAAGGAGGGAGCAGAAAAGGAGAGATCAGAGGCCAGTCAACTTAATATGTGTTATGGGAAATATGTTAGATTTGATTATTCATGTGATCACAACTATGCACTTAGAAAATCGGAAGGTAATCAAAAGTGTCAGTATGGTTCTGTCAGAGGGCATTCACAATCAACCAATTCATTGGAGTTCTTAGAAGGAGTAACACCCACTGTGGTAAAGGCAACCACGTGAATGGTCCATCCAGGTCATTCTGCTATAATGTGATAGTTGTGTTCCTCTGCAACCCTGCGCTATAGAAAACTGTGCTCTGGAAAACTGCTACAGAAAAGTCTGTTGTACAAGATTGCTAAAAAAAAATTGCTATCCCCGCTCAGTAGGAAGTTTGCATTATTTACATAGTGTCCACAATTCATCAATTGCATTATAACCAATTGGTGTTCATGAAACGTGCATTATACCAGAATGACCTGTACTTGGATTTCCAGAAACTATTGGATAAGGTGCCACATCATAGGACAGAGATGAGGAAAATTATCTTTTTTTCCGGCAAAGGATTGTGCAATTTTGGTGTTTCTCTGGTGTCGAAGGCAATGAGGTCGATATCATTGAATATCAGTGCTGACAGGTTGGGCTAGATTGGTTTGGAGTATCTGGTTGGCACGGAGGGGTTGGACCGAAGGGTCTGTTCCCGTGCTGTACATTTCTATGACTCCATGAATCTATGACTCAATTCACTTCGAATTCAAAATATAACAAGTCAAGCATGATTTTATTGAATACCAGAGTAAGCATGCATGACCGAATGATCTATTTCAATTTCACTGGTTCATATTTTCACAAAACACATTCTGAAAGTATAGTGAAACGTCCAGAATGTCTAAGTTTATATGAAGTCAGAAACATAGGAGGAATTGTTGCATGGCAAGTAGTGATATGCTTAAATGTATAAAATGGCCTGACCATCTTCATTTGCTTCATAATGACCTTTCCTGCATTATAAGGTCACAAATGGAGATATTTGCTGATGATTGCACAACACTTCACCAATCATGATCCCTCAGATACTGAAACGGTCCATGTCCAAATGCAGCAAGACCTGGTGGCCATGTTTGGGCTGTGACAAGTAACAGACATTGCACTTGTGTCAGCAAATTACCTTCTTCGACATTAGACATTTAATAAATGCTGGAGCAGCCTGAGATGCCCACATCCAATAAATAAGTTTAAAAAAAGCATTTAGAAAAGGTTCTAAATTTTCAAAACGCTTCAAAACGTTTGTGTTTCTCTGTTTTTTTTATTTCTGTGATGAACTGGCGTAAATCTCAGAACAAACAGTATTTGTTAGAACCTCTCAGATAATGTCACAGCAAATTTACTGACATTAATATTTTGAGTATATTTTTCAACATAGAATTAACTACAAATCTGCATTTCCAGCATAAATAGAGAAAGTTTTAAAATGCACAATTGCTGCTCTAGTATGCATTATATGTTTTGACATCCTGAGGACAATACCGTGTAGGTAACATCACTTGGCTTTTTTTCAGGTACCAAAGACTTGCTGTGAGGGCTGAATGAACCATGAATGTCAGATACCCCATGCTGTTGAGGTGTGTGTTCCACTTCTGCCTTTGGCGATTAAACTAAGCAGAATTATGAATATTCCACTACTTGCCTTCAAGCTTGAAGATGATCCATTCATGCAACCTATCAAGGTTTCAAGGTTAATGCATGTGGTTTAATTGTTTTTTTTTGTCACAGTCAATCCAAAACGGTTAGTGATACAAAAAGAGAGAATAAAAGGCTACACTTAAAAAATCTAGTTGTGAAATATTATTGATGCTCACTATGGTTTGTGTGCTAGCTAAAATTTGATTGCACAATTCATCAAAGTACCAAATGTTGTAAAATCATTGAGGTTTGGTTGAGCTAGTATATAAAGATTCAATTTCATGTTTTCCTTATTGGAGGTAAGCTAGCCCTCTGAAATATTTTCATGTTGCTGTACATCTTTACCAGTGATTTTACTTTTCTCCACTGATAGGTTTCCCAAGATTTGGGAACCGAGCTGTCAGGTCAAGGAGGAAAGGAAGTCAGAATCCATCAGATAAATGCTGTCTTAAATCTGCATGAGGCCCTGGAGGAGCAGTATTCTTTCAGGATACACGAGCTATCCTTCTCCCCTTCACAATCTGTCCGCAATGATCTCTGAGTATTATATCACTCTCAGCCATCCTTGAATCTCCACCAGTTTGTTCTGTGGTCACTATAAAACCACCTGACTTCTATCTGCTACCCTTAATCTGAACCATCATCTGCCTCCATCCCATCAGTCTTACAATTGGAAACATTGTAATTGAAATCCCTCTGTGACTAGGACACATCCCTCTACCTTGAAGTCAAACCTCCTGCGCTTAGAATCCACCCCAGCCATTTAACTTTCATTATAGGAAAGGATTTTGCAGGTGATGGTGTTCGCATGTATCTGCTGCCCTTGTCCTTCAAGGTGGAAGTGATCATAAGTTTGTAAGGTACTAAGGATCTTTTGTGAATTTCTGTGGTGCATCTTGTACTCACTGTTGCTGCTGGGCACCAGTAGTGGCATGAATGGATGTTTGTAGATGTGGTGCCACTCAAATGGACTTCTTTATCCGAGATAGTGTCAAGCTTCTTGAGTATTGTTAGAGCTGCACCCATCCAAGAAAATGGGGAGTATGACTTGTGCCTTGTAGCTGGTGGATGGGTTTTGGGGAGTCAGGAGATAATTCTGCCTTGGTCTTGTAACCATTGTATTTTTGTGGCAAGACCAGCTGAGTCTCTGGTCAATGGTAACCCTCAGGAAGTTGATCATGGAAGATTCATTGATGGTAACATCAATAAATATCAAGAGGTTTGGTGAACTTGTCTCTTATTGGAGATGGTAAAAAAGCTGCCTGAACTGCTGTGCTCTTCCAGCACTACTGATCCAGAATCTTATTGGAGATGGCCATTGACTGGTATTTGTATGGTGCGAACATTGCTCAAATAGCTCAAAGTTCTGTGTGAATTGGCACCACTTCAAAGATACATTCAAAGTTGGTTTGTAACTTTCTGCTATTTGTATAATAGATGCCTGCCTCTATCATTCTCCTTTCCCCTCAGAAATCCTTACCTGTTGTTGTGACGTTCTTCTCTGTACCCAACTGAGCAAAAGCCTTTCATTTTCAGCGTTCTACTTATCCATCTCCTGGTGGCTGTCCCCAATTTATCATTAGATCCTGTTGCCTTTTTCCTCCACCAAATTTATGCTTAAGGGTTCAGCAATGTTGATGCTAGACTCATCTCACTGTGATATCCATTCTGTTGATAATTTACTTTCTGGAATGTGTTGAGATTAAAATTAGAGAACTACACTTTCCATGACTCATTTGGATGTTCTATCTTCTCAAATTTCATCTCAAAAGAAAGTAAGTCTCTCAATATCATAATCATAGTTAATAAACTGACAATTATATTGTTTTGTCTATATACTTGACACTTTGCAATAATGGTGACATGTCACAGAAATAACTGGATGAAACACCAACTTTTTAAAAGTATAAAATGGTTAATGTGATGCACATGCACAAAATGAACAAAGCTAGCTGACTTATTTAGGACAAAGTAAATCCTAGAACAGTATGTGAGTGTCTTTCTTTGGGATAAAGTCAGTCAGGATGTACCTCAGTGTCATTCATGTCCTGAAGGCTGTCAAGAAGTGCAGCATTCAGCTAAAACAAAAATTGGATAGATTGCAACCATGCTGAGAAAATGTACCTCCATTTGGAATAATCAGCAGCATTGTAAAATTGCAGTATAATACTGCGATGTGAACTGACAATGCTTGGAAAAAGGAGAAATCTGATGTCATGTGAAAGCGAAAGCTATCAAAGCATGATATTTAATATTTCCAAACAAACTTTACCATCCACATCTTGCAGCATTTGATAATTGATTTCTCCAAGTCAACATAATGAGGTAAAATTCGTTATAGCTGGGACAATAAAACTCATGTGTCCTCCCCACCCCATCATCAAAACATATTTGTAGTATGGTTCAAGAGTTATGCATATTTGCATCTTTAATTAAACTAAACTAAAAGAAAACAATAATCAGCTGTTCTGCTTGGAATCTAATTTTGAGGCTTCACATTAATTTCAATCAAATACTTGTCATGAATAAGGCTCAGACTTGTTTTCAGAGTTTTCCATAAATTAAGAATTTTTTCATGTTCTTATGTAGTTTTCTTTTCATTTTCAAGTGCTTCAATTTAGAAATAACCAGAATCACAGCTTTATCCTTTAAACAAGATTAAAGGTTAGTTCACCACACAATTATTGCTAAAGTTATTTAATAGTATAAAATAGCTAACCAAACTTTCAAATAATTATGGATAAAAGTTGCGTACGAAGATGAAAGGGAGGTCAGCTCCTTATACATTTCAGACCCAGCTTGCTTAAGAATTCTCCTACTATGAGTGGACTAAGCAGAATAGATCCTGGGAATGACTAAAGGCGGATAGCATAGAAGGTTTAGATTAGATTAGATTAATTATAGTGTGGAAACAGGCCCTTTGGCCCAACAAATCCACACTGACCAACCTAGACCAATTCCTCTACATCTAACACTATGGGCGATTTAGCATGGCCAATTCACCTAACCCGCACATTTTTGGACTGTGGGAGGAAACCAGAGTACCCGGAGGAAACCCACGCAAACACGGGAGAATGTGCAAACTCCACATAGACAGTTGCCTGAGGCAGGAAATGAACCCGGGTCTCTGGCGGTGTGAGGCAGCAGTGCTCTAACTACTGAGTCACCGTGACACCCGGAGATTGGAGAGGTGATGGCCTAGTGGTTTTATCACTGGACTGTTAATCCAGAGACCCATGGCAGATGGTTGAATTTGAATTCAATAAAAATCTGGAAATAAGATTTTAATGATGACCATGAAACTATTGATTGTAAGGAAAGACTCGTCCGGTTCAGTTTGTCCTTTAGGGAAGGAAACTGCCATCCTTACCTGGTTGGGGTGGTGGGAGTGGGGGACGGGGGTCCATGTGACTCCAGACCCACAGAAATGTGGTTGGCTTCTAAATGCCCTCTGGGCAATTGGGGATGGTCAATAAATGCTGGTCTAACCAGTAATGCCTTCATCCTGCAATTTAATAAATAGAGGAAAAGGCTGTGTCTCTTGGCAGCCTGGTAGATTGCAGTCGTCCGGGATATCTCCTTACGCTCCCCAGTGGTACTCATATGATTCTTATGAGACTTCTTTACAGTTCTAATTTAAAAATGGCTGATTCCCAACCCTTAGAACAATTCATCCATTTTTGCTGTTGGTTAGTCCATATATGAAGCTCACTCCCCTCTAATGTCTATTAGTTGTGGTAATTAACTTTTTATTTATGTCAGTTATTAGCTTGGATGGCTTTTATTAAGAAGAGATTTTCACATCATGAGGGACCAATATCAATGAGTTTCTGTTTATCCTTGAAAATGTTCATTGACTTTCAAACTGTCACTTGTGATTTCTTCTTGAGATGGTACAATCTGGTTCCAACAGGGGCTGAGTCCACAAATATAGCCATATGACTTCTGGAAGACACGTTCTTCTGTTCAATTTGAAGACAGATTCACTTTCTTTGAAAGTTCGTTCAGATTTTATGACTCGATCCAAGCACCCCTGCTCCTAGCAGTGCAGCATTATTACTTTTGCACCCAGTGCCTTTTCCTCAGCAAGTGTCCTTTATTTAAACATTCCAGATATATTTAGATACATCTGCATAATCTTTAAAAAAAAATTTGTCTCACACCTTTTCATAACACTTTGTAGACATTGATTTAAACCTAAGTGTGATTATGGTTTAACTAATTCAAAATTAAAATATGTATCATTCATAATGTTAGGTGTAGACTTTAGACTTGGACTCTTTCCAAAAGACCTTTGTTTTCATGTGCATCACATTCACAGCTGTTGTTTTGACAGAACATTGTTTTTTTTTCACACCAAAGTTAATTTTCACTTGTTTAAAAAGAGAGATTATTCTTACTGCATTGACCCTGGCCACCCTTAAACCACAAACCAGATCAATGAATTCCTGAACATATGGGGTATGTTTGAGCTGGAGATTGATTGATGGACAGTATCCATGTGAAAAGCACCTTTCAGGGGTATGTAAGTAGCCTGTGCTGTGCAAGGTCTGCAAATGTTGAGAAGTCCATGAGAGAAGCTGATGAAAAATAATTTTTATTTTTGCAAAATTTGAACAAGGCCTAATTAGACAGGAATTCAGCCAGAAATTAAACAGAAAATGAACATTGCTTCCAGGATTCCAAGTGAATGGCCCAGTCAACTAATGATAAGGGAGGAAGGACCACTGGCATAAATGACTGATCATAGAATTCAATTCATGTCAGGTTATTCAGTGACTTGGTACCATTTCAGGATTTCTCTTGGACAGCTTTAGTTTTCACCTTTAATAAAATGACTTTCATCTTTTCTTCTTATACATGTATACACATACCTACAAAAAGTGTTCTGTTTACTTTCAATATTTTCTTCTTTTTTCTTATTTCATTTTTTTATATTATCATTTATACTTGTCATAATAATATTATCATTGCCATTATTCAATTGAAAAGATGTTGAGCTAAACTATTCCATTTGCAGTAAAAGTGTGTTGGGCGAATGTGTTTGAATGAAAGGGTTCAAAAAAGATTTACAAGGATGTTTCCAGAGTGGAGAGTTTGAGCTACAGGAGAGGCTGAATAGGCTGGAATTATTCTCCCTGGAGTGTCAGAGACTGAGAAGTGACCTTATAGAGTTTTATAAAACCATGAGAGGCATGGATAGGGTGAATAAACAAGCTCTATTCCCCAGAGTGGGGTGTAGTCAAAAACTAGAGGACATAGGTTTAAGGTGAGAGGGGAAAGATTGAGAAGGGATCTAAGGGACAACTTTTTCACACAGCGAGTGGTGTGTGCATGGAATGAACTGCCAGAGGAAGTGGTGGAGGTTGGTAGAATTACAACATTTAAAAAGCATCCGGGTGAGTATATGAATCGGAAGGGTTTGGAGGGATATGGGCCAAATGCTGGCAAATGGGGCTAGATTTGGTTAGGAAATCTGGTCAGCATGGACAAGTTGAACCTTTGGGTCTGTTTCCATGCTGTACATCTCTATGACTTGATGAATTTCAAGGTATGTAGGCTGCATTGTCTTGTGTGAATTTTTTCATGCGATATTCTGTATTTCACTTTACTCCATTATGCAGTTCAGCCATTGGGTGCATTTCTTGGGGAAATGTGTAATGAGTGCAGTGCAAGATGTTATGCTTACCTGTCTCTGGTGCACATATCAGCATTATGTCTTGCCGACGGTCGACACTTTCACTTTATAAGAAAGCAATGCGATCCATGTAGAGGCTGGCTGCCTGTAACTCAGTTCTAAAGCAAGTGAGTGCTAAGAGTCATAAGATGTATGTGCCTATGCCAGCACAAAACACTATGAGATGTGTACCTGCCCCTGCATACAGAACAGCACGGAGGAAGAATGCAAGTTATGGGTGTCCATCAGCTCCAGAGTAAAGAGTTGAAAATCTGTAAGTGCTGAAAAGTGGTGTCTGAGTTGGTCTAAGAGTAGGCATAGTGATGTGGTAAGGGGAATTTTTATTCACAACAAATTGTGTGTGTGTTATGGGTCCTGGGGGATGGTGGTAATGGAGCCTGAAGGAACATTGCGCAGAAGAAACAGCGGCGTGATGATAGGAATAGGCAGTTGGTAAGTTGCAGCCACCACGTACCCAATATGATTAGCTGTCAGAAATTTGCAGAAGCTAAGTTTCCAATGGAGGAGAGGAAGTGGTTCTGAGTAAAGTAAGATGAGCCTCTGATGAAATGAAACTGCATGAAACTAAAGTATTTATCACACAAAGGGATGATTCTGATGTTGCTATTTAAGGTGTTAAAGCGTAAACTTTTCTTGATGACAGAAATCTGATGTATTAATTCTCACTCTTTATATTTATATTTTAAAGATACTTAAATGGTTCAACAAAGAGGATGCTGTAATAATGTGACTAAAATTAGCTGTAATCATTTAGAAAATTCTTCAGAAGTCATTGTGAGCTGGATAATCAATGCTTCATGTACTCCTGACTGGAATATTAATTGTTGTGTTGTATGCTGATACAGATTCAAGTTGTCCTAAGAAAAATAACACAATAGAATTACACTTACCCCTATCCTATGTACATTTGTGGTAATGACTTTCCATCTAACCACTCAGATGGGTCATAGACAGTTGATTATCTGCACTACAAAACTTTTCTCAATAATAACTGATTCCTCTATCCTCATGTACTAGAGTTTTGGTCATATAACTCCCACAGTGCGAAACCCAACAAATCAAACCATGGATTTTTTTCCTAAAACCATCTATTCCATACCACATCTACCAATGATATCAACATCTCTAGCACTGTTCTACAAAAGAAACACTTATACCCTGTGATAATAGCTAATAACCTGTCAAAACAGCAAACAAAATTACACCTTGGCAATATTTCTCAGAAGACCTTGGATGAAATTTCAAAGTGAAGAAACTGACTATGTCTCCTGAACTGCCAGCTAGCTATTTTGTGGAAAGGAATTCCACCACTTTTGAATTTTTGGGCTCTACCTTAAACAATGCCGTAGCTAAACTTGTGTCCCTTTTTTGGCTTGTACTTATTGTTGCAAATTATATAGTTACTTTATCCCTCTTAACGCCATTTCACCTTGCTTTCTTAAATGTAAGTCAATGTTGTAAATAATACCCTCACAACAGCGACAATCATACTGTTTTAGTTCTTTCAAATTCAGAGTCTACAAACACAGGCAGTGGGGAATTGCACCACCTCGTTTTCGAAAAGGGGAAATTAAATCTCAGTCTGTTTATAGACAGATAGTGAGAAGAGAGAGATAATGATTCACCTGTAGCACTTCTGGAAATAAATTCTTGTGCTGGGTCTGACATTGGAATGGCTTTATTGTTCTTGCAGACAAGAGTGATGCAGAAAACAGGAAATAATTAAATCAACATAAAAATGAAATCACAGTTTAGTGTGTTTGAGAGTATTTGATACTATTTATAAAATAGACTTCTTCCTTTCAGTCAAGAATTTGTAGCTAAGGAAAAACTAAGTGATCAAGTGAAGGAGAAATAAAAAGAGTTTTAAGAGTATCAAGTTAGGTAAGGAGAGATAGAAGGAGGCTCAAGTAGAACATGCATATTGAATGCTTACTGCTGTGCTGCATAATCTATGTAATTCTATTTAAAGCATAGCAACAACTATTATAGAAATACTTCTCACTCTGTCACTGATTGTAATGTAGAACAAGGTTTAAAATCTTTAACCTACTTATCTTATCCCAGTAACAAAGTATATAAGTGATTCGTGCGCACTAGTCATCATAATTGTGAACCATGTATATTTTGGTTCCAAAGAGCTATTTGACACTACATTCTGTTTCCTCCTGACAGAGTCTCTTTTTCTTTAGTCTTATGGACCCATTACAGCATGTGACTCACATTTCTTCATCTGTCTGCCAATGGTTAATTCAAACCCTTCCTTTAAATTGTTAAGTTTATTTTATTCCAAGTGGCTACTTTTTGTTTGAGTTCTGCCACCTCTCTGCCTCACAGTCCTTAAAGATCTTGGGCTAAATTGTTATCTCATTGATACACCAATTTCAGTTTAAATGGGATTGTAACCAATCAACAATTTAATTAATAATGTTACTGTTAAAGTCACACCACAGATTTGTTCAGTGTCATTTCCAAGACCTAAAACAGGTTTAAAATGGTTGGAACATGTCAGCAGAGTAATATTTAAGATAAACTTGCTGTTAAAAAGTTAATACTCATTTACTCTGAATGCTATGAATATGGGGCAATCATTTCTTGGTGGCTTGGTTACACAAAGTAGGATTTATGCATAAAATTATTCATGCTACCTATATATATCATTACGAGATGAGCTATCAAATGAGGGACCATACTTCAGAAACCCATCAAAAGATTAATGAAGGTTCAAATCAGTAAGTTAAAATGTTCTGAAGGCAATGGACCTAGAACTTCAGTGGCAACATGCCTTTTTTACAGTCATAAATTGGGTGCCTAAGTGTATAATATAGCAGATGGTGCATACCATTTGTCTCAATGGATTGGGCTCCAATATAGGCAGCTATTTGCAACACATATGACATTTAAATAATAGTTCAATGCTTGTTGTAGACTGCTTTTGCGAAATTGGACTCCCTCACTATATGATAAATTTGCTCAATATTTCATGGCAGTAAATGAAAATGAGGATCCATCAGAATACTCTTTGAAGTGACACATTCATTGCATTAGGTTTTTTGTTATTTGTTTTCTTCTGACTTCTCTGTGATTTTGATCTTCTTTTCCCGGAACGTATAGTTGAGAGTCTATTTGTTGTTGGCCACTTGTTTGAACAGTTTCACTGCTATCCTGGGTGGCCTGGTGAAGATTGTTTTCATGGCTTGTGCCTAGAGGATCAGCAAAAACATAAATGGGAGGAGCAGCACTTGGAACAAGATAAAGGAGAAATTGGCTATGAAGGAGACCATACTCCCAATAGCTCCTTGGGGATCACTTCTACCCTAATTGTACCATAGGACAATGGGTAAGGCACTATTGCTTCATTAGATTGCCTGCTACTGAGTTATGTCACCTGCTGTAGCCACAAATAGATGCCCATATGGGTCTTGATAGCACTGCCTTTTGCTGTCAAGATTACTGTAACTAATAACCTATAGCCAAAAGATTGTTTTAGTTTGTAACAGGTGGCGCAAGCAACATCTCTCAGTTTGTTGGGTACTGACCTGTTCATGAGTTCCATAAGGCTCCCAACACCACACAGAACACCACAATAACTTGCACAATACAGGGAGTAAAGAATAGTGAAAATACATTTGAATTTGACTGCACCACAGACTTTGAGTGCAAAAGCCACCAACTTGCATTTAATTAGTTTTCTTTGAATTTGCTCATGGGATGTGGGCATTTATTGCCCAGAGAGCAGTTAGAGTCAGCCACAGTGCTATGGATTTGGAGTTATAGGCAGGCCAAACCAGGTAAGGATGGCAGTTTCCTTCCTTAAAGGATGTTAATCAATCAGATGAGCTTTCCCTGATGATTGACAACTGTCAACTTTAATTCCAGATTTAGAATTCAAACATGGTTAAGGTTCAAACCCAGGTCCCAGAACATTAGTTGGGTCTCCAGATTAATAGTCGAGCAATGATACCACAAGGTCAATACCTCCCCATGCCTCCATCACTGACTTTATATCTTTATACTTGGAATATGGGGATATGATTCCACTTCCTGAATGCCCAATTTGTTGGTGAGGGCAAATAAGGCTTCAGTTGATCTTGTACAAAGCTGCAATTAATTTTATCTCCATAGCTGTTCAATTTCCATCCAGGACACATTAGCTCTCTTTGGGGGACTACCCTCTGGGTGGTAAAGTTGCAAACTGTCCCAGCCAGTTCTGTCACATTAACAAGGTTGCATGAAGAGAGAGTAAACCAAGGCCACTGTTCTGAAACAGCCCTTCAGCATTCTTACTGCTCTGCAGAAGAATAGATTACAGAAATGATGAAAGTTTCCATCAACCCTAGCCTTCAGCGTTAAGGTGGCAGCAGTCTAAGTTTCCACATGTAACAGTAAAAGCCATTAATCCCAGCCTACAATCTTGTTTAAATGAAAATAAAACTGGTGAAAAAAGAAGCATTATATCATTTGCATTCAGCCATGGAAGTATTGATGTATAATAAGCAAATTAGAAGGAACATTTTGGGCTAATTTTGTTAGGACCCATTTTCAGGCACCTAATTGGCTGCTTCCTTCCAGTGCTAATAGCCGAAGGCACAACAAAATATTCAGTGGGCCTGATTGCCACAACGTGGGTAAGCCTTAGGCATCTTTCAAATTTATGATGCATCTGATTCATGTAACCAGATCAATTTGCCTGTTTGCTTTCCAATCATTACCAGGTATGTTCTGGTGGGAGGTCATCAGAACAGCAATTTAAAGGCATCATTTTTTTCTTTCCCCAGTGTGAAGAGAACTCAATTCAGAACGATAATGCTGGTCTCATTCAACACTACAGACAAAATTGATGACTCTACCATCTAGAACAAGGGCAACAAGCCAATGGAAACACCACTGTTTCCTTTCAACACAAGCCTTCGATGTTCTTGCTATTTCTTTATCAACACTAGGGTCAAAGCCCTGGAACTCACTATTTAAAGACACTGTGGGTGATGCCATTTCACTCAGAATATAACAGTTCAAGAAACTGTCTCAAAGTCATCTTCTCAAGATAAATTAGGGATGTACAATAGATGCTAACCATTCCAGTAATGTCGCCATAACATGAACAAACAAAAAAGAAATGATTTGCAGGCATTTGTACAAATTTACCTTTTATGGTAAAGAAAGTAACAAAGGCTGTAAATAAAACTTTGACCCTAAAATTAACTACACAGTTACTTTGAAGCCAAGTACATGTTACATTCTTTGTTTCTAAAGAATTTTCTGTGGTTAACACACCCTTTCATTGCAGTAAAATTGATTAATGATGATACATGCAATTGGTTACTTGCACCATCAGTCACAATATTCTTGTACTTTGTTTGATTCACAATAAAGAGAAAAAAAAATGGTAAATTGTTGAGAGTGCCTTCAATGCCTTTGATTGTACTTAAAGAGGGCACTGATCCCAGAGATTGGAATTTAATCTCCAAAATTCAATCTTTTGCTCAGTGCTTGGCAATAAAATATGTTTCAGTTCGAGTTAACTGTTGTGTCCAAAAGCCATTTTCTTTTCAAAACCTATTAGTTCTCTCAATGTAATTTAAATATGAACCTTTTTGCACTCAAGCCCTGATTTAAACTCACCCAACTGACATAAACATGTTGACTAGATTGTAAAATGCTCAGTGCTTGGAAATAAAATATGTTTCAGTTCGAGTTAACTGTAGTGTCCAAAAGCCATTTTCTTTTCAAAACCTATTAGTTCTCTCAACGTAATTTAAATATGAACCTTTTTGCACTCAAGCCCTGCTTTTAACTCACCCAACTGACATGAATACGTTGACTAGGTTTTAAAATTGTTGTTTGCGTTGGGCTATGTACTACACAGGAGAAAATGAGGACTGCAGATGCTGGAGATCAGAGTCGAGAGTGTGGTGCTGGAAAAGCACTTCAGGTCAAGCAGCATCCAAGAAGCAGGGGATCTTTCCTGATGCTTATGCCCGAAATGTTGATTCTCCTGCTCGTCAGATGCTGCCTGACCTGCTGTGATTTTCCAGCACCACACTCTGGCCTATGTAGTACACACTTTTCCACCAATTGCTTTGTTAATCAAAACAATTAAGCATGTATGGCCCGCAAATTGTGAACATTATTTAACACAGATGAGAAAGAAAAAAACAGGGAACCATATACCGGTGAGGCTGACATGAGTCGTTGGTAAGTTTTTGGAAGGATATGCTTTACATGTATTTGGAAAGGCAAGGACTGCTTCAGGATAGTCAGCATAGCTTTGTGTGAGGGAAATTGCATCACATTAACTTGATTGAGTTTTCTGAAGACATAACCAAGAAGATTAATGAATGCAGAGAGATAGTCGTTGTCTAGATGGACTTTATCAAGGTGTTTGACAAGGTTTCACATGGTAGACTGATTAGCAAAGTTTAATTACATGGAATTCAAGAGGAGCTAGCCAATTGGATACACAATTGGCTTGAATGTAGGAAACAGGGTGATCGTAGAGGATTGCTGTTTTGGGCTGGAAGCCTGTCATTAGTGGCATGTTGCATGGATTGATGCTGGGTCCACTGCATTTTGTCATTTTATATAAATAATTTGGTTGGGAATTTAGGAGGTATGGTTATTAAATTTGCAGATAACACCTCAATTTCTGGTGCAGTAGATAGTGATGAAAGTTACCATAGAGTACAATGGGCCCTTTATTAGATGAATCAATGGATCAATGAATGGCAGATGGAGTTTAATTTAGATAAATGTGAGGTGCTGTGTTTTGGAATGGCAAACTAGGGCAGGGCTTATACACTTATGTGCATGTCCAGCAATTACTTAAATGACCCCAATGATTCGGCTTCCACCACCACCGCTGGCAATGCATTCACAACTCTTTGTGTAAAGAGCCCACCTTTGACGTCTCCTTTATACCTTCCACCTAATATCTTCAAACTATGACCCCTCGTACCAGTCAATGGTACTCTCGGGAAAAGTCGCTGGCTATTGACTCTATCTATTCCTCTCATTATTTTGTACACCTCGATCAGGTCTCCTCTCTTCCTCCTTCTCTACAGAGAGAAAAGCCTGAGCTTATTCAACCTTTCTTCATAAGGCAAGTCCTCCAGTCCAGGCAGCATCCTGGTAAACCTTCTTTGCACCCTTTCCAAAGCCTCTGTATCTTTCCTACAGTAGGGCAATCAGAACTGGACACAATATTCCAAGTGTGGCCTCACCAGGGATTTGTGGAGCTGCAGCAAAACCTCATGGCTCTTAAAGTTGACATCCCTGTTAATGAAAGCCAAAACGCCATATACTTTCTGAACAACCCTATCACTTGGGTGGCAACTTGGAGGGATCTATATACTTGCACACGCAGATCCTTCTGCTCCTCCACACCGCCAAGAATCCTGTCTTTAACCCAAGTTTGAGTTTGACCTTCCAAAATGCATCACTTTGCATTTATCTAGGTTGAACTCCATCTGCCACTTCTCAGCCCAGCTCTGCATCCTGTCTATGTCACGCTGCAGCCTGCAGCAGCCCTCTGTACTATCAATGACATCTCCAACCTTTGTGTCATCTGCAGCTTTACTAACCCACCCTTCAACTTCCTCATCCAAGTCATTTATAAAAACTACAAAGAGCAGAGGCCCAAGAACAGAGCCCTGCGGGACCCCACTCAACACTGACCTCCAGGCAGAATACTTCCCATCTACAACCACTCTCTGCCTTCTGTCAGCCAGCCAATTCTGAATCCAGATAGCCTATTCTCCCTGTATCCCATACTTCCTGACTTTATGAATGAGTCTACCACGGGGAACCATATCAAATGCCTTGCTGAAGTCCACATACACCACATCCACTGCTCGACTATCATTGATCTGTCTTGACACCTCCTCAAAGAACTCAATAAGATTTGTGAGGCATGACCTGCCCCTCACAAAGCCATGCTGACTGCCTTTAATCACACTATGCTTTTCAAAATTGTCATAAATCCTATCCTGCAGAATTCTCTCCAAACCTTTGCTGACCACAGATGTTAGCTTGCCTTTATTGGTCAGTGCATTGGGTATAGGAGTTGAGATGCCATATTGCAGGTGTATACGACATTGATGAGGCCACTTTTAGAATATTATGCTCTATTCTAGTTTCCCTGCTGCAGGAAAGTTGTTGTTAAACATGAAAGGATTCAGAAAAGTTTTACAAGGAATGTTGTCAGGACTGGAAGTTTTGAGTTATAGAGAGAGGCCGAATCAACAGGAGTTATTTTTCCTGAAACATTGGAAGCTGAAGGGTAAGATTATAGATGCTTTTAAAATCACGTGGGGCATGGATAGGGTGAATAATCAAGGTCTTTTTCCCAGGGTGGAGGAGTTCAAAACTAGACGTTTATAAGTGAGAGGGGAAAGATTTAAAAAGGGCTTGAAGAGCAACCTCTTGCATACAGAGGGTGATGCATCTTTGGAATGAGCTGCCAGGGGAGGTGGTGGAGGCTGGTACAATTACAACATTGAAAATGCATTTAGATGGGTATATGAATAAGAAGGGTTTGGAGCAATATGGGCCAAATGCTGGCAAATGGGACTAGATAAGTTTAGTATGTCTGGTTGGTGTGGATCAGTTGGTCTGAAGTGTCTGTTTCTGTTCTATATGATTTTGTGACTCTTATGACATGAAGGAGTTTACCTAAAACTGAAATTACAGCTTGGTAATGTCATCACCACTTTAATTTGTGAAAACTGTCGATCAGTACCATGTTGAATTCTGCGGACATGGACAGATCCAGAAGACTGATTAATCAACAACAAAGTGGATTAATCTTAAAGTCTTTTGACATGGATGCCTTTGGGATGAAGAAGAACAAGGAAGCCCCCCTGGACCTTGCAAAGAGATCTCTGGCACTATCAGCTACCTGGTGTTCAATTGCTCTCTCATTACTTACAGTACTTTTCAATAAGTGTTGTGACTTGGACTGTTTTTGTTCAGGGTTCTGGCCAAGTTCACAACTTCAACTGCAGGACCTGATGCTAATTATCCCAGTTTTGGACAATGTGTATTTCTATCAAATACCAGTGGAGTCTATGAACTAAAATGACTGGCCTTGTGCTCAATTCGCTGCCAGTTTTGACTTCCTCCTCTGGGATGCTGAGATTTTGAGACAGACTGAGAAGCTCAAGTAAAACACCAAGAGGGAAGAAATAGTGAAAACCAGAAATCCTGGAAATGATGATCCTCGGCACAGGAGAGCTCCATTTACAATGAGGCAACCTTGGAATTTTTATTAAGTTTTCCTTTTGGCAAGCATGATGTGAAGCAACATACAATTCTGTAATATATGTGAATCTGCCATCGTGTGACATGTAATTTTTCATTATCTTGGTCCAGATCTGCTTTTGAGCATGAAGGGAAAATTTTGTGTAATGCTGCCTAAGCACACTTCACCATCTCTATCAATTTCCCCCGGGCAGACAGTGTTGCAAGCCATTACCTGCATGATCTACACAACATTCTTCTGTAATAACAAAAAAAAATGCAGTACGCAAAGTTAGAAACCAGCACCATTGTCTATCCATAGGTAATCAACATAGTTTGAATCAAGGTGTTTAGAGTGGGGTTAAGGAAACACATGTTTCCCCTTAAATGTTTATAAGTTCCTGATGAAAATAATATTAGTTACTTAAAAATTAAGGGGACTAAAAATACAAGATGATGGGATTGTAGTGATCAAGTTAAACAAGTCAGTAGTTATGTCATACAAAGTTATATGTTGAATGTCAATATAGTAATTTATCATGGTAAATATGAATTAATAATGTGCCATGAAATGATGTGGACAGGAATTTTATTCAACAATGACAGGCACATTCTTCCCTGCAGGGAAAAGCTGTGCATGACATCGTGCAGGCGGTTATGGCTGACGGAAGCTGAAACTATTTGTATACATCTTTTTTGTTCTGGGAGGAAATGTTCTGGTCATTGACAGCAAAAGCCAGCAATGATGTGGCAAAAAAGTGCTGGAGGAGATGTTGCACACCTCATCCTTGTTTCCCACTTGTTGCTTGATACCTGAATCTGCCTTTGGCAATTACTCATAACTCTACCCTCCATTCCAAGTAAAGACTATCACTTGTTATACTTTTTTTTTGCTTCAGTTGCTGACAATGCTAATGAGCCTGTGTCACTTCAGGAAGGGGATATGAGTCTTCCTAAAGAATACCTCACCATTGGGCTTACCCCACCTAACAAGTCTCATAAAGTTCTTTCGAATATTGGTTAGAGGAAGGGCCTGCAGTAAATCTTCATCCACAAAGATGCAATATATTAGGATAATTCAACCATGAGTGCTAGGAGAAACACAGTTGGTCACAAACCAAATACATGGAGGGATTAAATGACCATACTTTTCAGAAAGATGGCATTAATGTGATGTAAGGCATTATGTGCTAAAGATACTTTTCATCAGAGGAAGATTTCAATGAATAAATTGAGCATTCTTTCACACTGCTTGGCTTTGTGCAGCAGGAAAATAATGCAGGCTTCCCTTCTGACTGGAAAGCTTCATTCACCTTCCAGGTTCAGGTGTGAACTGCAAACTGGGAAATTTAAGATATCATCTGCTATGGCCTGGAAGAAGCCTGTTACAGTAAATATAGGGTTCATTGTGAATTTATCAGCTACCAATATTGTTGTCTTCATTCAAGCCTCAGGTCGTGACTCCAGAACTCTTTTTTTTGTATATTTTATGAGGGGGCCTGTGGGGTACTGTGATCTTCTATCTGCATCTGACTTTGATACCTGTTCAGCAGACACTTAAAATGACTCAAATGACCAAATCATGTAGCTTATTTAAGAGAAAGATTAAAATAGTGATGGTTTCAACTACTCCTGAAGTCCAGGTTCTCAAATTGCAAGTTAATATTCAGCATGGTATGGGGTGAAAGAGAAATGGGAGTCCTGGTTCAGTGGATGGAAAACCAGTTGTGAGATATCTGATGGGATTAAGTTGCAATCAGATGTATAATATACTGCCATCAGTATCCTGGCACTAATGAGAGGAATTTTTCAGCAGAGGTCCTGATGCCTCAAAAACTCTCTGCTAATTAGAGACTGGGAAGAATGGCTCCTGATGGTCCTGTGCTGTTGCCTATGCTGGGATTGATAATGGAGCTTAAGTGCAAAGATCAGTGGGGAAAGTTCAATGGGTGACAGGGATGTGCCACAGTGAGGCGGGTGAGGCTAGGCAGGTTGAGTTTTAGGTCAGCATTTTATTTCATGTCTCTCTATTCTCCTCAGCATTGACTTTTTGAAGGCATGGAATACATGACCAGAGAGAGTCACAGGCTCCAGGTCTATCTTCCCAATATTCCTCAAAGTGAATAGCCGCAGAGCCAGAATGAGCTCCTCATTTGTAAGGCCATAAGACATAAAAGTGGAAGTAAGGCCATTTGGCCCATCGAGTCCATTCCACCATTCAATAGTGTAGAAAGGGTATTTCATATGCAGATATATTGAAGAAATTAGGACTCTTTGCCTTGTAAAGAAAGCTGGGAGGAGATTTGATAGAAGTTTTCAAAATTAGGAGCGTGCTGGATAGCATTGGCAGGATGAAATTGTTTCTGATCATAAAAGGAAGAAGGATAAGACAAGATAGATTTAAAGTGAAGTGCAAACAAAGTAAATTTGATGCGAAAATTTGTTTCTCCTTACCATGAGTGGTTAAGGTATGGAAATGTTTGGGAGGAAGATTCAATTAAGGCATTCAAGAGATATTTGGATGGTCATTTGGATAGAAATAAAGTTCCTTGGTAAGGGGAGGGGTGGGTGGGGGGGGGGGGGGGGGTGGGAGGTGGAGGAAAGCACTAGATAATGATATTTATTCCAAGCCTAGTGTAGGCATGATGTGTCAGATTTCCTTCTGTGCTATAACAATTCTCAGGATAATGTTAATAGGTTATAGTGCAGTCCTCTCAAATCATTAACTTTGTGCATTGAGCTACTGGACAAAACTTCTAAATAAGATAAAAGCAAATTACTACGGATGCTGGAATCTGAAAATAAAAGAAATAAATGCTGGAAAATCTCAGCAAGTCTGGCAGCATCTGTAAGAAAAGAGCTGACTTTTCGAGTCTAACTGACACTTTGTCAAAGCTGGGCTTTGACAAAGGGTCAGTTAGACTCGAAAAGTCAGCTCTTTTCTCTCCTTACAGAAGCTGCCAGACCTGCTGAGATTTTCCAGCATTTATTTCTTTTGAATTCTGAATAAGAGTCTTGTCCGATTCAAAACACTTTGTCTGTCTGCAGTTGCTGCCAGAACTTGCATTTTCCCATGACTTTTGTTTTGCTTAATTTCAGATTTCCAGGATCTGAGTGCTTTGATTTTATAGGAGACAATAGATAGTGTTTCTTTCTAGCTACTAATTTAAGTTAGAGTAAAAAGTGAGGTCTGCAGATGCTGGAGATCAGAGCTGAAAATGTGTTGCTGGTTAAAGCACAGCAGGTTAGGCAGCATCCAAGGAACAGGAAATTCGACGTTTCGGGCCAGAGCCCTTCATCAGGAAGGGCTCTGGCCCGAAACGTCGAATTTCCTGTTCACTAATTTAAGTTAACAATCATGTAAATTCAACTAGTCATGGCATAAACCTGTAAGTGTTTTGTGTTTTTAATCACGGCATCAATAATGAACAATGAGTTAGAAAAAAAAACCCTAATTATTAGGAATTTCTATTCTCTGAGAAGGTTTAATCTGAAATAAAAACATTGTGTTAAGAAGGAGTTAAGAAAGAGCAGATGCATGCAGTATTTTGGTTGCCAAGTGTTCTTTTCCTCCATTTTCTACTGGCCTAATTTTATTTTATTTGCTATTTTCTCTTTCTCCTTTGACTTGCTCACTGTTTTTAAGTGATCACTTCAATGGCTCCCCTCTGACCTGCAAACTCTGCTTTATTTCCATAAATGTTTCCCTTCACTTTGCCCTGTTAAACCTTGACCTTCTGCTGCAGTGAAAGCTTTATTCCTTTCATTTAATGTTCATAAGTGGGAGCTGGGTAACCGCATTTTGAGGAAGATGAAAGTGTTCCGTTGGGAATGTTCAGGCAGTTCTGTGCAGTCCTTGGCATATGGAGTAGAATCTCGAGGCATTGACATTAGTGCTCTCGCTTTAGGTTAGTCATTTAGCTTTAATGTCATTTTACAATAAATACACCATTTTCCGACACAAATTAGACAGCTATTGAGATTAATTCTGCACTGCTATCGGCAACATCTTAAATCAAAAATCATGCTTTATTAACACACTCTGCCTCCAGTTCACCCCTTTGTCATACAAATAAATGTATTCCTTGGTTGACACAGAGCATTGAGTGTTTTATAATAGTCTAATTGTACCTAATGGTTTGTGCAGCTAATTAAGGTCTATGAATTACAGTAATCAGTCACTTGAATCTTCTATTTCAAATCATTCTGTTCCCTCATACTTCCAGCAAAGCAGAAAAATCCACAGCATAATAATCAGATTTCCTTATTAGCAAGCAAGACAATTAGACGTTTCTCATTTGGCATTTCAAAAAACAGAGCAAGAGGAAAGGAAAATAACTAATTATTATTGAAAAGTGCTGGAAGTGTAGAGTAAATTTATCAGAATTTGAATGAGCAAAGTGTAATGATTCCTGTGGGGAAACTAAATCAAAAGAAAAACTGAATTTACCAAGTGACCCCCCAAATGAATGAATTATCAACAAGATTTCACATTTTGTGGCTTTGACTTTAACACAAGCTATAATTAACGTAAATTAAGCATGCATTAACTGGCAAATTAAAATCAGTGCAAACTATACATTACACATAGAATTGCAAATAGACAATCGTGGGAATATAAGCATTTGCCTCAATCCCAGCAGAAATCTGGCATCGTTGTAATTTCACAATCTTTCCAACACAGTCTCCAATACCTTGGATCACTCACCTTTTTTACTCAATGAATCTGGTCCATTAGTCACAAGCTCTAGTCCGTCATAACTACCTAGAGACAGTTGTCACCTAAATTACACATCCCTGCTGACCCTCTAGAGCTAATTTGTGGTTCATAACAATCTTGATGGTACAGATTTCTCACAGATTCTTGAATAAATTGCCACATCAAAGGTTATTGCTGAAAATAAAATCTCATTGCATGGGGTTAACACACTAGCATAGATGGAAGATGGGCTGGGAGAATACAGTGTTTGCATAAATAGGTCTTGTCTGATTAGCAGAATATGACAAGGAGGCCAACAGCAGATCTGTGATGGGGCTTCAGAATATAGATCGAGCAAGTGGACAAAAATCTGGCAGAGGAAGTAAAATGTGGAAAAATGTGATGTTCTTTGGCAGGAAAGAGAAAAACACAGTATTAATTAAATGAAGAATGACTGCAATTCTGAGTTCTACTTTGTATGCTGACTCCTTTTAATAAAACATATTAAAGGGCCTGGCCAATTGAGCAATAGTGAAGTCTAGCAGTGAAATTGTTCAACTGCTTCTGTTGAATCCAGTATCCATTGATTTTTGTCCCTGTCAACTGTATTGCACATACATCACCTCAAAATGCAACTTCTCCATTCTTCCCCTCTGCAGATTTTTTTGACTCTTAAACCCATGTATTTATTGTAAATTTTTATGTGTTGATGATGCTTCCAGATCAAACATTGTCAGGATAAATGGATTAGTGTTTCCTTTTGTCCAAAGGAATTACAACTGATCTTTCTTTTTACAACTGTTGCCAACTCTTGGGCAGAGAAATTCCAGATGGAGGTCAATCCAGGCAAATACGAGGTGATGCATATTTGGAAGATCGAATTCAAGAACAAACTATACAGTAAATGGAAAAGCCCCGGGCAACATTGAGTTACAGAGAGATCTGGGTAATCAAGTCCATTGTACCCTGATGGTGGTAATGCAGGTCGATAGAGTGATCAAGAAGGCATGCGGCATGTTTTCCTTCAATGGACGGGGTATTGAGTACAAGAGTTGGCAGGTTATGTTACAGTTGTATAGGACTTTGGTTCGGCCACATTTGGAACACTGTGTACAGTTCTGGTTGCCACATGACCAGAATCATAAGAGGTATAGTCAGGGTGGATAGCAAGAAGCTTTTTCCCAAAGTGGGAACTCAAATACTAGGGGTCATGAGTTCAAGGTGAGAGGGGAAAAGTTTAAGGGAGATAGGCATGGAAAGTTCTATTTTCAGATGGTAGCAGATGTTTAGAACGTGTAGCCAGCAGAGGTGGTAGAGGCGGGCATGATAGTGTCATTTAAGATGTTTCTAGACAGATGTTTGAATAAGCAGGGAGCAAAGCAATACAAATCCTTTGAAAGTAAGCGACAGCTTTATGAAGTGGACCTGGATCAGCACAGACTGGAGGGCTGAAGGGCCTGTTCCTGTGCTGTAATTTTCTTTGTTCTTATAAGTCCTTTTAAATGAATTCTGAAAAACAGTATTGCTGATTCCTTAGCAATTCTAAGAATTACAATTATTCCTACTTGCACTGCTTGTTACGGTCTTGCAGGAGAAGAACTGTTACAGAAAGGATATAATAAAGCTGAAGAGGGTTCAGAAGAGATTTGCCAGGAATAGAAGGTTTGAGTTGAAGGAGAGGCTGGATAGGCTGGGTCTATTTTCGCTAGAGCACAGAAGATCATGGCATTGAGGATACATTAGAGGTTTGGATTAGGAATTGGCTGGCTGGAAGGAGACAGAGGGTAGTAGTTGATGGATTATGTTCATCTTGGAGCGCAGTTACTAGCGGTGTACCACAAGGATCTGTTTTGGGACCATTGCTTTTTGTTATCTTAATAAATGATCTAGAGGAAGGACTTGAAAGCTGGGTAAGCAAGTTTGCGGATGACACAAAAGTCGGTGGAGTTGTGGATAGTGAGGAAGGAAGTGGTAGGTTACAGCGGGATATAGATAAGTTGCAGAGCTGGGCGGAAATGTGGCAAATGGAATTCAATGTAGCTAAGTGCGAAGTCGTTCACTTTGGTAGGAATAACAAGATGATGGATTACTGGGCTAATGGTAGGCTACTTGGTAGTGTGGATGAGCAGAGGGATCTTGGTGTCCATGTACACAGATCTCTGAAAGTTGCCACCCAGGTAAATAGTGCTGTGAGGAAGGCATATGGTGTACTGGGCTTTATTGGCAAAGGAATTGAGTTCCGGAGTCCTGAGGTCATGTTGCAGTTGTATAAGACTCTGGTGAGGCCTCATCTGGAGTATTGTGTGCAGTTTTGGTCGCCATACTATAGGAAGGATGTGGAAGCTTTAGAACGAGTGCAGAGGAGGTTTACCAGGATGTTGCCTGGAATGGTAGGAAAATCTTATGAGGAAAGGCTGAGGCACTTGGGGCTGTTCTCATTGGAGAAGAGAAGGTTTAGGGGAGATCTGATAGAAGTGTATAAGATGATTAGGGGTTTAGATAGGGTAGATACTAAGAACCTTTTACCGCTAATGGAGTCAGGTGTTACTAGGGGACATAGCTTTAAATTAAGGGGTGGTAGGTATAGGACAGATGTTAGGGGTAGATTCTTCACACAGCGGGTTGTGAGTTCATGGAATGCCCTGCCCGTATCAGTGGTGAACTCTCCTTCTTTATGGTCATTTAAGCGGGCATTGGATAGGCATTTGGAAGTTATTGGGCTAGTATAGGTTAGGCAGGATTCGGTCGGCGCAACATCGAGGGCCGAAGGGCCTGTACTGCGCTGTATCCTTCTATGTTCTATGTTCTATAAGGTTGAGGAGTGACCTTTTATAGAGGATTATAAAATCATGAGGGGTATAGATAAGGTGTCTTTTCCCTAGGGTGGAGGATTTCAAGACCACGGGGCATATTTTTAAGATGATAGGAGAAAGTTTTAAAAATGACATGAGGGGCTTTTTTTTGTAAAGAGTGGTTTGCATATGGAATAAGTCTCCAGAGGAAGTGCTGGATGCAGGCCCAGTTACAATGTTTAAAAGCCATTTGGATAAGTACTTGAATAAGAAAGATTTGTAGGATGTGCAAGCAGGTGGGACTGGTTCAGTTTGGGATTATGGTCGGCATGGTCTGGTTGAACTGAAATTTGATTCCCTGGTGTATGATTCTCTGACTCATAAGATAGCTAAAGGAAATAATCAAGAGAAACTTGTGGAGACTAAGCATATTTCTACCAGTATGCAAAAGTTTCCCACCTGAGTTCGGGCATCAGATACCAACTGACTACATATGCACTTCATGGAACTTTTTGTTTCTAATGATTGACACAAATTTTCTTTTCATCTATTTTAGCAATTGACTGGCGTGAATTTAACTAGCAATTAATCTTTGAATACATATATTTTTAAAATTTCTGCACACTTAGTGCACTGTACCACAAAATGAAGGAGACTTATGACTATTCATTGATCAGAGAGAAATATCTATTCAGGAAATGCAATTTGCAACAAAAAGAAAGGTAGGTAGAACATGAAGAAGATTTGCTTTCACTCTGAATCCTCAAAATCTGCAAATCTTACAATTATGTTCCAATCAGGGCATATGGAGTATTTTTTAACATACTAATGAGATTTCTCAATCTGTGATTTGGAATCAACACAAAATGTAAGATGAATGGAAAAGTCATGTAGCATGTGCAAATTTTATAAATCATTAAGTTACAGTGCATGATGGAATCCCAGCCATGGAGAAAATATCCTTCTTCATTCGAGAATAAAGTTAAGAGGAAAGGGACAATTCCATTGCTGCTTCATTCCACAAACCTTTTCCACCGAGCTTCCAGTGTTTCATTCCTACATTTTGATTGTAATGATATCTTCTTTGTATGTGTGCATCAGTGTGCCAGTAACCACAGGTTTATCTCGTATCTATGCATCAATTGCATCATAGGCGAAGATGTTTAACTCTTTGAAATAAGATAGGTTTTAATGTTTCCAATTGACTTCCCCCAGACCCCAAGCCTAAGACATGCTGGGATGTAATGTTGCTACACAGGACCACTTCTGTATTCTGGTACGTTATTTTTCTCCCACCTACTTCACTGAAGGAGTAAATGGTAAATGAATACAGCAAATGAATGGCAAAAGAAATCTCATGCATTCCAGTGATAGTGCTCAAAGTCTTGGCAAGAAGAAATAAGAGATAAAGGTAAGATTTGGTGAGAATTCCAATTGTAATGAGGGCTTCAAACTTTTTTATGGCCTGGACTGGAATTCTGATTGGATAGGACAGAAAATTCAGTAAGATCTCATATGGAATCTCTGCAGCAACTGTATAACGCATTAATCAGACCGTGTCTGGAATACTGTGTATTGTTTTGTTTTTTTTTCTTTGAAAGAAGACACAATTACTTTGGAAGCAGTTTGAAGAATGTTTGCTCAATTAATTCTTGGGGTAAAGAGCTTGTCTTATGAAGAAAGATTGAACCAGTTTGACCTATTTATGTTGGAGGTTAGAAGGAGCTTATTTATATAAGGTCATGAGGAGATTGCATGGGGTGGATTCAGAGAGGATGTTTCCTTTCATGGGGCATGCTAATACCAGGGAATATATCTTAAAAAGGGAGTCCTTTTAAACTCAAAATGAAGGATTTTTTTTATTGGTCAGTAAAGAGGGAAATTTCTTTCCTCGTAAGATTTTGGAGGTTAGATCTTTAAATCTGTTCAAGGTTAAAGTTATCAAATATTTGATAGACTAGGGTTACTAAGTTTAGATCAGAGTGGTGCTGGAAAAGCACAGCAGGTCAGGCAGCATCCGAGGAGCAGGAAAATTGACATTTTGGGCAAAAGCCCTTCATCTTTCCTGATGAAGGACTTTTGCCTGAAACATCAATTTTCGTGCTCCTTGGTTGCTGCCTGACCTGCTGTGCTTTTCCAGCACCACTCTAATCTAGACTCTGGTTTCCAGCATCTGCAGTTCCTCACTTTTGTCTAGGGTTACTAAGTGCAGACTGGAAAATAAAACTGAGACTGTAACCAAAACAATCATAAACTTATTGAATTGTAAGGCAGAGTCGAAGAACCAAATGGCCTATTTTTGCTCCTAAATCCCATATTCCCGCCAAAATGCACATCACCAATCCTTCTCCTCCAGCACTGCCACATGAAAGAAACTCAAAATCTTCCAAATTTTATTATAAATAACTGAATTGAGCTTGGCTTGTGTTAATTTGATAGGACCAACCTTTAAATTACCAATACAACAACAGTGAAGCTATCAGAAAGAAAGACAATTGTCTTAAGTTTCCAAATGCCTGACGGCCCAGTGTTAAAGTTCTGGGTGGTGAACAGTACATTGGCAGTGCTTTCTGCCCAGAACAGTATTGAGCAAAAGTGAGCTATTGTACTACTTAAAACTATATTTGCACCTTTGAAATTGGTACAAATGACAACTTCTGTGACTCCTGGGATACTGAAGCAATCAGTATCCAAATGCATCAAGACCTGAACTAAATTCCTGGCCTGGATCTATGCATGGCATGCTTATCAGCATATGACCATCTCCAACAAGACAGGATCAAACCATTGCCAATTGATATGCAATGGCACTACCAGCACCATGTCCCCCACAAGTAATATCCAGGGATGAAAGTTTGGATCAAAAACTGAACTGAACAAGGCACATAAAGAAAATGGTTACTAAAGCTGGTCAGAAGCTAAGAATCTTATGGTGAGTAATTCACCTGCTATATCCCTAATGTCTGTCCACCACCTACATGGTACATGACCTGGTGATGCCATAGCCTCTACTTGGCTGGATGGGTGAAGTTTCAACAGCACTCAAAAAACTCAACACTTTCCCAGACAAATAGTTGCAATGCCATCTAATAACTTGAATACCTACTCCATCACCACTAACCTACAACACTACATAACATGTGACAAAGCCTCTTCCTATGTCATGTTTGAAATTATGACCTTCATTTATCTAACAAAGCAAGAGCAGCAGATATATAGGAATGCCTTCGACTTCAAGCTGATTTGGAACCATTCTGACTTGGAAGCACATTGCTGTTTTGTTACTATCGTGGGTAAAATTTTAGGAGCTCCCTTCCTAACAACACTATGGGCATTGTAACACTACGTGGGCTGCAGCTACTCAAGAAGGTAGTTTGTCACCACCTTCTCAGGTGGGCAATGGATGTTTATTATGTGAGGCAGCGATGTTTGTATGCTGTGACTGAATAAAAAATGATCTCCATTCAACTTATTTCAGCATTCTTTCTGGCAGCTTTCTGAGAAACAAATAGTGTGTTCACAAACTTTTTGTTATATTTGTTATATAACAGTTCATGGATATATTCAGTTATATCCATGACAACAGTTAGACCACTCCATTCCATCCCATGATATTGCCTGAATTAACTCTGATCTCAGGTCATCTACCATTGAAAACATCCATGTCTTTGTTACTTCTAATCTTAATTGATCCACACAGTTCTGACTAACGTCTCATATTTTGCACTCTGTAAATCTTAAGTCATCGAGGATACTGTTGTCCATGTCCTTATTCTCTAAATCCTAATCACCAGTACCCCTGTGTTCACTGACTTGACTTGACTCTCAATGCAAAAACATGTCAATCTCAGAACTCCCAACCTTAATGCCATGCAGGGATTTCAGAATATCTCCCTTTCATAATAACTTCTACCAACTCTATACCTTCTCAGATATCTATGGTCAGCTAATGTAAGCCTCGTGAACATTGTTCATGATGGAACAAGTGAAATCGGTAATCATTCAGTCACCGAAACCTTATATTCTGGAATTCCCTCACTATAACTTTCCGTCACTCTCCACGTTTTTCTCTCCTTTAACACATTCCTTAAAACCTGCTTCTTCGGCTGAACCTTTGGACATTTGCACAAATATCATCTTTTGCAGACCAATTTTAAATTTTTTCCTTAAAACTCTTTTGTGAAGCAACTTTACACATTTTAAAAGTATGAGGAAGGAGCAAGAGTTGGCTGGTCGAGATTTCTAGTTCTTCTCAGAAGTTGAAACTTTCAGTTGGGTGGCTCTTTCTCACAGGCTGCTTGTTCTTGAATAAATTCTAAAGTACCAATTTGCTCCCCATCCAGTCAATGTTCAAATAGTTTCTGCTGAGGTCAATAGGACAACATGCAGTTTTCATTCATCTTGTGATTTCCAGGAAACTTTCAATGATCTTTCAGCAACTTCTTTTTAAAAAAACAACTCTTTAAAAATTAAATCCTCCAAAACGTTAGGTATGAAGCTTCCTCATAACACTGCACATCTGAGTCCAGACTTTGTACCATTGACATCAAAATAACATATCAACTTTACCAGAATGACCATGCTTTAATCTAACAGGACTGGACAGGGTACATGCTGAAAGGAAATTCCCAATGACCAGGGAGTTCAGAATAAAGGATTACTGTCTAAGAATTGTGGTCGGCCAGTTAGGGCAGAGATGAGAGGATTTTCTTTTCACCCAGAGAGTGGTGAGTCAATGGGATTTTCTCCCACAGAAAGTGCTCAAAACTATAACATTCAATGCTTTCAAGAAAAGGTTAAATATGGTTCTTCAGACAAAAGAGTGAGGTGAAAGTGGGATCAGGGTGCTGAGTACGATGATCAGCAATGATTGTGTTGAATTGAAGATCAGGCTTGAAGGGCAGAATGGCCAACTCCTGGCACTATATTCTGTGTTTCTATGTTTTCAATTTTCTATAAATTCCAGCTCATGATGAATCATTCCTTTTATGAAGCATATTAGAAACTTTGACAAATTTTAGCATCTCATTCTATTTAAGTAAAAGCCAGATTAATAGAGAATATAAAATCATACAGTGCAGATTGAAACTGTTTGACCGACTGTGACTGTACTAGCTCCATGAAAGAGCTATCCAATTAGTCCCAAAGTTATGTTCTGCTCATTTAAATTGGAGTTCTGATGATTTTTTGTTCTTATTAAGCTAAGGAATATATGAAATGGAAAATTAAACCCTTCTAGCTTTGGGACTGTGTATCTCCATCAGCATTGCAGAGGCAGTAAGATCCAGAGTAAAAGGTTCCTCAGTATAAAACTGTTTGAATAGAATGTTAAATATTCACTTGACAAGCCTCCAATGTCCATGAAACAGATAATAGTTCACTCATAAGTGCAATAACAAGACATGAAGATTGATTAATGTGTCATATGTTAATCATGTAATAAATAATACATCATAATATCAGTCACACTTTACAGTTTTCTTTGAAATCATTGATAAAATGAATAGATGAAGTCCAACAAACTCCAGATGGTCACAAGTTTAGAATAAAATAAATCATATAGCCCTTGATTTTGCTGTAGCAGCATGTGGAAGTGAACCTTTTGCTCTTCTTTCTTCTTTCATGCGATGTCAGCATCATTGGTTATGCCAGAAATTATTGCCTGTCCATAATTAGGGAATTAAGAGTCATTGTATAGGTCTAGAGTCCTATGTAGGTCACACAAGGTAGGTATGGCAGACTTCCTTCTTCAAAGAATGTCATTAGTGAACTAAATTGTCCAATGTTGATTGTTGTTAAAAACTATCATGGTTGTTAGACTAGTTTTGTTTTTTCCACTTTATTTTATTGAATTCAAATTACACTGTCTACTATGAACGATTTTATCCTAAATCCTGAGGATATGAGCCTGAAATGCTTGAATGTTAGTTGAGTGACAGTACCACAATACCACTGCCTCTATTTGTCCGATTTTCTCCTCTAGCCTTTGGCATAAAACAGATTTGCTTAGTAAGTTGCTGGAATTGTGAGCTCATGACAGCGCAGTGAGTGAAACTGAGTAAACAACTGTGTAACTCCTTAACTGATGAGGTTGAAGTCCTTCCTGATGAAGGGCTCTGGCCCGAAGCGTCAAGTTTCCTGTTCCTTGGATGCTGCCTAATCTGCTGTGCTTTAACCAGCAACACACTTTCAGCTCTGATCTCCAGCATCTGCAGACCTCACTTTTTACTCGAGGTTGAAGTATAGCCAAACTAATAGCACAAGGATTCAGAAGTGAGCTTAATTTAGAACAATGCCAAATCAAGAGCAGAAAGGAATAAAGTGAATAGAGATAGAAAGGAAAACAGGAGCCAGAAAAGAAAATCTTTGAAAAATATACTTTAACCATGACATTCTTAAATTGATCAACAATTAATAGCTGAAAGAATGAAGTTGTTCTTCAAAGGCAGCATGGTGACTCAGTGGTTAGCACTGCTGCCTCACAGCGCCAGGGCCCTGGGCTTGATTCTAACCTTGGGTGACTGTGTGGAGTTTGTACATTCTCCCCATGTCTGCATGGGTTTTGGTTGCTCTGGGTCCCTCCCACAATCCAAAAGGATGTGCAGGTCAGGTGAATTGGTCATGCTCAATTGCTCATAGTGTCAGGTGCATTAGTCAGGGGTAAATATGGGGATGGGTCAATGTGGATTACTCCTTGGAGGATCAGTGTGGACTTGTTGGGCCAAAAGGCATGTTTCTATACTGTAGGGAATCTTATTTTTAAAAGAATGATGCCCTATTCTTCTAATAATTAGTTTTCAGAGCCATTGTTGTTTGACTGTAATGAACAATGACCATAACATTAAAATTTTCCTTCTATTTAGAATGGCAATAACATTCAATGGAAGGCTTAGTTTGTATCTAAGGAACCAATACATTTTAGTGACAATGAAGGCAGTAAGATGCCATTTTGTAAAGCTGCTGGTGGAGTTAGTTACATATCTAAAACATTCATTTTGGTATAGGATTTAAATAAAGACTTTTAAATTGGTAAAATAATTGCATGTGTAGGGGTTTCAAAATAAACCTATTCTTCTTGGAAAGAAATGTAATAATGGTTCAATAAAAATTCATTAAAAATTAAAAACAGTACTCATGTCCACTGTGTACAAAACTGTGTTTCCATTTTTATTCCTTTAGGATACAAGAAATTATATTTGAGTAAGGAGGCAGAAACAGTCTTGGAGTGGACACGTGAACTGCACAGCTTAACTGTGGAACCATTTCTCTGTTTTAGGAACTCAATGATTTGAAATTCAAAACTTATATTTGTTGTCAAGGTAAAGGTAAACTCATTATAGTGCCAGAGGAGGATAAGATTGCTCTCCTTTGGAGAAAGATGACTGAAGATGGTTTAACCTGAAGGTTATCATGCCTCAAGCCACAGCTGAGGTTGAAAAGGCAGGACCCTCAGCGAAGATAGGAATTGAACTCATCCTGCTACTGTTACTCTGCATTGCAAACCAACTGCCCAGCCAAATAATGGCAGGTCTAATAGGATCCATTATTATTCAAGCATAACATTTCCAAATGATGACTGATGTTCAGCTGAGCACAGAAATTGAAAAGCCACAGTGGAGATACTTTTCCTTCATTCTTTTTTCTTTTCCTCATTTTTTTTTCTTCATAAAACAATCTTTCCACTCTCATCTTTATATTGCTTTTATACCCAATTTGACACTGAACTCATCAATTTAAGTGGCAATCCTTTTTCCCTGGTCACACTCTTGATTTTATAATGCTTCAAATTGTTTGCTCAAGCAGATATATCATTCCTTGTCTGTTTACTTAGATTTGAATACTTTTAGGGAACATTGTACCATTTCTAACTTGCATTTGAATGGAAGTCAGAAACTCAGTCTGACGACATCAATGCAGATGTTACACAGGGCAACATGGTCAACCCCAACCATTATTAACCATTTCACTAATGATTTCTCCTACCATTGAAGGTTTGCTGATGATAGCAGAATGTTCAATTCTATTCACAACGTCTTACACAATGTAACAGATCACATTCATTTGCAGCAAGCCCTGAACAATGGTTAAACTGACACCAATAAGTGGTAAGTAATATTTCAAGGAATATACACTTCCCCCTTTAACACGTCCCCCTTGATGTTCAAAGGCATTATCATTGCTGAATCCAACACTATCAACATCCTGGTGGATGCCAATGGCTAGAGACTTAACACACCCAGCCATGTAAATACTGTAACTGCAGGAGCAGGTCAGACACCAAGAATTCTGCGGAGACCAATTAATCTCCTGACTCTCAAAGCCTGTCCACGAGTTCATTGCACAACTTAGATATATGATGGACACGTGTATCTCCGACACAAAAACACTCAAGGAACTGAGCACCATCCAAACAAAGCACTGATCAGCATTTGATTAGTAACCTATCTACCAAGTTAAACATTCTCTCCCTGTACCACCAACATACAGAGGTGACAGCGTGTCCATTGCACAAGATTAACTGAACAACTTACCAGGCCTCCTAAATATTTCAAATGGACCATACTTGGCATTAAGTAAGGTATAATAGTAAGATGTTGCAACAAGAACATCTCACAAGCTACTACTGTAAGGCATATCACAGTAGTGATTATAATCACACTAACAGTCTTCGTAAGTAGAAATGACTGGGGAGGAAATAAGGCCTATATCAGCTGTGGAAGCAGCTTCCAGAGAATAAGCAGTTTTCTATGGACAGGATAAGAGAAGAGTTAAAGTTTTTTTTTTATTTATCAAACAGATATAGAACAAAGGTGAGGCAGAGTATCAGACAGCGCTTGGTTTAGTCTTTCTCAAACTGAGGTTGTTGAATAAACACCAAGTTAATCTGCATATCTGATTATCAGTGCCCCCTGTAAGGAGAATTACAGAAGAAAGCAGTACTGGAGTGATTTTTGCTGCAATGTAACAGAGGGTAGGATTGAGAACCATGACAATGGATTGAAGAATAGTTCATAATAACGCAACAGCATTAGGAGTTGGGAGCTTTCTGCCCACAGAAGGTGAATAGAATGCATCGAGGACATGAATAGTTCACAGTTTGGAATGATTAAATGGAAGATTGTGTCCTGTAAGTTGAGGAAGATATTTTATTTTCTCATGGGACAGGGTATCACTGGCTTGAAAAAGGATTTATTGCCCATTTCCAATTATCCTTGAGAAGGTGGTGGTGGCGAGCTGGCTTTTTGAACCATTGCAGTCCATGTACTGTAGATAGACCCTCAATACTCTTCGGGAGGTAATTCCAGGATTTTGACCCATTGACAGTGAAGGAATGGGAATATATTTCCAAGTCGGGTCAATTAATGGCTTGGAAGGGAACTTGCAGGTGGGTCTTTGGTGAATTTCTGCAATGCATCATACAGCAACTGAGCATTTGTGGTGGAGGGAATGGATGCCTGTGAATGTGATGCCAATCAAGCAGGTTAGAACATAGAACAGAAAACATTACAGTACAGCAAAGGTCCTTTGACCCTCGATGTTGCACCAACCTGTGAAACCAATCTGAAACCCATCTAATCTGCACTACTTCATTCTCGTCCATATGCCTACCCAATTACCACTTTAATGACCTTAAAGTTAGTGGATCTACTACTGTTGCAGGCAGTGCATTTCACACCCGCTACTACTCTCTGAATAAAGAAACTACCTCTGACATCTATCCTATATCTATCACCCTTCAATTTAAAGCTATGTCCCCTTGTGCTAGCCATTGCCATTTGAGGAAAAAAGCTCTCACTGTCCAAACTAACCCTCTGCTTATCTTGTATGTCTCAATTAAGTCACCTCTCAACCTTCCTCGCTCTAATGAAAACAGTCTCATGTCTCTCAGCCTTTCTTCGTACCAGACAACATCCTAGTAAATCTCCTCTGAACCATTTCCAAAGCTTCCACATCCTTCCTATAATGCAGTGGCTAGAACTGTATGCAATACTGCAAATGTGTACAACTGCACCATGACCTCATGGTTCTGAAACTCAATCCCTCTACCAATAAAAACTAACACACCGTATGCCTTCTTAACAACCGCATTAATCTGAGTGGCAACTTTCAAGGATCTATGTACGTGGACACTGAGATCTCTCTGCTCAACTACACTACCAAGGATCTTGCCATTAGCCCAGTACTCTTTATTCCAGTTGCTCCTTCCAAAGTGAATCACCTCACACTTTTCCACTCCATTTGCCACCTCTCAACCTGGCTCTGCAGCTTATCTATGTCACCCTATAACCTACAACATCCTTCACAACTATCCACAACTCTACCGACCTTAGTGTCATCTGCAAATTTACTCACCCAGCCTTCTATGCCCTCATCCAGGAAATTTATAAAAATGACAAGCTCAAAACAGATCCTTGCAGTACACCACTAGTAACTGAACTCCAGGATGAATATTTCCCATCAATTACCACCCTCTGTTTTCTTTCAGCTAGCCAATTTCTGATCCAAACCATTAAATCACCCTCAATCCCATGTTTTCGTATTTTGTGCAATAGCCTACCATGGGGAACTTTATCTTACTGAAATCCACATACACCACACCAATTGCTTTACCCTCATCTATCTATTTGGTCACCTTCTCAAAGTACTCAATAAGGTTTGTGAGGCAAGACCTACCCTTCACAAAACTGTGTTAACTATCCCTAATCAAATTATTCCTTTCTAGATCATTATAAATCCTACCTCTTAAAACCCTTTCCAACACTTTACCCACAACTAAACTAAGGCTCACAGGTCTATAATTTCCAGGGTTGTCTGTACTTCTCTTCTTGAACAAGGGGACAACATTTGCTATCCTTCAGTCATCTAGCACTATTCATGTAGACAATGATGGCATAAAGGTCAAAGCCAAACACTGCAATCTCCTCCATAGCTTTCCAGAGACATCTAGTATAAATCCCATCCAGCCCAGGGGACTTATCTATTTTTACACTTTCCAGAATTGCTAACACTTCCTCCTTGTGAACCTCAATCCTGTCTAGTCTAACAGCCTGTATCTCAATATTCTCCACAACCACATTGTCTTTTTCTCATGTGAATACTGATTCCATGCACATCTTCCAACTACTATCCTTGATTGGCCTTAATCTTACTCTTGTCATTCTTTTATTCCTGATATACCGATAGAAAAGCTTAGGGTTTTCTTTGTTCCTACCTGCCAATGACTTCTGATGTCCCTCCACCCCCCACCCCAGCTCTTCTTAGCTCTCTCTTTATGACTTTCCTGGATAACCTGTAATTGTCAAGCACCCTAAATGAACCATCACATCTCATCCTGCCTGACAGGTACATGCCTATCAAGGACCTGCAATAGCAGTTCTTTGAATAAGCTTAAAAATCACATAACACCAGGTCTAACAGGTTTAATTAGAAGCACTAGCTTTCAGAACGCTCCTCCTACAACCACCTGATGAAGTGGCAGCGCTCTGAAAGCTAGTGCTTCCAATTCAACCTGTTGGACTATAACCTGGTGTTGTGTGATTTTTAACTTTGTACACCCCAGTCCAATACCAGCATCTCCAAATCTTGAATAGGTTTCACATTTCAATTGTGCCCATCCCCTGCAGTTTCCTTCCCCATCCTATGCATCTTAAATCTTGCCTAATCGCATCATTATTGCCTTTCCCCCAGCTATAACTGTTGCCCTGCAGTATATATCTATCCTTTTCCATAACTAAATATAACTGAATTGTGGGCACTATCACCTAAGTGCTCACCTATCTCCAAATCTAACACCTGGCCCAGCCCCAAATCCAATGTGGCCTCGCCCCTTTGTTCTGCGGGATTGCTTTTTTCCTACACGGTTTCAAGTTTCTTGAGCAGTATTGGAGCAGCACTTGTCCAGGCAAGTAGAGAACATTCCATCACACTCTTGACCTATGCGTTGTAAATAGCAGATAGGCTTTGCATAATCAGGAGGTGATCTGTCTACCTCAGTCTTGAATGTACTTAATGATTCAGATTTAACAGCCCTCTATGGTAGTGAATTCTGTAATTTCATTACCCTTTGAGAGAAGATATATCTCCTCTCTACTATCTGACACTGGCAACTCCTAACTCTCAGATTGTTGTCAAATTCGTGTCTTGCAAAATTTTAGCAAGATCTCCCTATTTTTATACCCCATTCCCTTTAAAGTAAAGGCAAGAACATTCCTGAAGATGATTGACCTTCTTCATGCGCTGACATGCATTGCATTTCCCCCCAGAATACTGCACTGATCCAGGCCACTATCTCAGTCCCATCTTTGGCAGTCAGCAGGATCCAACAAATCAAGTAGCACCTCCAGGTCCCTGTCAGCCAACAAAGGAGCTCGCTTCCATTTCTTCACCATTTAACTCAGGATCATGGTGCAGGGTCGCAGTTGAAGGGCAGTCCCTAACTTGCAGCATCAGAAATACTCTATAGGCTGCAGTTTAATTTGGTGCTTGTGGTGTGAACATCGCAAAGTGCCAGCAGCAGTGAGTGATTCTGCCTCTTCTGCTTCGCAGTTCCACAAGACGGCAGCATACTGGATGGTTAAATAATTGCTAATATGAAGTGTGGAGGATTGCACAAAAAATAAATGGCAATGGATCATGGCAGACTGTACTATGAATCTCACTCGGAAAAAATACTTTGCTAAAAATGTGAAAACTTAACCTATTGTGCTCCAAAAAAGGATACCCAATGATCTTTGTCACAATAGTTGTGTTCTAGCTTAACGTTTTATATGGCCATTATAAAGAAAGTCTGTCAGTAAGTAACAGATTACCACGAAATGGAGCTTTACTGCAAAGAAAGACGAAACAAATTTCTTTTCTCAAAAGCCATTTTATTACTGATAAAGAATGAAGAATGCAAAAGAATTTCATTCATTACTAACAAAAGGGCTATGGAATAAATATATTATTCATCAGGCAGTACTCATTTGCATTACTGCACAAAATTGGATTAATATCTGCACACTCAGCCTCAGGCTTTGTATGTGCTAGATATTAATCCTACGTCACATGGGGTAAAAATATGAGGACACACTGCTAAATAATATATAATTATGAGACTTAATGCAACATATTCAATGATATATGTGTTCGTATCCTGCTTTTAGATTATCCATTGTGCTTGTATTTATAAAAGAATATGGGAGGAGGAGAAAAAAGCAGATCTTAAATTTTGCTTTAAGGGATTTCTGAGTAATTTTTGGAATTTATTCAATCAAAATATTTTGATGTTTTTATAAGTGTAAAGTATGTTATTCAAATATCTTGTTTTTCTAATCATATGAAAAATATAGGAGACATTGAAAAGAGTGAAGGAGTGTGAGAGAAAATGAGCAGAAAACCAAAGACCAATAAAAAGAAAGGTCTTTGATATGCATACAGCAAGAGGGTAGTGAAGGTATTTAAGGAATATTTCATTTAAAAAACTGACAACTAGACAGTGTAGAAATAATTTTTAAGAAGTATTTGTCTCAGTTTTGGATGAGAAACTCAACTTGTGAATCATAGCGATTATCCAAACAGTCAGTGAAATTATATCAACATTACCAATGCTGTAATAGTACAAGTCAAGTCTATTGTGTGGTCACTGCAGTTACAGTGGTGTTCTTGATAGAAAGTGGGTACACCAGGCAGTAGGTCAGTGATATTATACTCATACCAATAAATAGCAGTGAAAGGAAAACTTTGAAACATCCAGAAATAGTGAGGCAATCGGATAAACAAGGGAACCACCAAATCTATGCTTACTCCAGGAAAATCAGGGAGACATCATCTGTTTAAGTATTTAACAGTTGCTTCACCTATTAGCTAAAGAGATCAACATTTTCATGTCACGATTCATATGATTGTTCACAGTGTCAAAAAATGCCCTGGTAAATTTTCATGCAAATCTCTTTAACCTGACACAAATTCCACATTAAAAATGATAAGATACCATTTAGAAGAGGTCAGAAATGTAAATGAGTAAACATTTTATCTGTCTTACATTTTAGATGGTGAAAAGTCCTTGATAATAAATCAACTTGAAAAGAGGTCCATCATCAAATATGTTTGAGAATCATAGTCTTATGGGATTCCGAGATTGTAAAATGATCTATCTGACTTTGTTCAGATAGCTATAATGAAAGAAAATTCAAGACAAATAAAACAAACATTTTTAGAAATGTACAGCATGTAAGTTTTTTTTAAAATTAGTAGTGCAGGATGTATTGTCAAAACTATTATGAGGTTTAATGGCGTAAATAATATGAAACTATTTTTCTTGGCAGGGTGGTCAGATACCACTGACTCAAATGTAAGGTAATTTGCAAAAGAACTGTGGTGAAATGAGAGAATCTGTGTTGTTTTATAGGGAGAGTTGTTATAATCGGAATGCCCAGTTTGAAAGGATGTTGAAAGCAGAACCAACAGTAATATCCAAAATTGCAATGCATATGACCCTTGGAACGCAAAACAAAGTTCAGGAAAAAAAATAGGCTGGAACTTTCAGGCTTTCCATCTGCTAGGAGATGCCAAATTTAAGAAGTGGAGTATGAAACCTGTCGTCCACAATGTTTTCAGTTTGGAGGAGATGGATAAGAACAGGTTCTAAATTGTGTCATTAGTTGCTGGAGGTAGCAGTCCAAGTGTGATTTTGGGATAGCATGTATCTACAAAGTGAATGTACAGATTGGACCTGATAGGAGCAGGTCAGGGAATCTATCTTATGGAATCATTTGGAAAGCATAGGAACCCTTTGGAGAAGTCAGATATCTGTTTGAATACTGTCCAAGGGCACTTTTGACAGTAATGATTTGGAGGTGTCAGTGTTGGACTGGGGTGGACAAAGTTAAAAATCACATAACACCAGGTTATAGTCCAACAGATTTATTTGGAAGCACTAACTTTTAAGGTGCTGCCTCGTTAGGTGGTTGTGAAGCAGGATAGAACATAGAACATAGAACATAGAAAGATACAGCGCAGTACAGGCCCTTCGGCCCTCGATGTTGCGCCGACCGAATCCTACCTAACCTACACGAGCCCAATAACTTCCAAATGCCTATCCAATGCCTGCTTAAATGACCATAAAGAAGGAGAGTTCACCACTGCTACTGGCAGGGCATTCCATGAACTCACAACCCGCTGTGTAAAGAATCTACCCCTAACATCTGTCCTATACCTACCACCCCTTAATTTAAAGCTGTGTTCCCTAGTAACACCTGACTCCATTAGCGGTAAAATGTTCTCAGTGTCGACCCTATCTAAACTCCTAATCATCTTATACACCTCTATCAAATCTCCCCTAAACCTCCTTTTCTCCAATGAGAACAGCCCCAAGTGCCTCAGCCTTTCCTCATAAGATTTTCCTACCATTCCAGCAACATCCTGGTAAACCTCCTCTGCACTCGTTCCAATGCCTCCACATCCTTCCTATAGTATGGCGACCAAAACTGCACACAATACTCCAGATGAGGCCGCACCAGAGTCTTATACAGTTGCAACATGACCTCAGGACTCCGGAACTCAATTCCTCTACCAATAAAGCCCAGTACACCATATGCCTTCCTCACAGCACTATTTACCTGGGTGGCAACTTTCAGAGATCTGTGTACATGGACACCAAGATCCCTCTGCTCATCCACACTACCAAGTAGCCTACCATTAGCCCAGTAATCCATCATCTTGTTACTCCTACCAAAGTGAATGACTTCACACTTAGCTACATTGAATTCCATTTGCCACCTTTCTGCCCAGCTCTGCAACTTATCTATATCCCGCTGTAACCTACCACTTCCTTCCTCACTATCCACAACTCCACCGACTTTTGTGTCATCCGCAAACTTGCTTACCCAGCTTTCAAGCCCTTCCTCTAGATCATTTATAAAGATAACAAAAAGCAATGGTCCCAAAACAGATCCTTGTGGTACACCGCTAGTAACTGCACTCCAAGATGAACTTAGTCCATCAACTACTACCCTCTGTCTCCTTCCAGCCAGCCAATTCCTAATCCAAACCTCTAATGTATCCTCAATGCCATACCTCCGTAGTTTTAGCATTAGCCTACCATGGGGAACCTTATCGAACGCCTTACTAAAATCCATATACACAACATCTACTGCTTTACCCTCGTCCACTTCCTTAGTCACCTTCTCAAAGAACTCAATAAGGTTTGTGAGGCACGACCTGCCCTTCACAAAACCATGCTGGCTATCCTTGATCACGTTATTCCTATCCAGATGTTCATAAATCTTATCCCTTACCATTCTCTCTAAGACTTTGCCCACCACTGAAGTCAGACTCACTGGCCTATAGTTACTAGGGCTATCCCTACTCCCTTTCTTGAACAAGGGGACCACATTCGCTATCCTCCAGTCCTCAAATCTTAAGACACAGAATTTATAGCAAAAGGGTTACAGCATGACTGAGTTGTAATGATATATTAAACAAACTTAAATTAAGTCTTGCATCCTTTTGGATGGGATATGCTGGTTTAAGCACTTTAATATGTAAATCTGAAAACTCCTTTTAAGTTACATTCTCAAGGTGCCTTCAGTTTATCCAACAATAGGTGTCATCTTAGCTCAGACAATGTATTAAAGGTGTGAACTTAAAGTCTGTCCCAATGTTGAGTCAGTTTTATTTCCAAAGTGGCATTTCAGAATCCTACATGGATTTATGCAGTTTTTGAGCAAAATAAAATGTAATTCTACAACTACAGATCCACTCCATAAATTTATATGTGTGCGTGCAAGAGAAACAGTGGGTGTGTGTATGTGAGTTTGTGCATGCTGGTGTGAGTGCATGTGAAAGAATGTGTGCATATTTGTGTAAGCTTGGTCAAGTATGTGTGAGAGTGTGATGGGGTATAAGCCAACACACCAGGACATCCCATTTGTATCTGGCAATGAGACTCTGTGTGAGGACCTCTCAGGCTATGCTGAAGGCATCTTAAAACCCATTGTACAGGAGATCCCCAGCTTCTATCATCCCCAGTTTCTTTCTTCAAGAAACTCAGTACCCATGGACCAATCGAACCAGGAATATTCCTCGTCACAATGGATATGTCAGCACTCTACATCAGCATCCCCCATGTGACTGCATCACGGCAACAACCCCAGTACTCAATACCAACAATTGCCAATCTCCAAGCACCATTCTACAACTCATCCACTTCATCCTCGACCACAATGTTTTCACCTTTGACAACCAGTTCTTCATCCAGACACATGGAACGACCATGGGGACCAAACTTGCATCCTGACATGCCAATATTTTCATGCACAAGTTTGAACAAGACTTCTTTTCTGCACGGGTCCCCCAACTAGCACCATGTTGATGATCTTTTCTTCCTCTGGCCCCGTGGTGAGGAGTCACTGAAGCAACTACACAGTAATATCAAGGAGTTTCATCACACCATCAAACTTACCATGGACTACTGTTGCATATCTGTCTCATTCTTGGATACATGCATCTCCATCACAGATTGAAACTTTAGCACCTCACTGTACTGCAAACCCACAGATAAACTCGTGATGCTACACTTTTCTAACTTCCACCTGAAACATATTAAAACAGCCACCCCCTGTGGACAAGTCTTATGCATACACAGAATATGTTCAGATGAGAATGAACATGACGGACACGTGAAAGTGTTCAAGGACACCCTCATAAGGACAGGGTATGATGCTCAACTCATCGACTGCCAGTTCCGACGTGCCACAGCAAGAAACTGCAATGACCTCCTCAGGAGACAGGCACGGACTGCTGCTCTTGAGTAACCTTGGTTGTCCAGTCCTTCCTGGGAGTCGAAAAGCAACGTCTTATTCTTCGCGTCCTGCAACACACTATTGATGAGAACGAGCACCTCGCCAAAACCTTCCCCACGTCTCCACTTTTTGCCTTTAAACAATCACTAAATCTCAAACAAGCCATTGTTCGCAGCAAGCTCCCAGCCTTCAGGACAAAATCAACCATGACGTCGTACAACCCTGTCACGGCAGATGCTGCAAGATGTGTCAGAGTGTTGACATGATACCACCATGGAGTACACGTGGGGACACCTCCCACCATGTACGCAGCAGGTACTCCTGTGACTCAGCTAACACTGTCTATCTCATACCCTACAGGCAAGGATGTCCTGAGGTATGGTACATTGGCGAGACTAAGCAGACGCTACAACAATGGATGAATGGACACCATGCACAATCACCAGACAGGAGTGTTCCCTCCCAGTTGGGGAACACTTTAACGGTCCAGGACATTCAGTCTCAGATCTTCGGGTGACCATCTTCCTAGACAGACATCGGGACAAGCAATAACGCAAAGTGGCTGAGCAGAGGCTGATAGCCAAGTTCAGTACCCATGGGGGATGTCCTCAATCGGGACCGCGGGTTCATGTCACACTACAGCTGACTCCCCTATACACACACACACACACACACACACACACACACACACACACACACACACACACACACACACACACACACACACACACACACACAATCACACACATTTCTACATACACACATTTCTACACACTCTCATACACACTTCTACATACACACACTTCTATACACTCTCACACACACAAACGCACACACTCCTACATGATCACACACACACTCCTGCATGCTGTCACACACACTAACACACAGTTCTACACACTCACACAAACACACACTCCTACACACTCACACAAACACACACTCCTACACACTCACACACATACTCCTACATACTCACACACTCACACAGATTATCTCTCTCATACACAAGCTCTGTCTCATGTGCACACACATGCAACCCCCCCACACACTCACACCCACGCACATACCCTCTCACAGGCTTATACCCCATCACACTCACACACATACTTTACCAAGCTTATACACACAGTCTTTTACATGCACTCACACCAACATACACACACTCACATACACACACTCACTCTGTCTCTCTTGCACGTGCCCACATATAAATTGGCTGAAACAGACTAGGCAATATGTTTGTAAAGTTAAAAGAAGACCCCCACAAATTCCTCAGTGAAAAGACAATGAATGCCAGCCTACAGAGTAATCAATGGAGACATTCTGCAGTATACAAACTTATAAAACATTTAATTGAATCAAATTTATTGTCACCTGTACAGAGGCACAGTGAAAATGCGAGCAATACAGACACTTCACGTAGTTAAGTAACATAGATAAGTAAGCAATAGGTAAACAGTGGCAAAAACAAAAACACAGGTACAGGTGAATGTTAAGAGTTTGTGAGTCCATTCAGGATTCTAACAACAGTAGGTAGAAACTGTTTTGAAACCGGCTGGTGCATATGTTCAGGCTTCTGTACCTTCTTCCCGATGGTAGAGGTTGTAGGAGCTTCAAACCTGTGAGTTTAGCTAAAACATAGTTATTAGTAATTTTCAAAAGTATGCTATTAAGTTTAAAGAGTGTAGCATGATTGTCGGAAATAGGAAACTTAGATCTGCATGCAGGAACTCGAAAGGAGTGAACCATAAGTAGTACCATCTTGCAGGGTTTCAACTTTTAATCAGAGCATTCTACACCATTGTGCAACATGCAAACCCTGTTGCCTTGAATAGGAAGGTCTTCACACTATTAGCAACACCTTAACATATGAGAAAGTGAAAACTGCAGATTCTGGAGAGTCAGAGTCGAAACGTGGAGTGCTGGAAAAGCACAACGGGTCAGGCAGCACCCGAGGAGCAGGAAAGTCAATGTTTCAAGCACACGCTCTTCATTAGCACTGTGTTTCCTTCATCATTTCTGACGAAGGGCTTATGCCCAAAATGTCAACTCTCCTGCTCCTCGGATGCTGCCTGACCTGCTGGGCTTTCCCAGTGTCACACTTTTTTCAACACCAATACTCATCTAAGAGAAATATTCAAAGCAATTGGAAACTTACTCATTTTAATTGAAGAACCATTCATAGCTCATCTAATACTCAGGAAGCTCATTCAGCCCCAAGAGGAGGAACAACTGTTTAGTGATCAAATCCAGATTTGGCAGGAGATAAGGGACATCGACAGTCAGTATAACTGGGGAATCCTGATGCCTGGAGTTTGTTCAGCATGAGGTCTGGCCAACATCAAGAGAATCAGCCACAGCCAGTCGCAGACTCAGGAAAATAAGGAGAGTGAGCAATCTTCTCATCTACAAACCTCCACGTCCTAACAGGTAGTGACTGGAGAGCCGAGAGACCAACTGGGGTTGGCACTAGCGACAACAACCAATATCCTCGTCAACAGAAGTCACTTCAGGAGTGAGCATAAAGTCATCGAGACTTTCTGTCCCAGCTCAGTGAGGTAGGATAGGAAAGGTGGGCTTCCGGCTGATGGTGCAGGGCACTCCCCAGGGAAGGGAAACAGGATAGAATCCTAGGATTCACGTTTATTCTCTCTCTCTCTCTCTCTCTCTCTCTCTCTCTCTCTCTCACACACACACTCACTCACTCTTTCCCCCCCCCCCAGTCACTCAGTAATTAATAGCTTTCTGTAATTCAAAACACACTGTACCAAGTTGGGGCTGCAAGGGTTAACTGGGGTGCAATTAGCTGCCAGAAAAGTCTCATTTCACTTGATGCATAACATTAGCTTCTTTTCTAAATATTCATTGTCTTTTCAGGAGTTATATATATTCTCAAATTTTGCTTGTTTTAATAAAATCAGTTTCCTTTGCCACTGAAGCATCTGCCTCCTGTGTTTTTCATCACACCACATCGGATGACATAGGCCTATGGCAGAACTAGGGAGCTGTAGTACAATAAACTGACCAGCACTTCCTACAGGATGTGTGTTCAATTCCAGCCTTGGGGACTGTCTGTGTCGAGATGACATGTTCTCCCTGCGTCTGCATGGGTTTCTACTGGGTATGCCAGTTTCCTCCCACGGGCCAAAGATCTGCAAATTAAGTGGATTAGCCATGCTGAATTGTCCATGACATCTAGGCTAGGTGGTTTAACCATGGTAATAATGGGGTTCCTTGGAAAGGGTGGGCAAGTGAGTCTAGGTGGGGTATCCTTCAGACTATCAGACTGAATGGCCTCTAACTGCACAGGAGGGATTTTACTGATCTTTGAGATTTTAAAGAGTTAACATGAATGTGTGTAGAAAGCACATGAACTGGCAATGCCTTCCAGAAAGTGCCAAGTATCAAAGAACTGTCAAAACTGTGATAACTCATTGGAGCTGTTAAAGTCGTCAAGGGATATAGCACTGCACAGCTTTGTTTTTTAAAGAATGTACTGAGTTTTAACCAAAGTTTCATGTGTTTTATTTCACTTTGTTGACATAAGCCTGAGGTTTATTATAGTTTGTATTATGTGGCTGATTTTATGACTGAACATAACATCTGTGATGCCTGTTAAGTGAATAGTTTTATTAACAGGTCTAAGTAATTATAGAATAGATATGATTGTTGCCATAACATATTCAGAATTTAAGTAAAATGTTTATTTGGTAGGTGATTAACTAAAAGGATTATTTTAATTAAATAGTGATGTCATCAACAGACATAATTTTATGTTCAGATGCCCGTGGTGTATATTGGATGACATAGAATGGAGCAAGTAATGGAAAAGGGTTGAGGGGCACTAATTAGCATCAGTTGGCACTCAGTTGGCATCAAAGCTAAAATAAAGAGACGAGGGTTTGTGAGAGGCATGGGAATAAAGAGGGTATGGTTTAAGTGAAGGGTTATGAGTGACATGGAGAACATGGAGAGTTATGGGGTGGTGAATGGATGACCTCAGTTGGTGTATCAGAGTTTAGGATGGTGGATGGGAGCCATCGTGTAATATGGATTGACATAAAAGAAGCATGGGGGCTAAGGTCTGATGGGCTGCTTTTTGTTTTAAACAACTTTTACTTAGTTCAACACAGTGCTCAGGTACTGAGGCAAGCATTTCACATACTCACATGCAAAGCTGGCAGCTTCTGTACTTATTCAGGAATCGGCAGGCCCTATATCCACTAAACCCACTGCCAGAATGAAAATAATATTCTAGGCTATTTTCTCATATGTCACTTTACGGAGTCAGGAAATATCTCAGCTCTGCTCTACTGATCCCGGAGCAAATCTCCAGGTCAAAATAATAGCTCTTTCAATATAAGTAGCAGTAACACATTTGGCTAAATAACCACCTCCCTTTTGCATGATTTAAATATTAAGCTCCTCATTCATAATTCATCATCAGACATGTCCATTCACAGAGATGTTGTTACCATTTATTTTTGCGTGACAAAATAATTGTTTCAATCCAAGCTGATTAATGTTGAGCAAAGTATGAACCTTAACTTGTCAAATTTAAAATTGCTTCTTGTTATCCATGGATGCTGGTTAAGGCTTGCATTCACAAGAGGCTGTCAGTGTACTTTTAACACCAATAAATGGTTTATTAAACAAGGATAACATGATTCATATTACACTCGACAAAACAAAACTCTACAAAGTGAAAGGTTGAAAAGATTTCTTCACAGACCACAGAAAGGGAGTTAAAATTACACTATTCCTTTTGTCCAGCAATAATCATGCAAACACCAAAATCTCAGTGAAAAGTTACTATCATCACCACACACAGGATTCCTCAGGTTGGTACAGCTTTAATCAGTTTGTTTTGATGAGTTTTTGTGCAGTTCATCTGAGATTGCTGTATGATGCCTGACTGGGGTAGAAAGCTGGAAATTAAGACCGGGACTCTTGGAATCTTCACAGAACTTAAAGATTTCGAGAAGTGTGTAAACTTTCCAAATTTACTTACCTTTGAGACCCATGTTGATTTTATTTTTGAAAATGTATGGACCATGTTTTTGCATGAAACAAGAATGATTGTTACAAATAAGTAGATCTAATTACAGATGGACAATAATGAATTGTTTCCAAATAATACAATTGACTAAATCTCTAAACATCCCCACCTCCTTTCAACTCCACCCTCAATACACAGATACATAAAAGTATGAAATAAATGGGTGTGATGGGCAAATGGAATAATTGAGAAGGCAGTTCGGTGGTCTCTATCTCAGATCTACTGAGATGATTCTTTTTGCAGATCAGAATGTTGTTTCTCAATCTTTTTCTCCAAATTCTTACGTTTGTTTAGAGGAGACACAGGGTGACTTGTCCATATTTATAACAATCTTTCATTTATCAATTAAAGTCATGGCGTACAATAATGGGAAGAAGAAAATAAACAAACGATCCTTAAGCTTTAAAAGTGTTTTACTGCAGAGCAAAAACAGCTCCTTCTCTTCCAGAGGTCCAATCATTTCTAACAAAATCTTCGCACCCACAAGCTGTTCAATTATCGAGAGTCAATCACATAGTTGTTGCCAGGGAGACAATCTTTATCACTGGGGCACAAAACCAATCAGCCATCTGATGCCAGTAAAAGCTCCATTCGTACATAGCTCTTGGCTTTAGCAGTTCTGCAAACCAGGCTCCAACAATTGCTTGGTGAATGTGAGGACTGCAGCTGCTGGAGATCAGAGTCAAGAGTGTGGGGTTGGAAAAGCATAGCAGGTCAGGCAGCTTCCGAGGAGCAGGAAAACTGACATTTCGGGCAAAAGCCCTTCATCAGGGCACGATTCCTGATGAAGGGCTTCTGCCCGAAACATCGATTTTCCTGCTTCTCGGATGCTGCCTGACTTGCTGTGCTTTTCCAACACCAACAATTGCTTGATCAGGCAGCTGTGTAAACAACACTTAAAATGCATCGCTCAGGTGACTTTCTTTTAAAAAGCGTAGAAATTGTTCAGCAATTCTTAGTTTTTAAAATAGTTCTTTTCCCATTTCATTCCACAAGCAAAACAAGAGAAATAAAAAGATATGCTCCTTACACCTAAAATAAACTACATGTAAAAATTAATGCCTAAACTCACTATCCCAAAGTCCTTCACTTTTTTACGTTCTCCACACTGATTGTTGTGTTTGTCTGTGTCACTGGACTTTTGTCCTTAGGCAACTGCACATGTTTGTTTACAGCATGGAGCTGTTAAGACCTCAGCTTTTCAAGGCAAGGTTGTAAAACTTCATCAAAATGCACATAATTGAAACAAACATCCAGACTTCTCGGTACTGAATCACAAGAACATTTAAAAATGAAACTGTAGGAATGAAATGTTACTTCCAAACATTCAAAGCTAAACATAAATGAACTTGAAATTACTCTGCTTTAAAACTTCCCATTAACAGAAAGCATTAAAACATGTCAAAAATCAATCTATCTGCAGAAAAGTAGACTCAGTTTACTCAGCTTTGGTCAGGTACAGAGAAATAAGAATAAATGATAATCTTCTCTTCATGTAATAAGTTACTTATCTTTCCATAAAATCCTGATTATATTTTTTGGGAGTGTGGAGAGCGAGGACCAGGGGTTTGCTGGGAAGGTAAATTTCCAACTTAAAAGGATTTATCACGAGTGTCAGTGGCCTTCATTTGCAGCAGCAGCAGCAGCAGGAGCAGTGAGAGCAAGGAGCTGAGTGGGAGCTGTCCAATTGCACTCTGGGAAGGTGAATGAACCAATATACTTGGACAGTGGATAAACCTGAGACACTCCATCCTCCTCCTCTAACCAAGGAAAAAGACTCTACAGTGAGTTGATAAGGCAAGGTTTTTCTATTTCTTTTTGTGTTGTGTGATTTTTAAGAACTTTCCTTTCCTTTTGCACTTATCAAGTTAAGACTAAGTTAAGGTTAAGATTAAAAATGGCAGGAGATCTCAGACCTGTGATATGTTCTGCTTGCTCAATGTGGGAGCTCAGGGACATGGCTGATGTCCCTGACTCCTTCACGTGCATGAAGTGTGTCCAACTGCAGTTCTGGAGCTGTGGATGGACTCACTTTGGAGCATCCTTGATGCTGAGGAGGTTGTGGACAGTGCGTTTAGTTAATTTGTCACACTGCAGATTAGGATTGCTAAGGGAGAAAGGGAATGGGTGGCCAAAAGGCAGAGAAACAGTGGGAAGGCAGTGCTGGTGTCCCCTGCGGTCATCTCCCTCCAAAAGAGGTAAACCGTTTTGGATACTTTTTGGGGAGATAGCTCACCAGGGGAAGGCAGCAGTAGCCAGGTTCATGGCTGGCTCTGCTGTTCAGAAGGGTGGGAAAAAGAGTGGTAGGGGTTATAGTCATTGGGGATTCAATTGTAAGAAGCGTAGATAGGAGGTTCTGTGGTTGAAAATGAGACTCACGAATGGTATGTTGCCTCCCACATGCACATGTTATGGATGTCTCAGATTGGCTGCAGAACATTCTGAAGGGGGAGGATGAACAGCCAGCTGTCAAGGTGCATATAGGCAACAATGGTATGGGTAAAAAACAGATGAGGTCTTACAAGCAGAATTTTGGGAGTTAGGAGCCAAGTTAAAAGGTAGGACCACAGAGGTAGTAATCTCTGGATTGCTACCAGTGCCATGTGCTAGTCAAATAGAAATGAAAGAATAGGCAGGATGAATGAATGGCTTGAGAAGTGGTGCAGGAGGGAGGGGTTCAGACTTTTGGGACATTGAGACAGGTTCTGGGGAGGTGGGACTATTACAAATCGGATGGTCTACACCTGCACAGGACTGGAACAAAAGTCCTAGGGGATGTTTTTGCTAACACTGTTGCGGACGGTTTAAACTAATGTGGCAAGGAGATGGGAACCAAATGAGGAGGTTAGTGGACAGTAAGGAGATAGTAACTAAAGCCTGTAAGGAACTAAATCATGATGTCAGCATGACTAATGGGAAGAGTAGGCATGGAGCAGATGATGAATGCAAAGGAACTGGTGGTCTGAGTTGCATTTGTTTTAATGCGAGAAGTATAGTAGGTAAGGGAGATGAACTTAGGTCTTGATTTGGTATCTGGGAGTATGATGTTATTGCTATTACTGAGATTTGCTTGAGGGAAGGGCATGATTGGCAATTAAATATCCCAGGATATTGATGCTTCAGGCAGGATAGAGTGGGAGGTAAAAGGAGTGGAGGAGTTGCATTACTGGTCAGAGAAGGTATCACAGCTGTGCTGAAGGAGGGCACTATGGAAGACTCAAGCAGTGAGGCAATATAGGCAGAGCTCAGAAATAGAAAGGGTGCGGTAACAATGTTGGGGCTGTACGACAGACCTCCCAACAGTGAGTGTGAGATAGAGGTACAAATATGTAAACAGATTATGCAAAGGTGTAGGAGCAATAGCATGGTGGTGAGGGGAGATTATAATTTTCCCAACATTAACCTGGATTCGCTGAGTGTTAGAGATCTAGGTGGAGCTGAATTTGAAAGTAGCATCCAGGAAGGCTTTTTGGAGCAGTGTGTAAATAGTCCAAATTGGGAAGGGGGCTATTGTGGATCTATTGTTGGGGAATGAGCCAAGCCAGGTGGTTGAAGTTTCCGTTGGGGATTAGTTTGGGAATAATGATCACAATTCCGTACGTTTAAAATACTCGTGGACAAAGACAAGAGTGGTCCTAAAGAAAGAGTGCTCAATTGGGTAAGCCCAACTATACCAAAGTTTGGCAGGAGCTGGGGAATATGAATTGGGAGCAGCAGTTTGAGGGTAAATCCACATTTAATATGTGGAATACTTTTAAAGAAAGGTTGATTAGAATGCAGGAGAGACATGGTCCTGTGAAAATGAGGGATAGAAATGGCAAGATTATGGAACAATGGATGATAGGTGAAATTGTGAGATTTGCTAAAAGGATAAAAGGAAGCATACATAAGGTCTAGGCGACTGAAGACAGGCAGAGCTTTGTAAGAATATTGGAAACATAGGACCAATCTGAAATGAGGAATTAAGAGGGCTACAAGGAATTATGAAATATCTTTAGCAAACAGAGTTAAGGAAAGTCCCAAAGCCTTTTATTCATGTATATGGAGCAAAAGGGTCAATTGTGAAAGAGTTGGTCCACTCAAGGACAAAGGAGGAAAGTTATGCGTGGAGTCAGAGCAAATGGGTGAGATTCTTCATGAATACTTTGCTTTGGTATTCACCGAGGAGAGGGGCATGATGGATGTTGAGGTTAGGGATAGAGGTTTGATTACTCTAGGTCAAGTTGGCATAAGGAGGGAGGAAGTCTTGAGTATCCTAAAAGGCATTAAGGTGGAGAGGTCCACAGGTCCAGATGGGATCTATCCCAGGTTACTGAGGGAAGCATGAGAGGAAATAGCTGAGGCTTCAACAGAACATGGTTGAAGTCCCGATGAAGAATCACTGAAGTTGTCCGCTTGTTTAAGAAGGGTAGCAGGGAAAATCCAGGTAATTATAGACTGATGAGCCTGACATCAATAGACAATAGGTAATAGACAATAGGTGCAGGAGTAGGCCATTCTGCCCTTCGAGCCTGTACCAACATTCAATATGATCATGGTTGATCATCCTTAATCAGTATCCTGTTCCTGCCTTATCTCCATAACCCTTGATTCCACTATCCTTGAGAGCTCTATCCAACTCTTTCTTAAACGAATCCAGAGACTGGGCCTCCACTGCCTTCTGGGGCAGAGCATTCCACACAGCTACCACTCTCTGGGTGAAGAAGTTTTTCCTCAACTCTGTCCTAAATGGTCTACCCCATATTTTTAAGCTGAGTCCTCTGGTTCGGCACTCACCCATCAGCGGAAACATGTCTCCTGCCTCCAGAGTTTCCAATCCTTTAATAATCTTATATTTCTCAATCATATCCCCTCTCAGTCTTCTAAACTCAAGGGTATACAAGCCCAGTCGCTCCAGTCTTTCAGTGTAAAGTAATCCCGCCATTCCAGGAATTGACCTCGTGAATCTACACTGCATTCCCTCAATAGCCAGAATGTTTTTCCTCAAATTTAGAGACCAGAACTGCACACAGTACTCCAGATGTGGTCTCACCAGGGTCCTGTACAGCTGCAGAAGAACCTCTTTGTTTTTATACTCAATCCCTCTTGTTATGAAGGCCAGCATTCTATTAGCCTTCTTCACTACCTGCTATACCTGCATGCTAACCTTCACTGACTGGTGTACAAGAACACCCAGATCTCTCTTTACTGCCCCTTTACCTAAATTGATTCCATTTAGGTAGTAATCTGCCTTCCTGTTCTTGCCACCAAAGTGGATAACTGTACATTTATCCACAGTAAACTGCATCTGCCACGCATCTGACCACTCACCTCACTTGTCCAGGTCACCTTGTAATCTCTGAACATCCTCATCACATTTCACCCTGCTCACCCAGCTTAGTATCATAAGCAAATTTGCCAATGTTATTACTAATACCATCTTCTCTATCATTAACATATTTTGTAAAAAGCTGCTGTCCCAGTACTGATCCCTGTGGTACCCCACTGGTCGCTGCCTGCCATTCCAAAATGGAGCCGTTTATCACGACTCTTTGTTTCCTATCAGCCAACCAACTTTCAATCCAAGTTAGTACTTTGCCCCCAATACTATGCACCCTAATTTTGCTCACTAACCTCCTATTTGGGACTTTATCAAAAGCTTTCTGAAAGTCTAGGTACACTACATCTACTGGATCTCCCTCGTCCATCTTCAGAGTTACATCCTCAAAACATTCCAGAAGATTAGTCAAGCATGATTTCCCCTTCACATATCCATGCTGACTCTGACCTATCCTGTTACTACTATCCAAATGTGTCGTAATTTCATCCTTTATAATAGACTCCAGCATCTTTCCCACTACTGAGGTCAGACTAACTGGTCTATAATTTCCTGCTTTCTCTCTACCACCTTTCTTAAAAAGTGGTAAAAATTAGCCACCCTCCAATCCGCAGGAACTGATCCTGAATCTATCAAACTCTGGAAAATAATCACCAACGCGTCCATGATTTCTCGAGCCACCTCCTTCAGTACCCTGGGATGTAGACCATCAGGCCCTGGGGACTTATCAGCCTTCAGACCTAACAGTCTCTCCAACACCAATTCCTGGCAAATATAAATTCCCTTCAGTTCAGGTCCTTCAGCACTGTTACCTCAGGGAGATTGCTTGAGTCTTCCCCAATGAACACAGATCTGAACTACCAATTCAATTCTTCTGCCATTTCTTTGTTTCTCGTAATACATTCCCCTGTTTCTGTCTTCAAGTGCCCAATTTTAGTCCTAACCATTTTTTTGCCTTTCACATACCTAAAAAAACTTTTACTATCCTCCTTTATACTATTGGCCAGTTTATGTTCGTACCTCATTTTTTTCTCTGCATATTTCCTTCTTAGTAATCCTCTGTTGTTCTTTAAAAGCTTCCCAGTCCTCCGTTTTCCCACTCATCTTTGCTATATTATATTTTCTGTCTTTTAACTTTATATGTTTCTTAACTTCCCTCATCAGTCATGGCCACCCATGTCTCCTCCTCAGATCTTTCTTCCTTTTTGGAATGAACTGATCCTGCAACTTTTGCATTATACACGGAAATATCCGCCATTGTTCCTCCACTGTCATCCCTGCTAAGGTATTGCACCATTGAACTTTGGCCAGCTCCTCCCTCATAGCTCCATAGTTCCCTTTATTCAAAAGAAATATTGTCACTTCCGATTGTACCCTCTCCCTCTCAAATTGCAGATTGAAGCTTATTATATTATGGTCACTACTTCCCAATGGCTCCTTCACTTCAAAGTCCCTGATCAATTCTGGTTCGTTACACAATACCAGATCCAGAATTGTCTTCTCCCTGGTCAGCTCCAGCACCAGCTATTCTAAGAATCCATCTCGGAGGCACTCCACAAAGTCTCTTTCTTGAGGTCCAATACCATCCTGATTCTCCCAGTCTACCTTAATATTGAAATCCCCCATAACAACTGTAGTAACATGTTTGCGACAGGCCAATTTCAGCTCCTGATTTAACTTACATCCGACATCCAGACTACTGTTTGGGGGCCTGTCGATAACTCCCAAGAGGGTCTTTTTACCCTTAGTATTTCTCAGTTCTATCCAAACTGACTACATCCCCTGATTCTAGGTCCCCCCGCATAAGGGTAGGGAAGGGTAAGGAAAATCCAGTGGTAGGGAAGCTGCTGGAGAAGACACAGAGGGATAACAACTATTCCCGTTTGGAAGAAAATGGGCTTATCAGCGATAAGCAACATGGTTTTGTGCAGGGAAGGTCATGTCTTACCAACTTAATAGAATTCTTTGAGGAAGTGACTAAGTTGATTGATGAGGGAAGAGCTGTAGATATCATATATATGGACTTCAGTATGGCATTTGAAAAAGTTCCCCATAGTTGGCTGTTGGAGAAGTGAAGTCTCATGGGGTCCAGGATGTACTAGCTAGATGGATAAAGAACTGGCTAGGAAGCAGCAGACGGAGTGTAGTAGTAAAAGGTAGTTTCTCAAAATGGAGAACTGTGACCAGTTGTGTTCCATAGGGAACGGTGTTGGGACCACTATTGTTTGTGATCTACATAAATGGCTTGGAGGAAGTATAGATGGTCTGATTAGCAAGTTTGCAGATGACACTAAGATTTTTGGAATAGTTGGTAGTGAAGGGGACTGTCAGAGAATATAGCAGAATATAGACAGATTGGAAAGTTAGAGAAATGGCAGATGGAGTTCAATCTGGACAAATGTGAGTTGATGCATTTTGGAACATCCAATTCAAGAGCGAACAGTACAGTATATGGAAAAATCCTGGGGAAAATTAATGTACAGAGATCTGGGTGGTCTGGTCCATTGTACCCTGAAGGTGATAATGCAGATCAATAGAGTGGTCAAGAAGGCATATGGCATGCTTTCCTTCATCAGACAGGCTTTTGAGTATAAGAGTTGGCAGGTCATGTTACAGCTATATTAAACTTTTGATGGTCCACATTTAGAATACTGCATACAGTTCAGATGGCCACATTACTAGAAGCATGTGGATGCTTTGGAGAGGGTGCAGAGGAGGTTCATCAGGATGTTGCCTGGTATGGAGGGTGCTAGTTATGAAGTTAGTTTGAGTAGATTAGAATTATTTTCATCAGAAAGAAGTAGGTTGAGGGCAGACCTGATTGAGGTCGACAAAGCATGAGAGGTATAGACAGGGTAAATAGCAAGAAGCTTTTTCCCAGAGTGGGAGACCCAGTTACTAGCGTTCATGAGTTCAAAGTGAGAGGGGAACAGTTGAAAGGAGATATGCAGGGAAAGTGAAGGTGGTTGGTGCCTGGAACACGTTGCCAGCAGAGGTGGTAGAGGTAGGTGTGACAGCTTCATTTAAGATGTATCTAGACAGATACATGAATGGACAGAGAGCAGAGCGATACAGATCCATAGAAAATAGGCAACAGATTTTGATAGAGGATCTGGATCGGTGTAAGGCTGTGCTGTAATTTTCTTTGTTCTTTTTTTAATGTAAGTATTTTCTGAACTGAATTATTAAATTGGAATTGGAACTTAAACGTCTCTTCTCTACGTAAGACTGAGGTCGACAAAGTTAAAAATGACAAAGCGGCAGGTTATGGTCCAACAGGTTATTTGGAAATTCAAGCTTTTGAAGCGCTGCTCCTTTGTCAGGTAGCTGGTGGGGACAGGGTCATAGGGCACAGAATTTAAAGTAAATCATCAAAGTGTCATACAACTGATGCGATGTATTGAACAAATCTCGATTGCTGTTAAGTATTTAATTACTTACAATGCATATTTTTGTTTACTGCATGGAGCTAGGCTGATGTTTTTGGATACTCTATGCACTACTGTTGCTGTGAATTAAGTGAATATAAATCACTGTTCAATTGACAAAGCATCACCTCATCATTGAAGTGTTATACTTGAGAAAGGAACTTTCTCATTACAAGTATCTCACCTCCTGCAATTAGATAATTTAATTTGAATCCTTTTATTTACCCTCTTTCTTGTTTCTATCACAGCATGATTTTCATTAAAGTGGAGACAGGTAATATTTTTAATTGTCTGTACTTGGTTATGAACAGATTTCAATGGCTTTTATTTCAATTAATTTAAATGTTCAGATTCTTACAATTGAATTTTCAGTTCATTTCTTATTAATAAAGCACATTCAGGCCACTACCATGGTTAAAAATGATTTGTTTTTAATGATTGCAAATTGCATGAAATATTGCCAGACATTAGTTTTATTGGCCTGCAGTTTGTAAGAGGAAGGATAAATAAAAAAGGATTTCCTTAGTTTTGTAGTCTTAGGAAACAATCATTTGCAGTGCGGGTCTTGAAAGAGAAGAGTTGAATAAAAAGGAAATGTAGGCACAAACAATCATTTGAAACATTTTCATGGGAATTCGCACAGTTTATGAGAAATCATAGTGGCACTATCGTATGTGGTCGAAGAGTAATTGTCAGCAATTTGTATGGAAAAGCATATGTAATACCTGCAAAATGTGTCTGCAGAAAAGTATGCAAAATCCAGTCACATTGTGATTTATATATAGGTCATTGAGTATAAGTATAATAAATTAATATGTTGGGCTCATGAATTGGTTAGGTCATAGTTAGGGTGCTTTTGCAAAAGTATTCATAGATTAAGGTAGAGAAAGTTTATTCTTTGAACATTGGAAGTTATCCAGAAAAGGTAACCAATATAACATTGCCTTTAAGAAAGTGAGGAGAGAAGGCATGAGAAATTCCTTCTCTTTGAGGGTTGCTGGAATATGGAATACTGTACCATGTGGAAAATATTTGCATCAGAGCCCATGACACATCTTAAGAGAAAATTAAATAAATATTTGAAATAAATAAAGGTGCCAAGATATTAGAGAAGAGCAGTATGGTGTTATTAGTTTGATTTATATTTGAAAAGAGCCAGCACAGATGTGATTGGATAGAAGCTATTAATATCTATTGATGGATCTATCTATGCTGTAAACCTTTACAGTTCCTTTAAACCTTTAAATTTCAATATTTAATTTACAATGATTAGGAAAGAAACTCTGAATGTCGAATGTTTGTTCTGAATTAAATCACATTCAGGAGAAAAATCAAAGGGGCCTGAACAGTCACTGCTGGCAGTAAAATTGAAAATTGGGGGTAGCTGTATTTGCCCTAAGTTAGTCTCAGTTATATATGCTAGCATTGTTTGAAACCATATTTCCATAAAACAGATATATCTTTTATAAGCCTTGCAGAACTTTACATTTACCTTGACTTTGGGAGGTTATGACTGTCTGGGCCTTCATCATTTACATAGAAGACAAAAAACAGAAATTGCCAGAAAAGCTCAGTAGGTCTGGCAGCATCAGTGGAGAGAAATTAGAACTAATGTTTTGGGTCAAGGGACCCTTTTTCAGAACTTGGTTTTGATTTACATAGTACCCCTGCGAACATTTTCCTTCAAGAGTAGTTAGCTCTGATGAAGGGTCCTGCCCGAAAAATCGACTCTCCTGCTTCTCTGATGCTGCTTGACCTGCTGTGCGTTTTCCAGCTCCACTCTTTATCGACTCTGACTTTCCAGCGTGTGCAGTCCTCACTATCTCACAATCAGCTGTGATTGCCACTTGTTTCTCTGCATTACATCGAGTCCAAGCCGCAAGTAGATTTCAAGTTTGTTCCGAAAAGATAATAACTGGATCCGGCTTCATCAACCTCTCAGATTAAAACCAATGACATGCAACCTCACTGTCCATTTAAATTGCAAGCTCAGCTGTTTATCCCCATCTGGTAGATCACTGGGACAAGTCTTCTTCAATTTCCAGAATATTAGTTTCTTGTGTCCTTATTCCTAACATCATTAGTGAAACATAGGTTTTCCCTTGAGTAGAGATTTTTCAAACACTTCTTCACCTTTACACACCCAGAGGTCTATGGCACCTGTCTTCTTGCGATAAATTTTTCATGTCCATACTCTTATCACCTCCAGACTCCACAGCCTCTTAGTCCCAATAGACATGGGACTTGATATGCAAGAACATACAGAAATTTTAAAAGAATGTATTGCCCAGGGTGATAAATATAGCATACAGACAACCTCTTCTATAAGACATTTGTTTGTGTAGCAGCACTAAGCTACATTGATTTCTAGTGGCAGGCAGTACCAAGCTCTATTTTTCAAAGATAATGGTGTTTAATATGGAGGCTCATGCAATGCTGACTGCCCCCCAGGGGATCAGTGTAAGTCTGCACATAGTGCTGGAAGTGATGCTACACGAAATAATGTCTTCCCTCTTGTCAGTGGGCCACTGGTGCTCAGCCACACGTCTGTATGACTTATGCATGGACTGTTTTGCTTTTATAGCACTCAATAATAAAATCCTTAAGAAACTAGCATTCTTCTTGGTCAGCATTCCTGAGGTAAGGGAACCACATCCTACCAGAATTCTGTCTTCAGACATAAACAATGTTGATAACAATTTTGAGATATCCAATCCTCATTTACCTACTTGTCTGTCTAGCATGTATTTGAAAGATGAATCATAATTAAACATGTAAGACTTGAATTAATATTTGTTACGACAGAAAGAAAGTCATCAATGTGTAATAAGTCACCACATTTTCATTAAGTCTCTGTAACTTGGGGGTTTGTATTCAGCCCAGACTCAGGATTTCATAATCACTCAAAAATGTTAACCAGCTTCAAGTCAATTAAACAGCACAAAAAATATACCTTAAAATGCACACTTTCGAAAAAGCGTGGCATCACAATGTCACCGAGCATGGGTTGTGAATATTTGGTTGAGGTTGGTATTAAAATATATTATGAGATTGTGTAGAAATTCTCGTCTATTATCTCTCACTTGATTTGTCCTGACTTAAGAGTGTTTTATATTCTAAAAAGTGTGAAAATGGAGAAAAGTGTAGAATTCCCAGCAAATATCTTTTGTCTCAATGAATACAAAAGAGGGAAAAAGGATTATTATCACATTAGAAAATTGATTTAATCTAAAAACATACCCAAAATGTTCTATATTTCTCGAATGCAATTCAAGGTAAGTGGCAATGTCTATAATCTTATGCCAGCAAAATGTTCTAATGTATGCAGCTCATTTAAGTAGGTTCCATTATAAATGCTTAGCTTCATATTCTCCATTATTTAGGTGTTTAACAGAAACAAACATCTTGACCTGTGACCTCAGATGCTTCCACTGCACCACAGGAGTTCTGAATATTTTTAAATCAACCTGTTCAGAATTGTCATGCCCAAGATATTTTTGTTTCTTTTGCCATTGTATATGCGTGGTTATTTTATTTAGCTTTTGATTACACAAGTTGCATAAGAAAATTCCCACAAGGATATATTCATCTCTGCTAAAACCTTGGGAAAAGGGACAATGGGATATTATAATGATAAAATACCCCAACAAAATTACTGCTCCAAAGCCCAAATTCTTTGCCATGAACCAGCTCTACCTTTTCTTGATGATATTGCACAATTTTTAGTGTTGAATCAGTCAGTGTTGCATGAAGTTCCAATGTAATTTTAACTAACCATCTAATAACAATTGCATCTGTTGTCATTGCAATGAACTACACCTTGTTATGTAAGACAAGTGCATCTTTTGGTTGAAATTCTTAAGTTTTTAACCTGATTTTTACACAGGCCCAAGGATTCAATGTAGAAAAGAGGATTGAAAATAGGGAACTATTCCAATGACAAGCCTTCAGTGGCTGCTAGCCAAAGGCCAGTGCAGCATGTTCTCCAATGATGGCCTCTTCAATAATGTTCGCCATCTTTACCCAATCATAAACAATTGTGACTTCAGCTGTGGACGATTTTTAGGTCCTCGATTCTGGAATTTCATCTCCACAGCTCTTTTTCATATTGATGTTTTTCTTGTTGAGGAGCCTGCTGATATTCATTATGGACATATTGTTTAATTTGCAATTTTTTGAATAAGAGCTAGCACAATAATGAACAATGAGTAAGTTGAATAATGAGTAACACATGAGGAGGTGCTCACAAGTAGCAAGACCAGGCCAACATTTGACCTGGGTTGACAATGATTAATGGAAAATAACATTCACATCTAGTCAGACACTGAATACTTCTAACAAGAAGGAATTTGAAGATTTCCACGACAAATTCAAAAGCATTAACAATGTCACAAATGGAGTAGAAGCCAATTGTTAATACATATCTATATGCATATATTTTGTTTTAAAAACACATTAAACAGCTCACCTAATGGACTACAATAATTAAGTGACTAGACTTGGCAATAATCTTCAAGAACCCTCTCCAAAGTCAGCGCAAATCCAAAAAGTAACCCTCAGGTATCTCCTTATGGGTATTGAATGCTTACTTTTTTGTGATCTGCTACAGAAACAATCATTTCTGGCTAAAGAACAGAGTTACATGTTATGTACAACTTACATGAAGATATGTTAATGGCTTTCCACTGGAATGAATGACAAACCAGTGGCTATCTGCAAATCAGGGCTCTGTCTGGAAGGTAACTGCTTTCCATCTCCCTTGACCACATCAGGTGGTCACATAACTCAAACAATTTTGAATCCAACTAATTTTTAAATATATATGATTCTGAAACAGCAGACACTTCAGTCGTCAACACTATCCCATACAATATAGATTGAATATCAATGTCTCTAATTTGGCAGTACAAAGGAAAAAGCCTCTAGCTTGGAAAAACAGTGAACAGGCTGTATTTGTGCTCTGCAAGCAAAGTTTGTTCTCATAAAAGCTGTAACATAGAAATTACACTCTGGCAAAACTTCCTCGGAGGATTTTTCTCAAAGATATTTAAAGAGAACAAAACATGCCTACAACTCCTCAAGAGCTGGCTATTCAACTAGCCACCCCACAAAGGAATTTCAATGTACTAAATTAACCTTGGATTTCATCTTTAAAATCAAGGATATTCTGAAATGGGTATTTTTTAGTTGTTTCTGCTGCAAACATTGGTCACATCTGTCAATGTGTGAAGTAAACTCTTCTTCTGGTCTCGAACTTTATCAGGGTGTTGTTGCAAAGTAAGAGTCCACAAAAAAGATGGAATACATAACAAACATAGAAAAGGGAAACAAATTAAATGATAAACTGCTTACTGCTTTAGCCCTCTGCAATTAAAAAAAATCTGTAGATTCATTATCATCTGAGAGAAGAAATACCTCTTCATTCCTGTCCTAACTTGGTTACCCTTTACTCTGAGATTATGCCTCTGGTCATAGCTTTTCCCACAAGGAGAAATAATCTCTCAACATCTACCCTGTCCAGTCCTCAAAGAATAATGTATTTTTCAATAAATAACCTCTCATTCTTCTACACTCCAGTGAGTATAGGCACAACTTTTTCCTCATAAGACAGTTCCTCCATACTTAGGACCACATAGGGTACCTTCTCTGGTACACCAGAGAATGCCAGGAGTTCTCTCCTGAGACAAGAGGAACAACACTGCCCACAGTTTTCCAGCTATTATCTAAATAGGGCCTGGTATAGTTTAAGCAAGACTTTTTTTAAAGCGGGCCAAATAGTCCCCATTGGTTACTATTCATTCTCCTGGGCTGATCTTTTTAGCGACTCCTTTGTCAATCCAACTATTCTTCTCTCTCTCTATTTGGACTCCATCTTCACATATTGTTTACTCCTTTCTCCTCTCCCCACTGCCTCCACCTCCCACCCCAATCCCCCGAAACCCTATCTGCAGAAAAAACACATTTTTCCTAGCTACCATCAGTTCTGTGGAAGGGTGACTGGACTCGAAATGTTAAGTCTGATTTCTCTCCACAGATGCTGACAGATGTGTTGAGTTTTTCCAACAATTCCTGTTTTTGCTCCTTATCTTTATAGTCTTTGAAATAAAAATATAGATTCTATTTGCTTTCTGTATTACTTGCTGAATATATATATATATTAGCTTTTTGTGATTCATGTACAAAAACAAAATCCCTCTGCTCTGCGGATTTATACACACTCTCTCCATTTAAGTTACAACCATTGAATGGTACAGAGCAGAAAAGGCCAGCAAAATGAAAAACAAACTCTTATCTACACTAATCCCACTTACCAGCATTTGGACCGTAGCCTTAAATGATGTAATATTTCAAGTGTTCATCCATGTAGTTTTCAGTGGTACAAGGCAAGAAACAGAAAGATATATTGTAAGAGCTTCTAAGGAAAAAAATACAGAAACAAATGTGATTTCATTTCAGATAAAAAAGTAATATTTCTAGTCAAAAATGGAAGAGCAGCTAAATGATTTCTCTGTGTCAGATTTCACAGAGAATAAAACAAGAAATCTTCTAGAAATAGGAGGGATCCAAGGATCTAATGAGCATGCAGAATTAAATGCAATTACCTTTTAAAAAATAAAAGTAGTATTGGAGATTTTAATGGGATTAAAAGTTGGCAAATCCGAGTACCCAATGAATTGTTACCCAGATTGTTGAAAGAAGGAACTGGATAGAAAATAGATATATTAGTGGTTATCTGTCAAATTTCTGTAGATTTTGGAATGGTGATTACACATTTGAAATTTGAAAATGTGACCCCCTCATTTAAAAGAGGGAGGCACAAACAATAATTAAAGTCCTGTTGATGTAACATCAATAGCAGGTCAATACAGGACCTGTCGTAAGAGAGATGATAATTCAACACTTAGAAAGTAGTGATCTGATAGGAGAGAGTCAACATAGATTTGTGAAAGAGAAATCATGTCTGACAATCTCATTAGAGTTTTTTTGAAGATATTCAGAAGATATTAGATAAAGGATAACAAGTGGATGTGCTGGTTTTAAATTTTCAGAAGTTTATTAAGACCATAAAAAAAAGGAATGGGAATAGATTGTTCAGCTCCTCAGGCCTGCTTCGCCTTTGAATATGATCATTTCTGATCTGGCATTTTATCTTATTCATTCATGGGATGAAGCATCACTGGTTAGGCCAGCATTTATTTCTCATCCCTAATTACCCAGAGGGTATTTAAGAGTTAACCACAGATGTAGGTCTGGAGTCACATGTAGACCAGACTAGTTGAGGATGGCAGTTTCCTTCCCTAAAAAACACGAGTGAACAAGATGGAACAAAAAGAGAAGTTGCTGGAAAAGCTCAGCAGGCCTGACAGCCTCTTTGGAGAAAGATCAGAGTGAATGTTTCAGGTCTGGTGACCCTTCCTCAGAAGTGTGAACCAGATGGGTTTTTCTGACAATCAACATTGGACTCATGGTCATTATTAGACTCTTAATTCTGTTTTTTATTAATTGAATTCAAATTCCACCATCTGCTATGATTTAAAACTGAGTTCCAGAACTTTACCTCTGTCTCTGGATTAACAATAATAATAGCAATAATACCACTAGGCTATTGCCTCCACATACATGACACTGCTCAAATTCACTTCCCTGCATTTTCCCCATCATCTTTGATTCCCCTACAAATCAAGACTCTGTCTATCTCAGCCTTAAACATACACAAGGACTGCTGCTACAGCTCTCTATAGCAAGGAATTCCAAAGACTCAAGACTCTCAGAAAGGAGAAATTCCTTCTCATTTCAGTCTTCAATTGGCATCCCATCCTTACCTGGTCTGGCCTACATGTGGATCCAGACCCACAAAAATGTGGTTGACTTTTAACTGCCCCTTTAGGGAATTATGGATGGGAAATAAAGCTGGCCTAGCCAGTGATGCCATCTTCCTGTGAATGATAAAAAAACGTAATTGAACGTGGAAGGAGGATGGTTGCTATCTCTCTTGTTAGTGATGGTCATAGCTTAGCATTTGTCCGATACGAATGTTGCTTACCACTTATCATCTCAAGCCTGAATGTCCCCAGGTGATGCTTCATATATACAGAGATTGCTTTAGCACCTAAGGAGTAACAAATGGTATTGTGAATATTCTGTAATAATCACCAAACATCTCAAACTCTTATGGACTGAATGTCATTGATAAAACTGAACATTACATAGAACATAGAACATAAAACAATACAGCGCAGAATGGGGCCTTCGGTCCTCGATGTTGTGCCAACCTGTGAACTAATCTAAGACCATCCCTCTACACTATCCCATCATCATCCATGTGCTTATCCAAGGATTGTTTAAATGCCCTGAATGTGGCTGAGTTAACTACATTGGCAGGTAGGGCATTCCACGCCCTTACCACTCTCTGAGTAAAGAACCTGCCTCGACATCTGTCTTAAATCTATCACCCCTCATTGAAGTACATTCCATTACGTACTCCTGACTTGAGTCTTGTAGTTGACACAAAGGTAAGTCAGGAGAGGGCTCACTTAGCACAGATTTCCCAGTATCTGACCTGCACTTGCAATCACAATATTTAAAAGGGAACATAAAAGCAGGGGTGCGATATTCAACCCCTTGAGCCTGTTTTGCAATCCCAGAGCATGGCCAGTCATCTTCCTCAACAACACACCCTGGCACTTCCTCCATATCCCTCAATCACATTCACAACAAGAAATCCATCAATCTTTGTCTTAAACTTACTTAATGACTGATCCTCCACAATTATCTGGCATAAAGAATTCCAAAGATTTACCATCTTCCTAGTGGCAAAATTCCTCCCCAGATGGAAAAACCAGAAAAAAAAATAATTAGAGATGAATAAACTGCATGTACTCAACCTCTAATTTGAAGTATACAAAACTAGTCAAGCTAGAATATCTCATTCACCATTTTGACTGTTTTTTTTCTTCTGGATTCTCATCACTGTTCCAAATGGCTTTCCACTTACTTTGAGACTGTAACCCCTGTGTTCTTACCTTCAGCACAGGGAAAAATCAGTTCTGTTTCTACTTTCATCAGTCCCTTAAGAATTCCGCAGGGTTCAATTTAAATCATCTGATTATTACTATATTCCACAACTTTAAGCATTCATTCTCACACTGTCAGACCATTATACTTTAATATGTAACATCTGCATGTCTAACTATAGCAACACTCAGAGGCTTCTCCAACGGCATCTCCTAAAGCCACAAACTGGACTACACAGAATGACAAGATAGCAGACACATTGCAACAGTACCACATCCAAGTTCCACTTTGAATCATACACTGTCCTGAATTGGAAATGTATCGCTGCTCCTTCATCATCACTTGGTCAAAACCTTTGAAATCTCTCCCTTAATAGCACTGCATGAACCCACTCCACAATACTGACTGCTGCAGTTTAAGAAAACTGTCACAAACCAGATGGGCAATAAAGACAGGCTTTGTCAATGTTCAATACGTCCCATGAATGATTCAATTTAAAAAAAAGCTGACAATGCAACAGAAAACACCTTTTAGGTGAGGCATTAGATACATATCTGAGTATGCATAATATCCTGGGACAAGTCAGTACAGATCATTTAATATTGTTGGAGAGAGGGGAACAAAAATGGCAGAAAAGGTATAGTCGTATGGGTGTAAATATTATTCTGTTCAGTGGGGAGAAAAAAACCCACCAACTTTTCACAGTGGCTGACGTATTAAAATGAAGAGAGAGAAAGCTTGTGCATTTGAGCTCTTTATATATGTGTATATAGATGCCAACAATACAAATGTACTGCTTCATCTATGAATTTGTGCTTTGCAGTGATTAAAACTGTTATGATATAAATGATAGACAGCGAGTGGAAACCTAATGCATTTTTTATATGTTTACTGGCCATGTATTTTCCACTATTTGCTATCGAATGCAAATTTTCCATATCCATTAAAAGAATCACTTTGTTTGTAGAGAAGTCTGCATTAACAAGAAATGATGGGACACTGTGCATGTCCTCCATCATAAACTAGCTTGGAAAAGAAAATCAGAATTTAATAGGTTTTCCTCTTGGCTGAATTATGTATAAGATGGTCTGCGCATTAAAATCCCACAGTATGCTTATGTGTCAGCTTTAAGATGAAGCATGGCAGAACTGTTGGGTGCCCATGGGTTTACCAAATATTGACAAACATTAAACGATGCTAATCTATCACAGTCAGATCAGCACAGGTATCCTCCTCCTATTCACAAACAAAGCTGCAATTAAAGGAAGCGTGTCTGCTATGAAAGTCAAAATCAACAATACAATATCTACTGACAGCTCATCCAACATGTAAAATCAATAATGCTATGCTGTTCATATTCAACTCATACTTGGTTTTCAAGATGTGCATAGTTCATTTGTTGGGTTGTACATCAGGGCTTTATTTGGCAAAAAATTATTTAGTGTCATAGAATCATAGAGTCTTACAGCACGGACACAGGCCCTTTGGCTCAAACTGGTCCATGCTGACCAAAATATCCATCAATGGTAATCCCATTTCCCTGTACTATCCTTCTAAACCATTCTTGTCCATGTGTTTATCCAAATCTCTTTTAAATGTTGTTACTGTACCTGTTTCAACCACTTTCCACTGGCAGCTCATTCCATATGCATACCACACTCTGCTTAAAAAAGAAAGACGCTTCTCAGGTTCCATTTTATTCTTTCTCCTCTAATCTTCAACTGATGCCCTCTGGTCCCCAATTCCCCAACCCTGAGAAAAAGACTGAATGCATTCGCCCTATCCATACCTCTCATGATCTTATACACTTCTATAAGAGCCCCCTCAGTCTCTGAAGAAAAATGTCCTAGCTTGTCAAACCTCGCCCAATAAATCAGTGCGGGTCAGGTGAATTGGCCATGCTAAATTGCCCATAGTGTTAGGTAAGGGGTAAATATAAGGGTATGGGTGGGTTATGCTTTGGTGGGTCGGTATGGACTTGTTGGGCTGAAGGGCCTATTTCCACACTGCAAGTAATCTAATCTAAAAAACATCCTTCCACAACTGAACATAATACTCCAAATGCAGTCTCACCAGCATCCTGTATAACTGCAACATAACTTTGCAACTTCTATACTCAATGCCCTGACTGATGAAGTCCAGTGTGCCAAAAGCCTTCTTCATGAACTCGAACTTTATGTTGATTCCACTTCCCAACCGGAGGGAGAGTGATTCAATTCTCTTCCTTGACTCACCTTCAGACTCATTTCACTCTTGCTAACACTCAGCTGAAATGTCACTCAAATCATGGAACAAACATTCTGAAAAAGAAACTGAAATACTGATGACAGAGGTCATAGTTGTTGGGTGTGGGTGGACAGCAGGAAATTGGGGAATGGGTTAAGACATGGATGTAACCAGCACATTGAATTATACAATCAAAATGAAATAATACCATTTTGGGCCATATTTTACTATGATATTACTTTCAGATCATTTTACATCATGGGAAAATGAAGCACTGAACAAATTTAAGTTGTAATAAAAGCAGAAAATGCTGGAGAAGCTCAGCAGATCTGAGAAACTTCAGATATGAGGATAGATTGAAGACATTAAGACTGTTTGCCTTGGAGAGAAGAAGAATAAGAGGAGAGGTGATGAATGTTTTTAAAATCATGAATGGGCTAGACAAAGTTGGTAGGAAGAAATTGTTCCTGCTGGTAAACAGAACTAGAACAAGTGGATATAGATTGAAAGTGATTTGCAAAAGAATCAAGAAGGGATTTATTAGGGCATGGAATGCACTTTCTGAACATGCGGTGGAGACAAGTTCAATTGAAGCATTCAATTTGGATAAAAACAACTGTGAAAGGGAAAAGATAGAAGATCGGCACTAGGCAGTAATGTTCACATGAAGAGCCAGTGCAGACACAATAGGCCTAATGGCCTCCTTCCACACTGTTTTGAATCTGATATGACTCTCCTTCATACTGAAATGGCAACATTGTTTTCCTCCCACAAATGCTGCCACAGTCCCCTGTAGGATATGTTTTTATTTCAGTTTTCCAGCATTTTGCTCCAATTTGAAAGCTGAATAGCAACTTGGGATCCATCTCCGACGACAAATATCTTCACTCAGATAAAAACATTTAAACATTACTGGAGTTATTAAAAAGGAATGATATCTTAATTATAAAGAACATTTTTAAGATTAGTTTTTTTCTCTGGTTAATGGAAACTAGACAATTTAATATTAGAAAAAGAATTCTATAATAAAATAAAGTTACATAGGTATGGAAAGTATAAATTTTGATATCTAGCTGTAAATCATAGTGAAATAATGTGAAGAAAATATAAACCAACCTGTTGGTTGCCTTTGCATATTGCCAAGTGTACTGGGCAGCACTCATGCCAACCTCTGGAAGATTGGATGAGCTGTTTAACAGGCAGATCAGAGCTGTTGACAGTTTTCCTTCTCTGATGAAGTTGAATTTCACTGCTTTGATCTCTTGTTGTCAACTCATAACTTTTGGACATTGTCTTCATTGCTAATCACCCAATTAACTAGCCATCATAATTGCTCTTAGGTTCCTCAGCTCCACCAAAACACCCAGTTTTCTCTAACCTTGTTTTGACAGGCTCTTTTTAGAAGTACGGCCATGTAATACAGACATAATTATCTCAAATTTAAGCTCTACAAAATCACCTAGCTGCATGGAGATAAAATCAGACCTGGTGGTAATAAATGTCTGTTAAGGTTTTGCAAGTTTAGTCAGAGGAAATCTAGTATAAATGGAATCAACAGACACCAACAATCACAAATTGCCAGTAACTCCACAGTAGGGATAATGGGAGGGCAGCTTTTATGTGCACTATCATCCAAGTCTCGCTGGCATCCCTATAAGGGTGTGTTTACCCGTAGAACCAGGTCACTGGATATTTGCCACTATTATTCTTCCAAAGAACAAGAGGCCCATTTAATTACTGGAGAAGAGCTCTGACAATAAATAGGATCCCAGGATCACTTCCTTTGTGTTCTGTTTATGGACATGTTCTGCTGAATTTGCACTAGTTAGGGTGGAACACTGAGAAAAAAATGGCAGAAGTATTTCAAGTGCAGTCTAACTAATCATAAAATCATTGAATCTTATAGTACAGAAGAGGCCCTTTGTTCCATCAAGTTTACACTGCCAAAAGAAATTATTATAAATCTGCACAAGTCTCACTTTCCAGCACTTGGCCCATAGCATTGAATATTATGAAATTTCAAGTAGTCTCCCAAGTACTTTTTGAAGGTTGTGAAGTTTCCTGTCACATCAATTACTCTCCCAGACAGTACATTCTAGATTTCCATCACATTTCGGGTGAAGAAAGACATTTCCTCAAAATCCCCTCTGGACCTCTGACCTTTCATCTTTAAATTATGCCCCTTGATATGGACTCATCAACTAAAGGGAACAACTACTTCCAATCCATTCTGTCCATACCCCTCATTGATGTTATATACTCCTACTGCGTCCCCTTCAGCCATGTCAGCTCTGAAGAAAACAGCCGAGCTTACTCAATCTCTCTTCATAACCAAACTGCTCCATCACAGGAAAAATTCTGCTTAATCTGCTCTGCAGGTCCTCCAGTGAAATCATATCCATCCTCCAGTGTGGCACCAGAACCACAAGCAGTACTCCAGCTGTGACCTAACCGAAATCTCGTACATCTCATCATGAACTCCTGTTTTTATAATCTATGCAAACAAATTTGGTTGGATTTTTCAGAGGTGACCAGGAATTTTTTAATTCATTCATGGGATGAGGCCAGCACTTATTGCCCAACCTTAATAATTCCCCAGAGAGCAGTTAAATACCCTACTAACCTGTCTTGCCACTTTCAGGGATCTGCGGACAAGCATCCCGACATCCCTGTTTCTCTGAGCTTCCTAGCATCCTGCCATTCACTGAGTACTTCTTTGACTTGTTAGTTCTTCAAAAGAGTATCACCTCACAATTATCGGTGTTACATTCCATTCGACCAATCCATCTATATCCTTCTTCCACATTGTCAACTAACCAGCCACTGTTTGCAAAACGTACTTGTCATCCCAAGTTTTCTTCTATATGGGTTTCCTCCGGGTGCTCCGGTTTCCTTCCACAGTCCAAAAATGTGCAGGTTAAGTGAATTGGCCATGCTAAAATTGCCCGTAGTGTTAGGTGCAGGGGTAAATGCAGGGGAATGGGTCTGGGTGGGTGTGCTTCGGCGGGTTGGTGTGGACTAGTTGGGCCGAAGGGCTTGTTTCCACACTGTAAGAAATCTAATCTAATCTAATCGCTTATATATATTACAACAAGATGAAACTCAACACTGATCCCTGTGGTACTCACCTGACACCCCAGCTTCCAGTCACACAAACAGCCTTCTACCTACAACCTCTGTTTCCTACCTCTTGCTAATTTTGTATCCAACTTGCCAAGTTAGCCTGGATACAATCTGCTTTTACCTTCGTTATCAATCTCCCTGTAGAGACCTTGACAAAGGCTTTGCTGAAATCCATATAAACCACATCAACTGCACTATCCTATCTGACCTGACCAGGTAAGGACAGCAGATTCCTTTCCAAAAAGATACAAGTGAATCAACAATCAATGAAAGTTTTTATGGCCCCTGTTACTGTGTATAGTTTTATATATTGAATTTACTTTGCATAAGTTGCCATTTTATGGGATTTGAACTTGTAAGCATCAGCCTGAGCCTTTGTTTTACTCACCCAGCAATTTTACCATTATGGTACAATCAATTCTGGTACTGCAACAGGAAGGAGAAAAAATTACAATTAATGCCTGCAGCAACAATAACTTGCATTTATATAGGACCTTCAATGTATATTGCATGCCACACCATCTGCACTTCACAATAATCAATCACTGAATGCCATAGCTTATTGTTCACTCACTTTATGAAGGACTTGGGAAAAATGGGGACGTAACATTTTAAAATGGAGATTTAAGTTTCACATTGAAAAAATCAAATAAATGGAAACCTGCAAGATTGTGCAAACTAATTGGTCAAATGCTTTTGATCTCTTTAATATAATTTTTCTAGCATTTAAATCTTTAATAGCTCATGTTATAGTTGACTTATTTCAAATTTGTTTTAGAGATGACCTGATAAAATTTAAAATATTAATAACCAATAAATATGTAACGAGCACAAATCCTACCCGGCAGAAACAGTTCCAAATAAAGTTGAGCCAATTTTTGCTCCTTTCCACAGGAGACCCACTTTCATCTTAAATGTTCTTCATTTTCCAGGAGAACCATAAATGAAACAAATTTAAATATATTGTAACTTTGAATGCTAAGGGAAAACATTTTGATTTGATATCCTGAGCATCTTATCGACTTTCTTGCATTTATATAATCCCAAAACTGTGGATGGAAAAATCAAAATGCCATTCTCGTCATCATGCAACAAGAAGGCTTGTATGGATGGTTGAGAAGGCTTACGGTGTGTAAGCTTTTATTGGGAGAGGGATTGAGTTTCGGAGCCATAGGTCACATTGCAGCTGTTCAAATCTCTGGTGTAGCTGCACTTGGAGTATTGCATACAGTTCTGGTTGGCGCATTATAAGAAGGATGTGGAAGCATTGGAAAGGGTGCAGAGAAGATTTACCAGAGGTTGTCTGGTGCGGTGGGAAGGTCTTAGGAAAGGCTGAGGAACTTGAGGCTATTTTCGTTAGAGAGAAGAAGGTTAAGAGGTGACTTAATAGAGGTATACAAGATGATCAGAGTATTAGATAGGGTTGACAGTGAGAGCTTTCTTTCCTCAGATGGTGCTGGCTAACATGAGGGACCCAACTTTAAATTGAGGGGTGATTGATATCAGACTGGTGTCAGAGGTAGATTCTTTAATCAGAGAGTAATAACGGCTTGAAATGCCCTGCCTATAACAGTAGTCGACTTGCCAACATTAATGGCATTTATATGGTCATTGGATAAACATATAAATGATAATGGGATAGTATATGTTAGATAGGCTTTAGATCGGTTTCACAGGTTGGCGCAACATCGAGGGCTGAAGGGCCAGTACTGCGCTGTAATGTTCTACATGTTCTAAGTAACTTTGCTAAATGGCTTATTCTAGTTTATTAAGCCACATAAAATAATACTAAATAAAACAGTTTTCTTTGTTTTGTTAAAAAAAACCATGAGCAAAGTGAACGGAATACTGAATAAATGTAGATATTTTCTGCTGCTGAATCTAACCACACTGACTGATAGACATTTACTCACTTCCGCCCCATTCTCAGTAGACTACCCAATGAGGCTGTTTTTTTTTTCACTGTCTTGGCTTTGTATTAACAAGGGAGCTAATGGCTTCTAAACAGGGTCAATGGCCTCACCACCCTGTTCAATTTAGTCAGTATTTGTTCAGTTTATTTCCACCTCTCGTCATGAACAATGTTGAGATATTAAATTAAATATTTACTATGCTACTTCATATATCATAGATTAATCCTTATTTAATGTTAAGTTGCTGTCAGATTATTTCTTTCCAATGTCCTTTGAATAGAATGTGAACCAGGAGTTGAAGCCGATATTACATTTCTTAAGCCATGTACCAAATGAGGCAAATTATACTGCTTCCACTAAACCTACCCTTCCAGGCACGGGTAATAATCAATAAACTCAGCACGGATCATAAATTCAATGTATAATTTTCCCAGCTACTCATTGGATTAAATTGTGCAAACAACCAATATTTCTGTTGCTGATATTTATACTACATTAACAGCAGTAATATTCTTATTAAGAGCATACCTAGCACCCTAATGTTATTTTTGTTATGGAATATTTTAAAAACTTATTTTGTTCCTTTATGTTTCTCCAGCTCTTTGGACAATTGTAGAAGAATATTTGCACTCAAATTATTTGATCATTTTTCTGAATTTACTTTAGAATTGTAAAATCAACAAGTTTGTTCTCTCAGAGGGTTGTGAATCATTGGAATTCCCTTTGTTAAGGGGCAGAGTAGACAGAATCGTCAAACATTCTCCAGGCAGATTGATTCTGATTACCAAGGGGATGAAAGATTATCAGGAATATGCAGAAATGTAGAGTTGAAGTTGTCTTAGATCACAGGAGGTATCTAAACGGTTCTTTTCCGATTTGGTTAAACGTAGTTAAGAGAAAATTCAATTTGCGTAAATATGAACATTTATTGAGCAATAATAAATGATGGAAAAGAAAGGAAAAATACGTGACTGAACTGTGTAATACAGAAAATGGAAAAGGAAGGAAAAGAAAGCAATAAGCCTCATGCCCTCCTGCACCTCAGGGACACCTCAATCGATGGCTGGTCTAGAGGCTTAGTTCGGTCTTGCCACCGTTCACAGTTCCAGTTCGAGGTGAAGTTCAACAACTCAGAAAGAAACTCTCTCTCTTATACAATGTAACAAACAGCAAGGCACAGATGCAGAAGACAAAAGTGCTTGCAGGTACAGAAAACAAGTCTGGATTCACAGGACTGACTCAAGATCATGCAGCTTATCAGGTATCACCAACAATTTAAGCCATTCAGCGCATCCTAGACAATCTATCATTTCATTCAGTTATTGAATATCATCACTAACTTTTAGCCTTTTGGCCCATCCTATACAGAGGTTAATATCATATCAGCCATGATTTCCTTGAATGGTGGAGCAGGCTTGAATGGCCATGTGGCCTACTCTTGTTCCATGTTGTGTGTTCATAAATAACAAAACCTCTCTAAAAATCTATTCTTTCCTCATTATAACTTTAAATTAGGTCTGTTCTTGATTTACTGTTTGTGGGTAAGAAAACACTCTTGATAACAAAGGAATAGTGATTCATTTCTAGTTGGTAAACAATTATATTTGCATGATTTGATCAATTGATTAAATAACATAAATTATGCTTATCAATAAAACATCAAACAGGAATGCAGAAGTTATTATTCTTTACTAAATATGCTTCACTTGTTGTTGCTAAGCATCTTTAATTTGCACATATAAGGCATTTTTCACTCCACCAGTTTCTGGTAATATGTTTCACCAACAATGACCTTGTTTGTTCACATATTAACTCAACGTTAAGTTCTACATTAAAAAGATGTTAGAGACTTTAAATTAAAACTCACCTTGATGAATCAATTTAGTTCGATATCCACTTGCATGACAGCAAAATAATTCTATATTTTCACTGCAAATTATGGTCAATGAATAATATGTGTCCGCAGACTGAATATGGAGAATGGTTTGTTCTACTTTTCACCTCTGCCCTTTTCTAAAGAAATTCAATTCTATCATGTAATTTAACCCTAGAATTTTGAATCATTTCACAAAATATTTCAATTTAACTCACATTGAAGCTCTAAATATTGAACGGTTTTAGTTAAACAAAGCTGAGGACCTGAGTTGAGCATGTTCTTACTTTGTTAAAATAATCACATTTTACCTTTTAGTGCAGTGAACACAGAAGACAGGTCCCAAAAGAAATAGGTAACAATGAAATATGACTCCTGACAGATTTCCTCAACAGATTATGCTAACTTCTTGCAAAAAAGAACCAAGTGTGCATTACAAGTTAATATCAACTCATTAAAAAGGCCACCAAAGTCATTATTGCCAATATTGTTTGTTTCTTTCGCCACATTGATGAAATATTGCTAGCTGAGGATCACTCAATAACAAAATAACAGGATGCTCAGGAAATATAAGATAGTAAGTGATGAAATTATGGAACTTGCTGCATACAGAGTAAAGCATAGAATCAAACAGCACAGAAGAAGACTATTTGGCCGATTCTACCTATAATGGCTCTTTGAAAAAGCTATCTAGTGTAACTGGTTTATTTCTGTTTAATGTATATGCTTAATTTCCTTTTGGAAGTCACCATAGTATCTGATTCAACTAACCCTGTCAGGCAATGCATTCAAGAAAATAAACAGCTCCCTCTGCAAACAAGTTTTCCCACCTTACCCTTTGTTTATCTTTCTACTTATTATAAACTTGGGTTATCTGATTCCTGGTGCATACATATACCAAATAATTCTCCATATTTACTTTATTTAAACTCTTTTTTGTCAATTTGAGAAAAATCCAAGCTTCACTAGTCTCTCCTAATTACTACAATCTACCCTAGCTTGTGTCATCTAGTAGATCTCTTCCACAATCTCTGTAAAACCTTGAATTATTTCAATGGTGTGGCTCCTGATGAAGGGCTTATGCTCGAAACGTCGAATTCCCTATTCCTGAGATGCTGCCTGGCCTGCTGTGCTTTGACCAGCAACACATTTTCACCTAGAATTGGACCTATTTCTGCACCTATAACCAAACAATGAGAATTGTGCTCAGTTCTGGGCACCTTCTTTAAGGAAGTACGTCAACACTCTGGATGAGTGCAAGGTAGATTTACCAAAATGAGACCAGAAATGAGGGAGTTAGATGCAAGGAAAGATGAGAGAAATTGATTAGATTAGAGATAAATCCAAAGATTACAGAAAAATCCACCAACAGGACTGCTCAGGTAGACCCATTGTTTCTGTCTGCTCTTGCCCCTTTTTTGCTGGTTCAGTCCCTGCCCACCTACATCTGTGATTCTTTTGACATTTTCACTAGTTTCAGAATTTCCAGTTTGTGGGCCACAGCCTTCTCTTTACCATGGATGTACAATCCCTTTACACATCTATCCTCAGGGCTCCCTGCTTCTTCCTGGAACAAACACCTGAACCAACACCACCCTCCTCTGCCTGGCCAAACTCATCTTCACCCTCAAAAACTTCTTTTTAACTCCTATCATTTTCTTCATGTCAGAAGGGTGGCCATGGTACTTGCATGGGCCCCAGATATGCCTGTCCCTTTGTGGGTATGTAGAGCATTCCTTGTTCCAGTTCTATTCCGACCCCTAGCCACAACTCTTTCTCTTGTATATTGATAACATCATCAGCACTGTTTCCCTCTCTTGTCAGGAATTGGAAAACTTTTATCAATTTTGCTTCCAAAAATCTGCCACATTCTCACTTTCACCTGTTCCATCTCTGACTCCTCATTTCCCTTCCTTGACACTGCTGTTTTCATTACCGGAGATAGACTGGCCACCATGTTTACTATAAACCCACTGTTTGCTACAGCTACCTGGACTATATGTCCTCACACAGTGTTTCATGGAAAGACTCCATTCCAGTCTCCCAGTTCCTCCATCTCCATTGTATATGTTCTGGTGGTGCCAGCTTTGACAAGGGAGCCTCTGAATTGTCCTGGCCAACATCTCTGTCTCAGGTTTGCTGCAGCGCTCCAGTGAAGCTCAGCGCAAGCTGGAAGAGCAACACCTCATTTCCCACTTGGGGTCCCTGCATCCCTCCGGTCTCAATATCAAGATCACTGATTTGGGGGCTTGAACTCTCCGATGTCCTTATCCTTACCTCCACACAGCAGGCCTTGTTATCACACAGACTGCTATTACACACAACCCATTGTTAGCTGCTAACCATCTCCATTAATAGCTATTTCACTCTCTTAGACAGCTTGTTATCCATTCCTTGTTCTGTCTAACCATTGTTCTCTCTCTTTGAGCTCTATCCCACCTAGTGGCTCAGTGGTTAGCACTGCTGCCTGACAGCATCAGGGACCTGGGTTTGATTCCGACTTCTGGCAATTGTCTGTGTGGTGTTTGCCCATTCTCCACGTGTCTGCATAGGTTTCCTCCCACAATCTAAAGATGTGCAGTTTCAGTAATTTGGCCATGCTAAATTGCCCATAGTGTTTTCAGGGATATGTAGGTTAGATGCATTACTCAGGGTTGGATAATAGGAGAATGGGTCTGTGTGGGTAACTTTTCAGAGTCAGTATGGACTTATTGAGCTGAAAGACCTGCTGAGCTTTTCCAACAATTTTGCTTTTGTTGGAGAAATTGGGCTTTATCTCCTTAGAGTGGGAAAATTAAGATGTAACCTTATTGAAATGTTCAAAGAAGGACACTTTGTTTCCACTAATTGGTATGTCAAGAGCTAAGGGTCATAATTGTAAGATTGCCAGCAAGAGGATCAGGAAAAATGAGGCGAAAATTCTTTACTCAGGGAGTTGTTAAGATTTGGGATGTGCTCCATAGGAGGTTTCAAAAGAGGGCTGAATATATATTTTAAAATGATGAATTTAGCGGGCTACAGAAATAGAGCTGGTGGATAAGACTAGATGGGTGGCTTTTCCAGGAGCTGGCAAAGACATGATGGGTTGAATGGCCTCATCCTTACTACAAGGTTCTATAATTTTATGATTCATTAAGAATTAGGCCAACTTTGACATTTTCACTTTCAATGTTTCTGTCAATAAAGACATTGATCCCATATGCTTTGATGCATTTAGAGAGACCGAATTACGCACAGGAGAAAGTGGAAAATTGTGTAGAGTATAAGCACTGACATAAACTAGTTTGTCAGAAAACTTTGTTTCTTTAGTGAACACTCATTGTAGTTGTATGCATTGTCTATGTAATGGGAAGTACCCAGCCAACTTCATTTGTTGAAATGTAGTGCTCTGTCCTGAGAATGAGAATGCTTCAGCAGAAGACAAAGGGAGACAAACCCTCCCTTTCCAGTTCAGATTTGGGTGCACATTTTAAAATGGAGCAATGGGGCATAAAACAGAGGTAGTTTATATTTGTTGGTTTATATTACTCTTCTATCTACCGGGATCGTTTCTTTGTTCAATTTTCTGTACAATGGGAGGTGCTGTCAAGTTGAGCACCAGTGTGCGCATTAAAACAGGTCATTTGGCTAACGTTCAGGTATACAGGTTTCATGGTGGTTTAGTGATGATTGACTATTTCAAAGAATGATTCATTATTGCACATCCATTTTACGTAATGGTTTAGTAGTAAGCATCTGTTTTGTAAGATGATTTGGTGAGACACACATTTGTCATAATGGTTTAGTGCTAGGGACATGTTTCTTCTGATGGTTTAGTGGTTTACATCTGTTTTTCACGGTGCTTTTGGTGTATGCATCTGTTTATGTGACATGTATCAAATATCTCTTAATATCCAGTTGTAATGTACTACTTCTAAAATGTGATGTTGTCATTTCATCTTTCACCATTATTCGAGCTATTGTTGACCAGAAACTGAACTGGACCAGCCACCTGAGTACTGTAGATAGAGAAGGAGGCTACAGCCTGAGAATTCTTCAGCAAGCAATTCACCTTCATCCACCATCCATCTGCATGTCCACTATCTACAATGCACAAGTCAGGAATACCTGGACAAGTGCAGCTTCAGCAAGCTAAAGGTCAGCAACATCCACGACAACACAATCTACTTGATTGGCATGCTACCAACCAACTTCAACTCCCATCATTGCCAACACAGCATGTAGCAGTGTGTATCATCTGCTGTGACAATGACCCAAATTTCTTTTGACAGCACTTGCCAAACTCTATATCTTTTATCAAACAGAAGGACATGGACAGCATGACAATGCCATCACTTCCCAAGTTCTACTCCAAGTCACACACTGTCCTGGCTTGGAACCATATCATCATTCCTTTACTGACAGTGGGACAAAATCTTGGAAATCCCTTTGCAAACGCATTATGGGTGTACCTGAACAGACCTAAAGACTTCTGAGGGTCAAGAAGACAGCTCACTACCAACTTCTCCAAAGCAATTAGAGATGGATTATAAATGCTGGCCGGGCCAATGACATCCACATCCCAGGAACATACGTTAAAAAGTTTCACAATGTTCAACTACAATAGTGAACTGTCTCCTGAACTCTGATACACTCAGAATACAGAAAATATTAAAACATGCAGGCTATAATATTTGCAACATGAAAATGGAGGGCAACGTTTAATAAAACTCTGGTTATGGTAACCTTAACTAAAGAGAAAAAATGACCATGGATAGAGACAGAAAGAGAGAGTGAGAGAAAAGATAATCATTTATCAAATACAATTTTTTCATTTAAATCCTGTTGAAAGGAATGTGCATATATGCTCAACATTAAGTCAAAGAGTGAAACTTTAAACCCGAATGTAACTATTGCAGCTCAAGTATACCCTGCAGAAAACTGTTGGTCAGTAATGATCAAAAAATTATCTCACTTTTCACACATCACAGAGGCATGCAATGTAGGCTGCTGCTCCTAATGCTGGCTTTCATTTCAGTACCCCCACCAATATTTACCAGTGTTGATTAGATTCAGATCTTATTCAGCTGAACAGAAACTGAAAAGATAATCCAAGATCTGCATTTTGGAAATGTAAAATGCTTCCATTTTGAAGGTCAGAAATCACACAACACCAGATTATAGTTCAGTAGGTTCCTATGAAATGGAGAAAGTGAGGACTGCAGATGCTAGAGGTCAGAGTAGAAAACTGTGTGCTGGAAAAGTACAGCAGGTCAGGCAACATCTGAGGAGCAGAAGAGTTGATGTTTCAGGCATAAGTCCTTCATCAGGAATGATACAAGTTTTTGGAGCACTGTCCCTTCATCAGGTGAAGTAACCTGAAGAAGGGTTAGCGCTCTGAAAGCTTATGATTTCAATAGACAATAGGTGCAGGATTAGGCCATTCTGCCCTTCGAGCCTGCACCACCATTCATTATGATCATGGCTGATCACCCTCAATCAGTATCCTTATCTCCAGGATCAGTGCTTTATCTCCATAACCCTTGATTCCACTATCCTTGAGAGCTCTAACCAACTCTTTCTCAAATGAATCCAGAGACTGGGCCTCCATTGCTTTCTGGGGCAGAGCATTCCACACACCCACCACTCTCTGGGTGAAGAAGTTTCTCCTCATCTCTGACCTTATTTTTAAGCTGTGTCCTCTGGTTTGGGACTCACCCATCAGCGGAAACATATTTCCTGCCTCCAGAGTGTCCAATCCTTTAATAATCTTATACGTCTCAATCAGATCCCCTCTCAGTCTTCTAAACTCAAGGGTATACAAGCCCAGTCGCTCCAATCTTTCAACATAAGATAGTCCCGCCATTCCAGGAACTGACCGCGTGAACCTATGCTGCACTCCCTCAATAGCTAAAATGTCTTTTCTCAAATTTGGCAACCAGAACTGCACACAATATTCCAGGTGCGGTCGCACCAGGGTTCTGTACAGCTGCAGAAGAACCTCTTTGTTTCTATACTCAATCCCTCTTGTTATGAAGGCCAGCATAATAAATGTATAGCGCTATAACCTGGTGTAGCGTGACATCTGGCCTTGTCTATCCCAGCCTAACATGTTATGACATCAAAAGCAGGAGATGAAATTCGATACGTCATTTATTCTGGTTTGTCTCACTGAATTGGGATTTATGTCCAGCAGTGCTAACCCCTCCAGAAACTGTACAGTCAGCTAATGCAAAATAATAATTGGCAGCTGTGTAGCACAGACACTGTGTTAAGCAGGAGAACTTCTCCGGGGTTCTTGACAATTAGACTGCAGACATTCTGGCTAAGCATGATTAGTAGTTTGGGAAAGTAGGTGGCAAATAGGGAAGAGCTGCACTCAGTGAGTGGACTGTTACATGACTCGATAGTGTGCAGTTGTGCAACTTTTAAGTAATGTTTTCCACTGGAAATCTAGGTGATGCAGCCAAAGAAGGATGAGAATTACATAGATGAAGGAAACAAAAGCTCACAATTTTAATGAGGCTGACCTACAAACTGTCAGAGACTGATAGGTCTCCAAGGGAGGAAGCTGCAGCATCGGCTTTATCATTGAAGAGTGTAACAATGGCTCTCCCACTCACAGATCTGCAGATCATGCTGCAAGGAGACAGAATAATACACCAATCATTAGAATATTTTAAGAAATGACTCTATATTTGTCTTAGACCAAATGTAGGAGAAAGAGAAATTGTAATCTTCTTTCTATGTATGATCAACATCCTGTTTGGAAATATAATATCAGAGAATTGAAATGCCAAGTCAAAAAGAGCTTCTACCCTATAACAGCCGAGATACCAAGACTCCACTACCTCATTAGAAGATTAAAAAATTATGTCTATTACATGTTGTATTATGCACAACATTTGTGCCACAAAGACAAACTATAAAAGATTAGAAGTGGGGAAAATACCTAAAATTTGGCTTCAGCTGTATGTCCAAGATACATAATGTGTGGGTACAGTGATATAATATTAGAATATACATTGATTCCCACTAAACCTTGGGAAGATTAGCCACAGTGAAAATCTAGAACTGATCATTCCGAGTTTAGGAAATGGGATGCATTGTTCTCCTGGATCAGTGTGTACCTCAAAGTAGTGCAAGATTTTCATAAAACTACCATTTTTTTTTAGGGGCTGCATATTGTTTTGAAATAACATTTTGTGATGTTTCCCTAGCTATTTTTAAAAAATAGTTTGGTTTGGATTTCTGCTTGAGATGCAATTAACATTTAGGGCAGCTGTGTGCAAGACTGGCTTTAAATAACCCATAAGTGTCAAAGGTCTGTGATAAGCAATTGTGTTTGTTTTAGTGGTACTAGGTGCAATTCAAGATCTTTTTTTGTCGGCTATAAATAAGTAAGTAAAAGGTTTTACTTAGCAGCTTAAACTGAGTATGAAAACTAACTTAAAATGATCATGCATTTTGAAAAAGGAATTCGTATGCTAATTGACTTGGTCAATTAACTATTCATTGAACAAAAAAGATCAACATTTTAAAATGGATATGATGTTATTCTGATTGAAATATGAGTTATTAATTGCTTTAGTATTCCTGGAATGGATAGGTGAATGGTCTGCATCTAAAAAGGATATTTTTTTTTAATGATGAAATGTAAACTCCTGGAGCCTAAATGTAAACATGAACATTTATTTAATCCATATGACTTTGGTTATTGATGTGTGATGACACCTGATGATCTTTAAATTAAACCAATTGAAGAAGTTAATTCCCTAAGAATGAAAAAGAGGTCATTGGAATTATAGATGGCTTGGAAACTCAGAGATTTTTGTGTTACAATTTTATCATGGCTTCAAAATGTGATAAAGTGTCATGATTCATTTATATTATTTGGAAACTTGGGCTATAAAGTTGAGGAAAGTAAATTTTAATTTTCTGTTCTTTGAAGGTCTGACTTTTCATTAAAGGTCAGAAAGTCATTCTGAATAATGAGCTAAAAACAACATTTCTAGAAAAAGTCATTATTATAGCTAAATGTACAGCAAGCTTTCTGAGGAGATAATTGCTAAGGTACTTCCTGCTTGATTTTTATAACCCAGAGAATGAGAAAGAAGGAATGTTGGAGAGAAGGTATATAATTGCAAAGGTGATAATAGTAGCAGTCTTCAAAACAATTAGGACAGGGCTGGGGAGACATCCTGGAGTTCAATAGAAAGAAACTATCAGGAGCAGAAGGCCATGAAGCTGTCAGAGAGGGAGATATCCTACATGGCTCTTGAATACATGGGACTAAGAAACTTATGTTCAACTTTAAAAGTGAACTGAGTTAGGAATTCATTTAAAGATATCAGAGAAAGAAAGTAGCATTCAGTGATGCAAGGAGATTTGTTGAAAAGAAAATGAATTACAGCCATGCAATTGAACAGGCATAGAGCTAGCTTGGAGATAGAGTTGATCGTTCAGTACGTTTTGAGTGTAAGAATGTTGTGGGTTAAAAGATTGAATATCTCCTTCTAATGTTTGTAATGAATTAATTTCAATTGTTTCTTGTATAGTTTAATATAGCTCTTATTTTTTTCATTTGTGTAGTAATCTTTTATTTCTCTTGTTAAAAGTACATTGGCAGCCTCTTGGGAATGTGTCCAGCGACTGACCTCTGCAGAAACAAAAAGAGAACAGAAAGTCTTTCATATCAGATTTCACTTTGAGATCTGACATGTCCAGTATTGCTATCAGCTAGAATTATAACATGTCACAGATAACATTACTTCAATAACAAGAGAAGAAAGACATCACTTGAACTGGCAAAATTACAGGTATCCTGCGCCTTGAAGGTTGAAGAAATGTCATGCTGTCTTCACTGCTTAATGATTCAGTTTTTATGAAACCTTGCTGAATTAATTGTGCTAGTTTCATAGAAACTGGTTGTTTGTATCTTGTTGGGTCAAACACAACAGAGGACCTGATTGTTATAAATTAAGAATTAGGAACCTAGCTTCTAAGTTGACATTTTGTACTTGAACATGACATAGCTTTACAGTGATCACATCCTAGGAGTCAGGTTGTATTAGTACTTGCCTGTCCACTTGTCATTTTCAATAAATGAAAAGCTATTATCAAACACCATCATAACATGTGCTATTATAAAGAATATTCTGGATTAGTGTGCTGGAAGAGCACAGCAGTTCAGGCAGCATCCGAGGAACATTTATCTATTATAAAGAATAGTTGGGTGACAATCATAAATCGAGCTATTGACATTGTACTAATAACATATTCTTACAATGTTTAATGTGAAGGAAATTAACTAACAGAAGTTTATTTCACTTTTTTTTGGGTACCAAAACAAACTCTACCTTGTAAAATTTGCAATTACAAGTGATCCTTTCCATTGCAACACTAACTCTAAATCTTTTACTTGAAATGTAACTCCTTCCAAGTAGATCCAACACTACAATTAAAAAAGTAAAACCATCAAACTTTATATATATGGTGCCAATGAGAGGCAATTCTCGACTTTTCTTGCTCGATGTGAAATGTGTGAGTTGCAGGACAGAGGAGGGGCATCCTTAACATTGGGAAACTTACTCTTTACAAGGTATCATCCATAGAGTGGCTTTCCTATAGAGTGGCTCCAAAGCACAGCAATGTGCCAGCAACCTTTCTCATAGCACATGGTTGGAGGACCAAAGGAGAACTCCCATCAATGTCACAGTTGACTGGCTTAAAAGTCTAGACAGGTATTCGTGACTTTCCAAAACTGGTCCAGAAAGCTACAGTTCATATCTGATATTTCTGGTGCATGCTGGGAATACACCAACATTTGCAAGTCAGAAAATAATCCCAAATACATATATGTTGTTCTACTATTTTCAAAACAAAACAATTTTTTTCTCAAATGAAAAAATACAAAATATTTCATCAAAATCATAATAATTGTTCAATTAGATTATACTTGATCCAAATTACTGACAAGGTAAAGCAGTTTTGCTAAAATTATGCATTAATAAAATCACAGGAAATCACTTTATCAACTCGGTAAAGCTTCAAGTACATACTAAGTGAACTAATTAATCATGGCCTGTGTGCAAAGATAAATATCATTACATTAGAGAACTTTGTGTTAAAAGAGCCTCAGAGTCAAGCTGAACTAGAAGTATTAACAATTATGTTACACAGTTACTGAAGACAGAATAGGTTCGGTAAAATGCTGTGGAATCAAGGAAAAAAGGAATTATTCACCTCTGATTAAAGGGTCTTTAAGGAGTGAGTGAGGAAAAGATAGGCAGACATAGCCTAATGTGGGAAAATGTGAGGTTGTCCACTCCCATGGAAAAACAGATAAGGAGAATACTATTTGAATGGAAAGATACTTCAGTACAGAGCAATATTGTGAGACTGGATGAGCTTGCACATTAATCACAAAACATCAGTATGCAGGTACATCGATGATCAAAAGGCGAGTGGAATGTTGGACCTGACTTCAAGGGATATGGATTATAAAAATTGTTAGGAGTTGCTTTGACCACAACTACAGTACTATGTGCTGTTTTGGCAGTGTAAATTAAGGAGGGACATGATTGCGTTGGAACTTGTTCTATGCCGATTCGCTTGGTTGATTTCAGGAATGAAGGTGTGGCTTTGTAAGGAAGGATCGAACAAGTTGGACCCAAACTCATTGGTGTTCAAAAGGATGCAAGGTGAACTTATTGAAAGGTGTAAGATTCTCAGCAGGTTTGACAGGGTAGCTGCAGATAAGATATTTCCCCTCATGGATAATCTAGAATCAAGGAGTCGTCCCAAAATAAGTTGTTCCACACAATGGTGGAATGAGGTGGAATTTCCTCTCCTGGAATGTTGTTAGCCTTTGAAAGTTTCTTCCACGAAGAAGTACAATCTGGATCATTGGATATCACCAAGGATGAGTTAGACAGATTGCTGAATTTTACCAGAAATAGGCTTAGTGTCAGCTTCACTGAGTTCCATGGAAGGTTGCAAGGTCTATCAAAGTTTCTCACATAATCACTCCAAACTCACTTCATTAACAGAGTACCATACACCTATGATATTCCTTTCATCTGATGCCAACTGGATTCTCTCACTTGTCATGGTGGAAGCACTCATCATTGCCAGGATATCTGGGTATCCCTGGCACCTTTAAAGGACTGCTGAGTATTAGTCAAGCACTTGCAGTCTGTTCCTGCTCAGTGTAGTTGAAGACATTTGCTCTAGACCTGCTATACAAGAGAAAACTGGCAGGTTGCTTTGTGGAATGGGACCCAGAGATCCTGATGGATGAAATGATGTAGAGGAGGGATATTCTCTTTCTGAAGGACCAGCAGAGAAGACTATAGCAATAGATACTGCCAGCCTGGACTGAGGTTGTCATGGGGTCAATGCGGGCTTCATCATCCTGAAGAACAGCGCATTCTGTTCTTAGCTGCCTGGAACTTATGTATGTTTCCCTTTTGCTCTTGGCTAGTCATAAGATTTCTCCTATGATCCACTGTTCATGAATCTTGTCTTTCCTATTCTTTGCCTTCAACGGGACATGCCCATCCTGCACTATCTTTAACCTATCTTTGAAAGCATCCAATGTACCAAATGTGGACTTCCCTTCAAATAGTTGTGTCCAATCCACATTTCCCAGCTCCAGTCTAATTGTGATGTAATTGGCCTTGGTTTAGTACTCTTCCCTTCGGACCACTCTCATCTTTGTCTATGAGTATTCTAAAACTTACAGAATTGTGGTCACTGTTCCCAAAGAAATCCCCCACCACAACTTCTACCACCTGGCCTGGCTTGTTCCCCAGTACCAGGTCCAATATGATCCCTTCTCTCATCGGCCTATTGACATACTGCTCTAGAAAACTCTCCTGGACGCTTCTTACAAATTCTACCCCATCCAGACCTCTGACACTCAGTGTATCCCAGTCAATGTTGGGAAAATTAAAATCTCCCATCACTACTACCCTATTGTCTCTACATCTTTCCATAATCTGTTTACTTATTTATTCTTCTACCTCATTCTCATTGTTGGGTGGCCTGTAATATAAACCCAACAATGTAACTGCACCATTTTTATTTCTCAGCTCTACCCATAATGCCTCACTACCCAAGCCCTCCATAGTATCCTCCTTTAACACAGTGGTGATATCATACCGGACCAACAATGCAACTCCACCCCCCACTTCTTTTTATCAGGGTCCACTGTACCCTGAAGGTTGCTGCACAGGTGGATAGAGTGGTCAAGAAGACACATGGTATGCTTGCCTTTATCAGATGGGGCTGAAAATGTGTTGCTGGTTAAAGCACAGCAGGTTAGGCAGCATGCAAGGAATAGGAAATTCGACGTTTCGGGCATAAGCCCATCAGAAGGGCTTATGCCCGAAACGTCGAATTTCCTATTCCTTGGATGCTGCCTAACCTGCTGTGCTTTAACCAGCAACACATTTTCAGCTCTGATCTCCAGCATCTGCAGACCTCATTTTTTATCGGATGGGGTATTGAGTATAAGAGCTGGCAGGTCATGTAAAAATTGTACAAGACATATGTTCAGCTGCATTTAGAATACCATGTACAGATCTGGTTGTCACATTACCAAAAGAATGTGGACGCTTTGGAAAAGGTGCAGAGAAGGTTTATGAGGATGTTGCTTGGTATGGAAGGTACTAGCTATGAAGAGAAGTTGAATAGGTTAGGTTTGTTTTAATTAGAAGAAAGAGATTGAGGGGGGACCTGATTGAGATTTACAAAATCATGAAGAGTATAGATAGGGTATTAAGCTTTTTCCCAGGGTAAATGATTCAATACGAGAAATTACGCTTTCAAGGTGAGAGGTGAAAAGTTTAAGGGGGGTACATGCGGCAAGTACTTCACACAGAGGGTGGTGGGTGTCTGGAATGCATTGCCAGCAGAGATGGTAGAGGCAGGCACAGTAGATTTATTTAAGATGCGTCTGGACAGATGCATGAGTAGGTGAGGAGCAGAGGAATACAGATGTTTAGGAATTGGGCGACAGGTTTCGACAATAGATTGGGATTGGCTTAGACGTGGTAGGCCATTGGACCTGTTCCTGGGCTGTAAATTTTCTTTGTCCTTTGTTCTTTGGTGAGTGAGGACTCAGTCCATTCACACGGAGATTCTGAAACATCCATGTCACAGTAATCCAATGAAACATTTTGCTCATTACGATACTACACTCCCATTACCCTAATGTGAATATATTATTTCCATGTAATAATTTCTACCGCTTGACAGCAATATACGCTCTGTTTTGACTCCTGCAGGCACCAATGAGATTTCTATGATCTGTGCGGTGCAGAGGGAGCCCCACAAGATACCCCCTCCATCTTTGAGGAAGAGATCACAGAAAAAGCATGATGATACTGCTTCATGCCTACTCACCACCTCAGACTGACTCGCAGTGGGTATTTGATCTAGATTAGAGTCAGTAGCACATAATGGTGAGCACTTCACTGCCACATCTCCATAGCAGGCTGAGGAAGAAATACCACAGATCTGGGACTTGAAGAACTCTCAAAGATCAGGTACTGTTCAGCCCCAAAAATGAAAGGACCCTACTGTGTTTGCAGTAATATTAGAACTGATAAAAAGGTGCAACTGATACTAGAGTTGCAAGCAGGTTTGAAGGGGGTAGGAGGCAACCAGACATGAATGTTGCTAGACTGGAAAAAATGTGGGAATTGGGACCCTACTGCCTCAGGCAATGAATCACCTTACTGCCGCTGGACAATTTGATGGCTGCCATTGAGAGCTAGGTCTAGCAGTCTCTCAGACAGGTGCATGCCATCAATCTAGCTCTTGATACTCAACACCAACAAAAAGGTGACAGGAGGATGAGGAGCAGTGAACTTCATTCATAGTAGCTCTTACCTTCACAAGGAGACAGAGCGATACTAAAATAATATAAGAACACAAAAGTAAGGAGTAGGAATAGGGCCAGAACCACCCCCCACCTCCCCATTCCCCCATCGCCGAGCCTGCTCCGCTATTCAATAAGATCATGGCTGATCTCTTCTCAGCCTCAGCTCCACTTACCCGCCATCTCATCATAACCTTAATTCCTTTTCTGTTCAAAAAATTAACTATCTTAGCACTAAAACAATTAATGAGTAAGTCTCAACCTTGGCAGGAAATTCCACAGATTAATAACTTTCTGGTTGAAGAAGTTCCTTCTCAATTCAGTCCTAAATCTGCTCCCCCTAATCTTGAGGCTGTGCCCTCTTGTCCTAGTTTCACCCGCCAGTGAAAGCATCCTTTCTACTTCTATCCTATCTATTCCCTTCATAACTTTATGTGTTTCAAAAGATGTCCCCTCATTCTTCTAAATTCCAATGAATAGAATCCCAATCTATTCAGTCTCTCCTCATAAGCCAATGTTCTCAACTCCGAAATCAACCTAGTGAACCTCTTCTGCACTCCCTCCCATGTCACTACATCCTTTCTCAAATAAAGAGACCAAACTGCACACAGTAATCCAGGTGTGGCCTCATCAGCACCTCGTACAGCTGCAACATCACCTCTCTGCTTTTAAACTCAATCCCTTTAGCAATGAAGGACAACATTCTATTTGCCTTCCTAATACTTGCACCTGCAGACCAACTTTCTGTGATTCATGCACGAGCACACCCAGATCCCTCTGCACAGCAGCATGCTGCAATATTTTACCATTTAAGTAATATCCCCTTTTACTGTTATTCCTACCAAAATATATGACTTCACATTTATTAGCATTGTACTCCATCTGCCAAACCTTTGCCCAGTCACTTTAACTATTTATGTCCCTTTGCAAAGTTTCACAGTCCTCTGCAAACTTAGCTCTACCATTCATCTTAAGGTCATTTGCAAATTTTGACTCCCTACACGTGCTCCCCAACTCCAAATCATTATATAAACTGTAAATAATTGTGGTCCCAACACTGATCCCTGAGGCACACCACTAGTCACTGGTTTCAAACAAGGAAAGCACTCATTTACTCCCACTCTTCGTTCCTGTTAGTTAACCAGTCCTCTATCCATGCTAATACGTTTCCTGTAGCATGGTGGCACAGTAGTCAGCACTGCTGCCTTACAGTGCCAGAGACCTGGGTTCAATCCCTGCCTCAGGTGACAGTCTGTGTGAAGTTTGCACATTCTCCCCATGTCTGGGTGCTCCGGTTTCCTCCCACAATCCAAAAATATGCAGGTTAGGTGAATTGGCCATGCTAAATTTCCTGGGGTGTTAGGGGAATTGATCTGAATGGGTTGTGCTTTGGTGGGTCAGTGTGGACTTGTTGGGCTGAAGAGCCTGTTTCCACACTGTAAGTAATCTAATCTAACCTTGCATCTTTAGCTTATGCAGCAGTCTCTTGCGCGACACCTTGTTGAATGCCTTTTGAAAATCTAGATGTACCACATCTACTAGATCCCTGTTGTCCACTGTTCTCGTAATGTCTTCATAGAATTCCAATAAAACAGTTAAGCATGCCCTGCTCTTCATGAACCCTTGCTGCATCTGTCCAATGGGACAATTTCTAACTTGATGCCTTGCTTACTTTTCCTTGCTAATAGACTGAAGCATTTTCCCCACTACAGAAGTTAAGCCAACCTGTGTATAATTCTCCATCTTTTGTCTACCTCCTTTCTTAAAATTGGCATCTCGTTTGCTGTTTTCTAACCTACTGGAACTGCCCGAGAGTCCATTTGCATTCAGTCGGAGAAATAACTAAAAACAGGCCTCCCAGAAGTCTCCTTTCTGGAAATTCCAAAGAGAGGTGGAGCTTATCCCTCCACCACATCAATTTCAGCCCCAGGCAGGACATATTTAGTATATTTGGGTCAACCCATACGCATAACCTTGGAGATCATCAGACAAAACCTATGAGACCAACAGTTTCAACTGTACAACAGGCCACTTTCTATCCAGCTGCAAAAACCAAGACTGCATTGTGACATAATGGGGTGTAAAAAAAGAAGACCATTTAAGGGCACAGTTGTGGCATTAATGTAAATAATTTTTCACATGTATGGACAGATAATCACATTTCTTCATCAGCTGTAAGTGTGAATGTCTGTCTATCCCCAATTATGATTTGGAGATGCTGGTGTTGGACTGGGGTGTACAAAGTTAAAACTCACACACCAGGTTAAAGTCCAACAGGTTTAATTGGAAGCACACTAGCTTTCAGAGCATCGCTCCTTCATCAGGTGGTAGTGGAGGGCTCGATCGTAACACAAAATTTATAGCAATAATTTACAGTGTGATGTAACTGAAATTATACATGGAAAATTTGATTGTTAAGCCTTTCATCTGTTTGAATACCGTGATAGTTTCACTTCTTTCATGTGTAAATCACAAAACCTTTTTTTTAAAAACGTTGCATTCTCGGGTTAGCTGTTAACAATGGTGATAGCTGGACAATATGTTGAAGGTGTTGGCCCCCTGTGTTCTCTGTCTATACCATGATGTTTAGATTGATTCTAATCTAAAAGGTGAGATAATGGAGTTTTACATAAATTCATGCAGCTTTTGAGCTCAGAGTTCTACATGAATACATGCAGTTTTTGAGAAAAGTACAATGTAATCCTGCAAGTACAAATTCACCACACAAAATGTATGTGTGCATGTGTGTCTTTGTCTGTCTGTCTGGGTTGGGGTTGTGTGTGTGTGTGTGTGTGTGTGTGTGTGTGTGTGTGTGTGTGTGTGTGTGTGTGTGTGTGTGTGTGTGTGTGTGTGTGTGTGTGTAGTGAGTGCAGAGTGTCTTAAGTCTGTGAGCGTGTGTGTATGTGGGTGTCTGTATGCACGTCTGTGTATATGTGTGTCCGTGTGTATGTGTGTATAGGAGTGCCTGTGTGCGTGAGAGTGTGTGTGTTGGAGTATCTGTGTGTGTGTGTAGTGCAATGGTGGTCACCTGTAATGTGACATGAACCCAAGGTCCCGGTTAAGGCCCTCCCTATGGGTACTGAACTTAGCTATCAGCCTCTGCTCGGCCACTTTTCACTGCTGTCTGTCCCGAAGTCCACCTTGGACGATGGTCACCCGAAGGTCCTAGGTCGAATGTCTTGAACCACTGAAGTGTTCCCCAACTGGGAGGGAACACTCCTGTCTGTTAATTGTAGTGCGGTGCCCATTCATCCGTTGTCGTAGCCTTTGCTCGGTTTCCCCAATGTACCCATGCCTCCGGGCATCCTTGCCTGCAAAGTTAAGATAGACAACGTTGGCTGAGTCACATGAGTACCTGTCATGTACAAGGTGGGAGGTGTCCCCACGTGTAATGGTGGTATCTATGTCCACACTCTGACACGTCTTGCAGCGTGATGTACAACGGGGCTGTATGGAGTTGTCCTAAGAGCTGGCAGCTTGCTACGAACAAAGATCTGTTTGAGGCTTGGAGGTTGTTTAAAGGCAAATAGTGGAGGTATGGGGAAGATCTTGGTGTGGTGCTCATCCTCATTGATAATGTGTTGCAGGTCAGGAAAAACATGGTGTAAGTTTTCAGCTCCTGGAAAATACTGAACAACGAAGGGTACCCCGTCGGTTGCAGCATGTGTCTGTCTCCTGAGGAGGTCATTATGATGAATGAGCAATGCTCTGAAAGCTAATGTGCTTCCAATTAAACCTGTTGGACGATAATCTGGTGTTGCATGATTTTTAACTTTGTATCCCCAATTACAACACTGAAAGCAGAATTCTTTTAATCTTAACATTACACAACATTTGATGGCCTTTGCATAAAGTGAACCGTCCTGCACCATTAACAGAGAAAGTTGCAGTAACTTGCTACTTTGGCAAATAGAGTTAAACTGTTCAGGTGGCTGAACAACACGATTACATCACAGCAATTAGATTCCCTACAGGCCCTTCGGCCCAACAAGTCCACACCGATCCTCCAAACAGTAATCCACCCAGACCCATTTCCCTCTAACTAATTCACTTGACACTACGGGAAATTTAGCATGGCCAATTCACTTAACTTGCACATCTTTGGATTGTGGGAGGAAACTGGAGCACCCAGAGGAAACCCATGTAGACACAAGGAGAATGTGCATGTTCCACACAGACAGATGCCTGAGGCTGGAATTGAACTTGGGCCCCTGGTGCTGTGAGACAACCATGCTAACCACTGAGCCACCATACCATTCATTTGTAATGTTACAAGATATGGTTAGGAGAGTTTAATACAAAGATTCACAGTTGACACACCAGATTCATGTTTCAGGTTCTCACAGTTCATAGTGCTTGCAGGTGTTTTCCAGCTTTACTGTATTGATGTCAGATTAATGCTGCTGTTTTATTGCTCAAAATTGAAGCCCTCTCCTTTATAAAAGGGAATACTAAGAGTGTGGTAGCAGTCATTTCCATCTCCATTGATCACTCATTATTTACAACACGATGGATAGAAATAAAAGCTGCGCATCTCAGCCTCTTATTATTGATGAACCTCTAAGTGTAAAGATTCTCTTCTTAGTAGCCCTGTCCATCAACCCTAGAAGCCTTGAACTTCTTTGAGTCCCTACTTAACCTCTTTAGGTGAATCATTATCTGCCCACTTTACCTGCAACCCCAGGGATATCAAGTATTCATGACAGACCAACTACTCCACTGCCATTTATCGAATCTAGGTGAGGCCCTTCCTACATTACCTTGCTTCTTTCTGTGCTCTATACTCTCTCTCCCTCACATATTGAGTTTTCTCTCTTCTTTACTATATCCTATCTGTATTCTAGTGGCCATGCTCCAATGTCCATAATTAAACCCTCCAGCCTCTCCGCAAGCTACAGTTGGCCCTGACAACCCATTCCCATCCCTTGAACTTTGGTAGTCAAATCCTCTGGCCTGACTGATGGCCACTAAAGTGACTTAGACAGGCATCTCTAATCACTGAGTGACCAGACCCCTGACTAATAGCTGTACAGCTCCATATCTCTGTTCTGTGACTTCCTAGCCTGCTTGCAATGGACACAAATGGCTCACTGTGGTCAACACCCTGGATTGTAGAGATACTAACCCCCTGATCCTGGTTACCCTGGTTGGTTTCACTATATCCAACCCCCGGGGCTGATTTTGGATGATGTATTCCCTAACTGAATTCGGAGCCCCTGCCTGAAATGTGTCTTCCTTGGCTTGACTGAGGACTGAGTCAGTCTAACTTTGGTGATGTGGATACTACTGGGAGCAACTCTGAGGGAACAAAATTAATCTGCGCTCGGAGAAGCAGGAATTAATCAAGAACAGCCTGCATAGTTTTGTCAAGTGAAGATCACATCTGTCCAACTTGATTGGATGTTTCGAAGAGGTGACCAGATGATAGTAATGATTCCACACTGTTGATTTGGCCCTCAGGAGTGCTTTTAATAAGTCCCATAAAGGAAGCTGACAGCAAACGTAAGAGCCCATGGGATCAAGAAAAGAATTTGAATTTGAATTTGAAGTTTGTATCTCAAGCATGACATAATTTGGGCTGTCAGTGTTCAAGAGTCCAAATACATAGACTAACAAAGCAAAAGACTGTGGTGGCATTGCAGGAGAAATATTTCGACAATGATACCCAGAGAGAAGAGGAAGGGATAGGGTCTACAAAACAACAGCAGCAAGTCGGGGCAAAGGGGAAAAGAATGATAAAAAGGCAAAAAAAATGGCTCTTTACTTAAACACATACAGCATTTGGGTAAAATAAATAAACTAATGGAACAAATAAAGGTTTAAGTGTATGATTTTAAAGTCATGACAGAGACATGGTTGTAAAGATTTAAAGCAGGGAACTGAATACTGTATTCAGAAGTATTTGATTTCTCGTAGTACTTTGGTGGCTTTGTCGGTGCAGCATAGGATGTAAACAATAGTAATAACCTCGATTTGATGAGGATGAATCCATATGGGTAGGGGTAAAAAATAATAAGGGGCAGAAGACATTAGTGGGTGATTTATAGAACCATCATACACCATCACACATCACCTCTAACAGAAGCTGTACTAAAAGACACAGATTAAATAATGAGATAATAAAGGCATATAAAAAAGGCTGTATGTTCATCATGGGTGACTTTAAACTTCATGCAGATTGGGATAGACAGACTGGCAGAGCTAGACTTGAGGGGAAAAAAACTCATCTTCAGACAGTTTAATCAAACAATATATTGTAGATTGAATTGGGAATCAGACTATTTTAGATGTGCTAATGTGTAATGAGGCAGGTTTAATAATTGATATCAAAATAAAAGATCCCATGGGAAATAGTGACCATGCCATAATTGAATTTCGTGTTCAGTTTGGAAGTGATAAACTTAGTAGCAAATATGCTAAGCTTGAAGGAGGATAATTACAAAGTGATGAGGGCAGAGTTGGCTGGGAAAGGATTTTAGTAGAAAAGTCAGCTGAGGAACAATGACAGACCTTTAAGAAAATTATTCATGACTCTCAAGAAAATATATCATAGTGGAGAAAAGGACTCCAACATCCAGTCTGTCTGTGCCTCTCATAATTTTGTAAAATTCTATCTGGTTGACTTTCAAGTGAAAACAAAACACATTTGTCCACCCGCTTTGTCAAAGTTAATAACCTCCAAATGGCAAACCATTTCTGTACCTTCTGCAAAGCCTCTATCTTTCTGTTGTGTGGCAATCAGAAATGTACACAACGTTCCAAACATGCTGAACTGAAGTTCTATACACCTGCAACTAGACTTGTTCATTTTTATACTCTAAGCCCTGACCAATGAAAGCAAGCACTCTATAAAGTGAACTTCACAACTGATCTTGGAGGAATCGGTCTGAGAGCAGTCACAGAACAATAGCAGATAAGTGGATTTTAAGCTAGACCTTAAAAAAAGTCTGCAGTAGTGATTAAAGTGGGTTCTTTAATATTATATGTTTTGTTGAGCTATGTCTGTTGATTAAACTTAAAATATAAGTCATAAGTATTAATTAAACCTGGAGCAAAGTTTTTTATAGAGGAATAAGACAGTGCTATTTTCTGGGTCTATAGGTTGAAAGAAGCAAAAATGGCCTATAGTAGAGTGATATGTCTTCTTGCTGGATGTGGGAGTTTAGGGAGAGTTTATGGGTTACTGAGGATCATATCTGCAATAAATGCCATTGGTTGCAAATCCTATCAGATCGAATGGAAAAGTTGAATAGGCAGTTAGAAGCAATGAGGAATTTACAAGAGCAAGAGGGTGTGATGGATGGCAGTTATAGGAAGGATGGAAAGTCTCAGATACCGTCACAAAGATGGGTTAACTCTTGAAAAGGTAAGAGAGGTAGGCAGGTAGTGCAGGAGTCTCCTGTGGCTATCCCCATTTCAAAGAAGTATGCTGTTTTGGAAAATATAGAGGGTGATGGATTCTCAAGGGAATATAGCACAAACAGCCAAGTTTCTGGTGTTAAGACTGGCTCTAATGTAACGAGAGATATGTTGAGTTCCAAGTGATCGATTTTGTTAGGGGACTCTCTAATCCGACATACAGACAGATGTTTCTGTGGCCAGCAGCAAAATATCAGAATGGCATTTTGGTTCCCGGGTGCCAGGATCAAGGATGTCTCAGAGAGGGTGCAGAATGTTCTCACGGGGGAGAGGGGCCGGCAGGTGATCATTGTCCACATTGGAACCAACGACATTGGAAGGGAACAGTTGAGAGGAGCTGGTGTACGGGAGAAGGATTCACATTTTTGGATCAGTGGTAGCTATTTTGGGGTAGAAGTAACATGTACAAGAAGAATGGATTGCACCTGAATTGGAAGGGGACTAATATACTGGCAGGAAGATTTGCTAGAGCAAATCCTCCCTTAACACAGCTGCAATGCTGTCTCTTACCAGACATGGGGGAATGTGTAAACTCCACACAGACAGTCACCCAACACTGGTAGCACACTTCTCTACTACATGAAAACATTAAATTATTATTACTAGAATGGTAAAATCATACAGTGCAAAAGAGGCCATTCAACCCATCAAGTCTGCACCCCAAAAATGCACTACTATCTACACTACTCCCATTTTCCCACACTAGGCCCATAGCCTTGATTGTTGGGAATTACATATACAACAGATCAATGAGGAATAACATCATTTGTTTCTCAGATGAAGTAACACCACTGACAGATCAAGAAGCCTTTGATAGAGACGAAGAAACAGTCTAATTTTCTCATACTTTCCTGTTGTTACATCAACACATAGCCTTTCAGCAAGTACTACCAATTCGACCGTATACTCAGGTCACAAGACTGACTAATTCTCTGACCTAGTGGAAGTTAGCAGAGAAAAGAAAAACAGCTCAGAAATTTGAGTTCAAGTATTTCCACAACTTGTGATAGACTTTCTGTTCATCGATCATCACAAATGAATCAAATCAAAAACTTGGGGAGGGGGTGGGGTAAAGGAAGGACATAGATGCATAGTAAATGTTGAAAATGAAATTATCTCGGTAACTAATTTGAGAGTAAAAAAATATATTTCTTATGTTTATGACAGGGAATAACACTTTGAGGAGGGTGTTATGTAAGCAGTTTAAGTCCTTGGAGAAATATTGTGATGATGTCATGGGGGTGCTCCCTTTTGGATTTTTTAAATTCAAGGGAATAAAATGGATGGGGAGAATGGGTTGGGAAAAACTAGTTAACCAGACCGTTAGAAAATCATCATTGTATGTAGCAGAATCCTCTTTGGCATAATAAAATTAGAATAGATAAAATAGTTACTCTCAGTGTATAGGAAATATTTTTCTTGGTTTAATATGATCAGGTTTGAAATTAATGAAGCCAAAATAGCTGAAACACCATTTTAATTATGTGTTCAGAAGATACTGCAAGAGCATAAATTACTATAGGATCAATCCGAGCTCAGACTGAATGTGTTGAATATTTGGATCTCAATTATTTCTGCCCTGCTGCTAAACCTCAGTCATTTGTCTCAATGTATATTTTTTCTTTCCTAATTTACTTTGTCATAAGGTTACCAATTCTCCGAGAATGGCTGAGAGTCCACAGTTGGTATAAATCTTCTTGATTCAGTCGCATAATTCAGCATTAGTAACTAAGAGACGAGAAATGTTAACTCCCATCATCTTGAGGTGTTACAATGTTGTGACAAGAGATCAAACAAAGCACTAGCCAAACAAATTCAAACCTCCTTAAACAAAAAAAAGCCAGGGAATGTCCATTTGGCAGTAAATTAGGGCCCAGATCACTGTTTTAAAACAAAAATATGGTGAAAGAGACAGTAAAAATTCTTGTCTGTTTTAATAACTTTGAAAGTGTAGGATTCCCTTTAAATCCTGTTCTACCATTCAATAATATCATGGTTGCTAAGGTTATTAGTCTCAGGTCTACTTTCTAGTCTGTATCTGTAAATCTTGATTCCATCAAACCCATGGTGTCAGATCTTGCATTGAGCAACACAAGAGTCAGTAAAATGTTTTTCTCTCCTCAAAACCATAGACATTTATTCAAGTGCAAATTAGGGGTATTTGCCTGTTTAATTTTGATGCAATTTTCTCTTTCATGCAAACAGCAAGAAGGATGTTGGTCAGGACTTAGAAATGATGGAATGTATTTGGTACAGGAAAACACCACTTGGTTCATTGTGTCCATGCCAGTTGAAAAACAAATCCTAGCCTAAATTGACTTTACAGCAATTGGGCTATAATCCTATAGGTTGTGCACTTGAATCCCAATGAGCTAAAGGTTTCTCTCTTTCTTTTATACTTCCACAGTGAGTACCACACCTCTACCAACTTCTGAGTTAAAAAAAGTTTTCCTCAACTCCTTTCTAATTTTTCTGTCAATCATTTTCTAACAATCATTTTAAATCTATACTCCTTAATCACCTACCTCTCTGCTAAGCTGAACGTGGTCTTCCCATCCACTTTATCTAGGCTCATCACAATTTTGAACATCCCAATCAAATCTCCCAACTCCTCTGTTCCAAGGAGAAGAAGCCCAGTCTATCCAAACTTTCCAACTGGAAATATATTTTCAGTGTTTTCAATATCTCTGTATATCTCCTCTGCAGCCTCTCTAGTGCAACTGCATCCTTTTTGTAATTCAGAACTTCACACATTAACTGAAATTTGGTGTAACAAATAATTTAGTTCCAAAGGAGAATCATATTGGGCACCAAAGATTAATTCTGTTTCTCTCTCCATAGATGCTGCCAGACTTGCTGAGTTTCTGTGGACGTTCTGCTTTGACTATTAATACTTTATATAGTTTAGTATAACGTCACAGCTGTTATATGCTATACCCAGATCAATTGAGGGAAGGATTTTGTACATCGCTGAATCATCTATTGACCTGTCCTGCTGCCTTCAGGAATCTGTGGAATTTCAGCCTAAGGTCCCTCACTTCCTCTACATTTCTCAGTAATCTCCAATTAATTGTGTTCTTCTTTATCTTGTTTGGCCTTCCCGAATGTATCACCTTATCCCTCTGTGGGTTGCATTCCATTTTCCACTTTTCAGCAATTGGCCATGTTCATTGATATATCCAAGTAGCCGGCAGTCCTTACTATCAACCATGTCATCAATCTTTACTTTATCTAAAAGCAACATGATCATGCCCCTACATTTATGACCAAATCATAAATTATATAACACAAAAAGGGAGATCAATATAGAATCGCACTGATAATAGGCTTGCAGTTCTTTTAATCCCCAGTGTCTAAAGGCACTTCTGCATGGCTCAGTGTGAAACTAAACTCCCTAATTCTCCTCTGCTGTTGGAGAAATGATTTTTTTTCCCCTTCTAGTTTATTGTAAATGTTCTCACAGTATTTCTACTAATGAATGAAAATTTAACAGCAATGTTTAACCATATCTCGCTCATCGCTAAGAGGTATGCGTATGCATGTGTGCCTGGCAGCTAAATTGTTGAGAGCAGCATGGTGTTTTCCTGAAACCATGAGTAGGATCATCTTAGTCACTGAGCAATGTGGTCATTGACGAGGACGTTGGAAAAATTGGGCGAGATCAGCATTAGCAGCGAATGACAGAAATGTTGCGATACAAAGGAGGCCATTTGTGCCACCATATCTGCACTAGCCCAACAAATAAGCATCATAGCTGGTGCAAATCTCTTGCTTTTTCTTCATATCCTTCCACATTATTTCTATCCAAATCATCATCGAATGCCCTCTTGCCCAATTGAGTTTGCCTCTGCCACATTTCCAGTCAGTATATTCCATACCCAAATGATTTGTTGTGTGAAAAAGAGTTTTCTTATATTACACAATTTGTTTTGCATTTTTAAGAGCAAGAAGCATTGAACAACAAATTTGCTCAAAAAATGCAAAAAGAGGTTGAAAGGCAAGTTGTTGGAGCATTAGAAACAGTTTCCAGAGAGAGAAATTGATAGATTAATTAAGTGTTTAACAAGTTAGTAAGCGAGTATAATGTGGTA